>NW_027412549.1:5764044-6336544 GCF_025532065.1 Leptinotarsa decemlineata | reverse complement strand
TTTGATGAAAAAAAGGCGTATCATTATGAAAATTTAAGTAATTGTACTATTTTTCATCACAAATAAGTAGCAATTATTTTTTTGCGATAAGTTAATTAGTTTCTGAGAAATTCGCGTTTTTCGAAAAAAAAAAACATTTTTTTCAAGTTAGTCAAAAAAGTTTTTTTTTTGGCCTAAACAACTTTCACACCGCTCATTTTTTTCGTAATTACATCAGCTTTCAGATGAAAAAATAAAAATATAATACTTCAAGCAAAAAAATCGTTTAAAATGCAAAAAACTGAAAAATTGTGCTTTTTAATGTATGTACAATCCCTAATGTACACGATTAAACTGTCGTTGGTATTAATTCGCTCTTCTTTACCTACAAATGTCAATTTGAATTTTGTAGTTCATGTTCAGAGATCAAAGCATCATAGAGGGGGTATTTATTGTTTGAATTACAAATTTTGCAGCAACAGCTGTGCTTCGAACGGAACACCGTTAGGTTAGGTTAGGTTTGACCAATATTGGTCAAGCCACTAACACTGACATAAAAAACTTGGCAAGTTGACTTGGGTGTCACACCTATAGGTGGTTCCACTTCTGTTTCGCTTGCGTTTACGCAGCTATTTTTATCTAGTACTTTCTTGGTTTTTTCTCATTTTGACTTCAATCGAGGACCGCCTGCCGGTACTGACGATGCCCAATAGGTTGAAACAGCTGTATACCGGTGGCTCTTAAATTTAAATCAATATGAGAATGATCAAAGAGTACTTATCTATTTATTTTTCGATTTTCATGGAATTATTTTCCAGCAGCTTGACTGCATTAACCTTTCTAGATTTCATATATATATCGAGCAAACAGCATCGATCAAATCTACATTCAAATTGGAAAAATTACCACCGACGGAAGGAGCCGCAAAGCAGCACATTTTACGTGTGTATCAGCAGCTTCACTCATGGTTCGGAAATTCAATTAATGCAACGGATTGGGGTTGGAAGATTTCTAGCGACGGCATCCTCATGCCAAACTACACAGATGAACAGTTGATTCCTGACAGTTTGCTTGAAAAAATTCATTGCAGCTGAGAAAAAGGCTGTAATACTTTGCGCTGCAGTTGCCGGAAACATGGTTTAAAACGCTCGCAGCTGTGCAGAAACTGTTGCGATTCAAATGAGTGTTCTAATATCGAGATGCAAAGTACCCAAATTGACGACACGGATGATGTTTTTGCTGAGCAACTTGATCTTCAAGAATAATCCGATAAAAATGTACAAGACGAAGGAGAAGAAGAAGAAGAACAATAACAACAAGATCAACAACCAGGGCCGCAAAGTAAAAGAGCGAGAATTAATTAAATTAAGACAATTTTTTATGTCATTATCTTATGTACCTATAATGTATGGTTACCTGCATCTTTGTTCAATAAACATTTTATTTGAAGCTTTATTTGTTCAATTCGCCACTATAAAACCTTGATAATCAATTCAAAGCATCCTAAATATTCTATAATGAAAATTTTTCAACTGTATTTTAGTTTAAAAACCGTTTAATTACATAATATGAAATAAATCACGAAAAAAGCACAATTTTTCAGTTTTTTGCATTTTAAACGATTTTTGTTGCTTAAAGTAGTATATTTTAATTTTTTCATCTGAAAGCTGATGTAATTACGAAAAAAATGAGCTGTGTAAAAGTTGTCTAGGTCAAAAAAAATACCTTTTTGACTAACTTGAAAAAAATTGCTTTTTTTTCCAAAAACGCGAATTTCTCAGAAACTGATTAACTTATCGCAAAAAAAATTGCTACTTATTTGTGATAAAAAATAGTACAATTGCTCAAATTTTCATAGTGATACGCTTCTTTTTCGTGGAATGAAAAATAAAAAACGAAAAAAGTGGTTTTTTTCGCGTTTTACTCGAAAATTTTGGGGTAATGTGAAAAAAGTATGGATACAAAAGTTATAGATTTTTTTTATTATTTACAACATTCCTATTCAACTATTTTCTCTAAAATAATTATTTTGGCCGCAAACCGCGAAAAACCGTTTTTCACCTCTTTTCACCCCCACCCCTCCGCCCCTGCAAACATTCAGCTATTGAATTTTTGCCCCAATATTACTGACTACCTTTCCAACCCATTTCCGTTGAGTTTGCTCTGTAAGGAATTTTTTCCTCAATCAATGGCAAATTGAAACTCCGCGGATATTGATGGGGGTATTGAAGGAATCTCAATAGTTACTGCAACAAAAATTATTCACTTTATGAATGAGTCATTTTCTACAGAGTATTTTCCAAATGTATTTAAATGGGTTCTTTCTTATTAGTCAGTGGGCTATGCTTGAAGACTAACAGTAAACAAATCTAAAGAAATAAACTTTAAAAGTTCAAGCCAGTCTCGGATATACCTACACAGTGGGTTGAATGGACTGACGCCTATAAGAAAACAACTACTTTCCTGGCTAATACCACGAAGGGCGTTGGATTACATCCAATATATATTATATATTTCCTGCAGGAAATTTTCTGTGAAGATTCCTGCTCTGACGCCTGTCGGATATAATCCAACGCCCTTCGTGGTATTAGAGGTATCGACATTTTGTTGTTCGCTCCAACTTAGGAAGAGAAATGAAATACTCTGAACGAATTCTAGTTTCAATTATGGAATATCAATGACTTTAGGTCGATGATGGCCACTATTTTGCACTGTCAAGTGCCTAATGAGCCCGAAACCGGTCTGCAAGTGTGCCCGTTCCAAAATTGAAGGTCGACTCTTTCAGTTGTATTGCCAATTGCATATGCAGGAAATTTTCTGTGAAGATTCCTGCACTGACGCCTGACGGATATAATCCAACGCCCTTCGTGGTATTAGCCAGGGCAGTAGTTATTTTCTGATAGACGTTAGTCCATTAAACCAACTGTATAGGTATATCCGAGACTGGTTTGAACGTTTAAACTTTATTTCTTTAGATTTAAATGGGTTCTTATATTTCCTCTACACAACAAAGCAAAACAGAAATAGGTACGTAACTACAGGAAAATTTCTATGCTTTGTTCTCTTTTAAAACTTTTTGAGAATATCGTTAGTAACAGAATTTTGAATTACAAGAATCAGAATAATCTTTTCTGTAAAACTCGACCTCGATTCAAGAAGAATAAATCAATTGAATCAGCTTCATACGACTCATTACAAAACAAACTGGTTGTAACTTTCTTTTTAGATTTGTCAAAAGCTTTCGACACAATATCTTCGAAATGACTTTGTAATTAAACTAGCATGCCTAGGCTTCCCAAATAACTTACTAAGCTGGGTGAAATATATTTCAATGAAATCATTTATTAGGAGTTAGGAGAGACTTCAGCAGTGAATCATACGTAGTTAATGGTGTTGAGTCATCTAACGAGGTTGTGTTTTATGTACCGCCTGCGGAGTTGTCACAATCAAAAAGTCTTCAAAAAACTTAGTTCTGCCTTTTTCATAAACTACACCTCACGATATGATTTTCACAAACTTTATTTTCAAAAAATATATCACGACATGTTTCACTATCACTGTAGCTTTTTCGTAGTGAACTCACTATCACTGTAGCTTTTTCGTAGCGAATTCACTACAAAAAAGCTACTGTGATAGCGACATGTCGTGATATATTTTTTGAAAATAAAGTTCGTAAAGATAAAATCGTATGGCATAGTTTATGAAATTACGATGGATCTTCATCAAGTAACGGCCGAATCATCAGAAAAAAAAATAGGTCTGCCTATTATTCAATCAAACGATTGAGAAACTCTTTATATAAAATTGGATTGTCAAATGTCTACTTTTCTACGGCTTTATGTTGCACAGAGAAGTCTAAATAAATTGAGATTTAAATAATTCATATTCGTCTCGAAATGTGTCATTTTTGCCCAAAAATATATCAATACATTTACCACGAATTCAAAAATTCATGGTCGAGATACCCTCCATGTCAAGCTATCAAGAATTCCTCCACATAAAATGGCTCATTCTAGATGCTCCCCATTATTGAGTGCAATAAATTGTTATAATAATTTGCTTTCAACTATTAGGAAAGTTGAGGTAGAAGTATTTTTTGTTCTGCAGTGAAGAAATTACTCTTGGAGAAAAGTTACTACAGTCATGAGGAATTTTTGCACGGTACATGACTTTGTCTGAGTAGTTGGTAATAGAGCTCCTCCTCGAATTGTAACTTGATAAGCATTTATATCAATTATATGAATTTCAATGTTTTCTTTTTTTCAAATCATCTAAAAGAACAATTCGTTCATGCCACTCTCGACTCTCTACACTGTAGGTTAACGGACTGACACCTATCAGAAAACAACTACTACCCTGGTTAATACCACGAAGGGCGTTGAATTATATCCGACAGGTGTCAGTGCAGGATTCTTCACAAAAGTTATTACTGCATATTCTGTTGGCATGGATGATATACACTACCTTGCACTGACGAGTGGCCAAACAGCCCGAATCCGGTCTGCGAGTGTTTTCCAATAATTGAAAATCTATTGCGGCAGTTATATCGCCAACAGCATATGCAGGAATAACTTCTGTGAAGAATCCTGCACTGACACCTGTCGGATATAATTCAACGCCCTTCGTGGCATTAGCCAGGGGAGTAGTTGTTTTCTGATAGGTGTCAGTCCATTAACCTACAGTGTAGGGAGTTGAGGCTGGCCTGAACGAATTGTTCTTTTAGATGATTTGTTTTATATAGCCAGTCTTCAAGTATGCCCACTGACTATATGTGAAAAGTTTTCTTTCCTTATACGAGGAATTGTGCAAATTTTGGATATGAGTTGGTTACCTCGTTCACAGGCAGATGGGGCGACGACAAACCTGTTGTTTGTTGTATGCTTCAGCTTAGTTCGAGGAATGATATTCTGAAGGAATTTGATTTTCAATTATCGGAAATCATCAACTTTATGTTGATGATATACACTACCTTGCACTAACTAGTGGCCAAACAGCCCGAAACCGGTCTGCAAGTGTGTTCCAATAATTGAAAATCTATTGCGGCAGTTGTATCGCCAACAGCATATGCAGGAATAACTTCTGTGAAAAATCCTGCACTGACACCTGTCGGATATACTCCAACGCCCTTCGTGGTATTAGCCAGAGGAGTAGTTGTTTTCTGATAGGTGTCAGTCCATTAACCTACAGTGTAGGGAGTTGAGACTGACCTGAACGAATTGTTCTTTTAGATGATTTGATTTATGGCCAGTCTTCAAGTATGCCCACTGACTATATGTGAAAAGTTTTCTTTTTTTATTTGTATTGTTATTTCTTTTCGGTACTATATTTTTGTATATGTGCGTATTTTCATACGACGTTACACATGTATTGTGTGTAAAATGATGATCAAATAAATTATTATCGCATTTGAAAATATCTAGGTTCTTGGTGGAATTCAGAGATACCATCAAATACTATATTGGGAGGCGATAGAAATTCAAAAAACTCAAAAACAATTTCAATGAAATCTGGATAATTGCACTTCATAAACTCGTCAGCCCACCAACCAAAAAATAATACCAAAAACTTAAACTTCGAATGTAGTATCTGATTGAGAGACTCAATCCGAGCACTTTGTCCGTTGGCTCATCGCCGTAGTTGTAGACGAAACGTCAGGAATAAAAACCTGCCGATCACGTCCAACAAACCCGGAAACTAACTTTGTCACAGTAAAGTTCGTACGGTAGAGTTCACACTCTTTGTCCTAAAAAACTAGTATAGAGAACAAGATAGTTCAAATGTGTGTTATGGAAAGATGGGAAGGAAAACGAAACAAACTCATGAGGCTGCATTTTTTCCGAATACTTGGAAGTTTTACCTACTACAACTGCATTTATGTGGAATAAACTTCCTGAGAACGTTTTTCTAAACGGATTTAATCTCAAATCCAATGTAAATAGCTATTTTCACACAGGCACCGCTCTTAGAACGCCTTAAGGATTTTCCTGTAGTGTTTGTGTTTTGTCTTTGAAAAAAAAGTTGGATCTGGATTAAATAAGTACCTTCAGTAAAAAAAGTATTTATTAATCCTGCTTTAACGAATAACTATTTCAGAGTGAAAATCTTAATAGACAAAAATAAAAGTAGTGACAAATGAGTCAGTATAGTGGGTAATGCCTGTAACGACATCCAGAACTTCTGCTTTGGTGTATTTACTGACTTCTTTACTATAATAGTGAAAACTTCACAGGATTGTTTTCTATTGATTCTTCTCTAACTAAGCTATGAAGAATGTTTTATCCTTCACAACTGATTGACAGATACAATTGTTACATATCTGTAACATTTAAAATGAACACGTTTGGATGAAATGAACACGTTTGGAAACCAATCGTGAACTGAACTCTCACGATTCCATCTTCTATAATGTAAAAGAGCCTTGACTGTGCATTACAGTTCATTATACACGAAATAATAAGAGTTTCTTCTATTCCTTTTCACATACTCTGAAAACAATGAGGTCATCAGCACGACGATCATTTTGTTCGAATAATGCAAATATTTGAAATATGCAATTTACTGCATATTACGGTAACTATACTTTCCGTCGACATTTATAATTTCATTAACATAATTCTCAGGATAACGGTAATAATAAAAAATAATGAATCCAGTTTATTGCGCCTTAGATAGCAAGTCAAAAAACAAAGGCGTAATAAAGAAAAGTTATTGCGATTCAAAATTGGCGTGAGGTTGAGGAATTATCCACTAGAGAAATGGTCGAGAAATTCAATAATCATTTTACACCCACTCCAGGAAAAGTCGGACTTGATCTTAAATTTACGCAAAAAATTATACCTATTTGTTCAACTTCACTATTTTTTTCCCCAATTTCTGAATTTGAGGTATTAGATTTGATTCATAACCTGAAAAACACATTAGATGGGATATCTAATAATCTTATCAAGAAATGTAGCCAGGAATTGTGTTTTCCCCTGGATTTTCTAATAAATTTGTTAGTAGAAAAACGGATTTTCCCAGACAAACTCAAGTCTGGGCTCATAAACCCAGTTTATAAAAAAAGGGTCCCCCACTTCACTGAAAACTACAGAGGAATAAGTCTTCTATCAAGTTTTAGCAAGCTTTATGAGTTGAATATAAAAAATCAACTGCTTTCTTTCTTAACTATGAATAAGTTGCTATTTTCAAGTCAGCATGGTTTCACAAATGGCAGAAGTACTGAAACTGCTTTATATAATTTTCAAGAAAATGTAATAACAACCAACAAAGTACAGATTTGTGGGCTATTTATTGACTTTTCTCGGGCCTTTGATTGTGTTAATCATGACCTCTTATTAATTATGCTCGAGCGATATGGTATAAGGGGTATAGCATTTAATTTAATGAAATCATACTTAGCTGATCGACCCCAGAGTGTAATCATCAACACAACTCAGAGCCAATCTCTCATTGTTAAACAGGGAGTTCCCCAAGGCTCAATTCTTGGACCTTTGTTATTTCTAATCTATGCTAATGATCTCATTAATTTCCTTCTTGACATCTTTAAAGTCCAAGTAATATCATATGCTGATGATACCAATCTACTCATAACTGGCGAAGATACTACTGAACTTGTGATAACATCAGAAATGGTATACAATAAAGTAACAGAGTGGTCCGAAATAAATCATCTAACGGTAAATAACCTCTTTGATGAAATTTACTTTGAGGGGAACTATGGAACACTTTCAAATTTTTAAAGACAATGACATGAATGTATATGCTAGTGAAACGACTAAGTTGCTTGGACTAGCAATGGACTATAACTTGCTGGGAACCACACGTCGATATACTTTGTAAAAAGTTAAAAAAAAAAATTGTTATGCGTTAAAGTTCTTATCAAATCATTGTCACGAAAACATACTACTAATCGTTTATTATGCAAACTGTGGTCTGCGATATGGTATTCTTGACTGGAGTACATGTACCTCTTGGTCACGTGTTTTCGCTCTGAAAAAATTAGCTGTGAGAATTGTTGCAGGACTAAATTGGAGGCAGTCATGTAGAGAGGCTTTTAAGCGACTAAAGGTATTAACTTTGACAGGCTTGTATCTGTATGAACTGTGTATATATGTATACAAACATAAAGATAAATTATTCAATAGAACAGATCTTCAATATGACACTAGATCCAGAAATCTTTTTGTGCCTGCTGTGCACAGAACTAACCTAAACCAAAAATTCACTTATATTTGGGATGCAAAGTTTTTAATCACCTCGATGTCTCTATCCAAACATCTCCAAATATTAATATTTTCAAATCCAGACTTAAAGCATTTCTTATTGAAAAAAAAGTTACAGTATTAGTGAATTTATGACATAATAGTATATTTTATAAAGATGTTTTCTTGTTAACAATTCAAATATTATATTTGTGCTGTTGGTTTTCAACTGACAGTTGTCATTTGTAGGTACTATGACACTTTTAACCTTTTTCTAATATGTTCTTGTTGTGTCTTTTTTAATTAAGTCGATAGGTTCTATGAATTTTTTATATTTCTATATAATTATATGTTTTACTTCTTTTATAGTAATAACTTATGACTGTGTTCATTTCATTTAAATTCATTTCTATATTGATTATGACGTTTTTGTTAGTTACTGCTGGAATGTATTCATATATTTATGCTTTTTAACTGAAAAATAATGATTTATTATTATAAATTGCTCGGCCCAATATACTTCAGTTATCATTGAAAAGGTAAAATTATGAATTATTATAGGTAGGTAATCAGAATTGATTCAAAAGAAACCAAAAAACAAATCATTTTCTTGTTGATACACCAATCTCACTCTCAATCTTGAACATCTCAAAAATGTTACCTTTACGCATCTCTTTCGTGTTCTTTCATTTCAATTTCAGGTTATTCGGAAGTTACTTGAGCAATGGAAAACAAATAAGAATAAGTAAGAATTGGACTATTAAAACAGCTGGTAACATTATAAGCTTTGCCGATTACACAGTCATTTTATATGCCGTCGATACGTTGGACGAAAAGAAAAACAGAAAAAGATTTTACTAAAATCAGCGATTGGTTTGAACATGAAAAACTGACATTAAATCACGATAAAACTCATTTTATTCCTTTCACGAGCTACAAGTGTCATCTTCTAAATTTTCAAACCCTACAAATAACAAACAACTCTTAGGTGATACAAACAAAAAAGGAAATCAGTTATCTTGGAGTAACCCTCGACTCACATATGCGATGGAATTACCACATAAACCAAGTAACGAAAACTATCAGACTATTCAAATTCAAATACCTGAAGAAAATTCTAGACATGACTCACCTGAAGATACTATATCATGCACTGGTTGAGTAACGTTTACAGTATGGGGCGCAGTAGCATCTGTATACACCTGGAAAAACTATAAGTTCTTCAAAAGAAGATATTGAAAATAATTCGTAACAAAACAATGCATACCAAACAAATGATTTATTCGATGAAACAAGAATTTTAGTTCTTCGACAGAAATATGTGCGTAATATAATCAATCATATATACTTTAAAAATAAACATTTTCTGCAACAAACAAAACACAGCTATAATATCCGCAATGAAACTCAAAATAAAGTGCAAACAAATCTGGTTGAAAACAATAGGCCAAAGATCTTATGAATATCTAGCCCGTGAAATTTTCAATAAATTTCCAGATATATATTAGCTATACATTTACCAAATCAATTCATTTAGTTTAATAAAAAATTATTTAACACAATTCGTGCTCAACTGTTTCATATTCATATCAATTATAGAGAATTATGTCTTGTTAGTCATATATATATACATATATATATATATATATATATATATATATATATATATATATATATATATATATATTATATATATATATATATATAATATATATATAAAGGGGGAAATTCGTGGACAGAACACTCAAGAAATATGGAGGCAAACAGCGGACACGTGTTTCTGGCTATTGGCCTCATCAGCGCGGTGCAGCCAATTGCAAAGATGTACAACAACTGGTTACCAAAAATGAAAATATATCACATATGCACGGTGTCACCAACAGGAGCTAACCGCACATTTGGGGTTTCAATTAGAAGACCCAGCATTCCCAGGCATCATCTAAAATCACCACGTAGGCAGTTATAGCTACCTGCGTGACTTCCGGGTCCAGGATATAAATACATAGATATAGATTATTATCGAGTGTGTATGATATACATCAAAAGGGGAAATTCGTGGACAGAACACTCAAGAAATATGGAGGCAAACCGGCTATTGGCCTCATCACATATGATGTTTTTTCATTTTTGGTAACCAGTTGTTGTACATCTTTGCAATTGGCTGCAATTGCACGTGTCCATATATATATATAATATATATATATATATATATATATATATATATATATATATATATATATATATATATATTATATATATATATATATATATAATTAGTTTAAGTTATTTTACATTTACATTTTTATATAATTTTATTACCACTTCTCAACATACAACCTCAAAATAGATAAATTAATTTTCAAAGTAAATAAACACGCTGACCCATGCGTAACTGTAAGGTCCTAAATGGGATTTTTCTTTGTTTATCTACTAATTGTACTAGATTAAGGTAAAATACCATGCGAGACAAACAAATGTGAATAAACGCTGGTATTCAACCACCTTCAAACAAACGTTGTTTTTATTATTATTATTCAATGGTACATAATCTTCTGAATTACCGTCTATTCGTTTCTTCATTGACTGAAGACCAATCGAATGTTTCACACTGGAACTCGTTATTTATTCAACACTAATAAACTCTGCGATTCATTCACCAAATTGTGTAGGTACATCTTTTTTTTAATCGTATTGAATCTAGCAAGAGTCTTGAAAAATCCCTCTCTCCATTTCTGTTTGGCTCTCTCCGTCTTCTGAGAAACGTCCAACCAGTGAGTGGGATAATTTCGAAATTTGGAAAGTTCATCCTTCATTTGACAAGCTGTAGGTTTATTTTTGTCAACGGATTCGACTGCTATAGTGGTGTGGTGGGCAATGTTATTAACTTCCCGGGCCACCTAGGCAGCCCTATTAGCCAGTAACGTAGCAGAATCAACCCAACTTCAACTGGAAAAATTCTCTCGAAAAAAATTTGATCAAAGTCGGTTTCGAACACACGATATTTGGATCGTGAGTAACACTTGTGTCAATTCTACGCTAACTGTTGATTTACCACGATCTATTGAATTTTATTTTGATTCGTATAAAAAAAAGAAATTTAAAACCGTAACAATACAATTATAGTTAATAGTCATTTTCTTTATCGATCCGTAGATAATGGCATGATTATTACAGTTTCCTGTCACTGTTAAATGCTTTTTAATTAAAATAGTTTGTGGTTAAATGAATAGGAACTGAAGGATCCGTCGAACATATTGGGTAAGTTAATTAGGAAGCCTAAAATCAGAGAGTGTCTTCGTAAATTCTCGACTTCTCAGAAAGACGTAATCTTGATATTTATAGTTCTTCCATACGAAACAAAATACACCAACGGATTGGTTCAAATTTTTGAAAAATTCAGTATGAAAGTGGCATCAAAAACTGCCCGTACACTTTAACAAACGATAATAATAATAATACGTCTTTATTATTTTCCACATACAGTATATCTATATTAAAACAATATTTTTAAAAAAATTTGGAAAATAAAGAGCAATCACTTACTTCATCAGGAATATGTTCTTCCACTTAACTCTATATAGCATATTTTTCCTCAACAATAATAGGGTAGTGAGTATAGTATAGATATATATATATATATATATATATATATATATATATATATATATATATATATATATATATGGGTAACCAAGTGTTGCCCATCCTTACACTTGGCTGCACCATACTGATGATGGGCCAAAAGCCCGAAACACGTGTCTATGGTTTGCCACTTTCTTGAGTGCTATGTCCGATATTAACTTCTGTTTCTATATCAAGACACTCAATAACTTTCATATTCGTATAATTTCCTGGACCCGGATGTCACGCAGGTAGCTATAGCTGCCTCCGTGGTGATTTTGATAGTTTTCTTGTAAACACAAGATCTATCAACTGAAACCACAAATGTGCAGTTGGCTCCTGCTGGTGGCTCCGTGCATTTGTATTTCTATCTTTTGGTAACCAAGTGTTGCCCATCCTTACACTTGGCTGCACCATACTGATGATGGGCCAAAAGCCCGAAACACGTGTCTATGGTTTGCCACTTTCTTGAGTGCTATGTCCGATATTAACTTCTGTTTCTATATCAAGACACTCAATAACTTTCATATTCGTATATATATATATATATATATATATATATATATATATATATATATATATATATATATATATATATATATATATATATATATATATATATATATATATATATATATATATATATATATATATATATATATATATATATATATATATAGAATACATAAATTACATTAACAGCTATAGTAAGGTTGCAAGATTTATAAGTTGCGCAACCGGAGTTGCGCAACTTATAAATTTGATGTGTAAAGGAACGTCTGAATGTTTTCGTTTCAAATGCCGGTGGAGATAACAAACTTCCGAATCTCAAATTCAAGTTGTGCACATCCGTTCTGAATGTTATTTTTCTATAGAGATACATAGGAATTTTTGTATATCCAACCATCTGATTTCAAGCAATTTGTGTGATATTCTTTGAAATTTATTTATTCCATATATCAATCTTAAACAAGAGTTTTGTACTTTCTGGATTTTGTTACTGTAAACAGTAAACAGATTTGGACCATATAACGAATCCGCATAATTAAAGTTTAACAAAACTAATTTTTCACATAATTTTATTTTAACACTTCTTGGAAAAAATTGCCGGTTCCCATGAATCAATTTTAATGAACTATATGTACGTTGAATTAACTTATGTTTTTCTAATCTTAGATCTGAGTCTGATAGGACTCCTAAATTTTGGCTTCATTTACTACAGTTAACAATTTATCTTTGATTTTAACGTTTTTTTGCTGCGTTTTAGCACGATTATATGCAGAACCAAACAACAATAATTTTGATTTAGTAGAGTTGATCAATAAGCAGTGATCAGAAGCTGAATCAATGATGGTCGCTAATTCCTGATTCATAATTTCAAAAGCATTATCCACTAGTGGGGGAGGAAAATTGTAATAGATTTGGGTGTCATCTGCATGGACGTGAGTCTTACATATAACTTCAGGGATTTGATCAAATTGATAGTGTATATAGAAAAAAGCAACAGGCCCAGGATAGAGCTCTGAGGCACCCCTGATTTCAGTGTCAAATATTTAGATTGGACCATTTCAATTTCTACACACTGCTCCCTTTTACTTGAATAATCTCATAAAAAAAGATTGCCATATCAGAAAAAACGTATATAGCCCAAAATGTTAAGTAGCAAGTCTGTATTTATAGTGGTAAATGCTCTACTGAAGTCTAAAAGAACTAAAATTGTACATTGACCTTTATCGATAGAAGTAATTATATCATCTACAATATTAAGTAAGGCAGTAGTGCAGCTATGACCTTTTCGGAAGCCAGATTGAACAGTGGACAGTAATGAGAAATTAGTCAAATGCTCTCTTATTTGTACTTCAATACTCTTATTTATACTACAATGTTGGGCAAAGTTTGAGATTCACGAAATAAGCTGTGAGGATTGCGATAAAAAGTATGTTGATCAAACTAAACAGACTATAATAGCTTGCTACAAAGACCATGTTGCACAAATTCAGTATTATAGACCAGAGACGTTTGGTGTTGCTCAACATATCATGGAGAGCAGCTACAGAATAAACTAGGAATGCCTGAAATTGTTGAGACCGGTAAATGACAAAAAGCTTTTAGCTGCATTCAAAAAATGTGGAATGAGATCTATAAACGGCGACAAAGGTCCCATTCCTAACAGCCCTTTGATAACACTCTTACGTAATTAGGGGTAGACAACAAATAAATATTAGTTATCAATTAGGTAGCAAACATTGCAAACAATAACAGAGTACTAGAAATCAATTCATTGCCTCATAATGTGAGGTAACGATTCGTCTAGATGCATATAAAAACATTAACATGGCCTTAGGAGTTAGACTTAACATTTCCTGATGATGCAAATTTGGTTAGCGAAACGCGCTTCGAGAGAGTGTTTCTGTTTTTGTGTGGGAAGACTTCATTCGAACAAAATCTTTTCTCTTCATGTTATAACTACCAGACAATTGTTCATCAGAAAAATACAGAATGAGGATATATTAGGGTGGTAAGAGTTATTTAGATATTAAATTTCCCCCCCTTTTAAATCGTATGAATCAAAAGAGCATAACTGGCTCACCCGGTACATTACATCCGGTCTAGCTTGAATCGATCCAGAATTTAACGTGCAGCAAAAACGTGAAGCAATCCCTACTCCCTTCAGGAGGCTGAAACACTGAAACTGTTTTTAAGGAATCACTGGGATATAATCAGCCGAGGAATTAGTGCCGTGTAGTTTTAGTGTTAGCAATTACTTATATTTACATTTATCACTTCTCATAGCAGATATCTTGAGTCTATTATCGGTATTGGTGCATAATTTGTGTTTATTTTCGGCCGATATGGGAAAACAACTGCAAACTGTGGCGGCAATGGCCTGCATGAAGAGCCTTTTGATGATTTTCAACATTGTATTCTGGGTGAGTTCTTCATGAAGTACTCTCTGGTAGATTAGACATACGGCATGACATTCGATTAAATTATAGTATAATTTGTTTTAATGTTGATGGAGATGCTTCGCAACTGTTGCCGCATATGGCGTAAATTGTATTTTCCTGACATGAGGAGTGGTTTTTTCTTTGCACGTTTTCAATACATTTGTCGATTGAATTGAGTTCAAAATAAGTTAATACTACCTTAACCCAATAGAATGACGAGTGTAAATCATTTTCTATAAAATTTCGCATACTGTGGAGGGTCACCAATTATCTGACAATCGCTTTTATTATTATTAGTTCAATTATATAATTTGCAAGTAGGTTTACATTCAGAAGTTAAGCAATGAAGTATCTCGTTAAAAGTGTCCATTAAATGTTTTCGAAACACATGGATCAAATTGATTATTTCAATCATGAATATACAATATTTCTAGTATATCTTTCAAGAAATTAGCGATTAAATTAGCAAAAACATCTTTACTTCCTCATGTATGCTATAATGCTGTTCATTTCAAATGTATCATTCGGTAGAGCATCTGTTTTCATCTATCTCAGAACATTATATTTTTTTTGGTCACGTCTACATTGATAATATGAAAAAATAATAATGAAAATAAACTATATAGTCAAATGAATTGAATCTGTTATTTTAGAATAAACCAAAGGGAAGGAGGATGAGCTGAAATCAATAAATCATCTTACAGATATGTATTTCTTGTGTCGGAAAAAAGGACAGATTAAAATCAAAACCAAAGTTAAAACAACAGAATACAGATGAATGAAAATAAAAAAAAATCATTTGACAAGTAATAAATTTCAATGAAGGTTATATACCATACGGTGAATATCAATATTCAGTGGGTGGATAAAACCTACACATACATGAAGTCAAGATATGTTTGTCCTTGAACGATTTTTTCTTAAAGATTAACAATGGCACACATTCATAACAATCGTGAAGTGTGTAAGAAATTATGTATTCCACTACACGTAAAAATAGTTTTCCGTTATATTAGGTTGTTTCAGGAGTTTTGTTCGTTTCTATAAGTCTACTTTGAACTGTAAGATGGTAGTTGGTTGCCGAGAGGTTTGGGGGTATAGTGGTTAGGTTAGGTTAGGTCCAAAGTGAGTGGGTCTATTCGACCCTCCACCGCAACTCGCAAGGGTTTATTGTGGCTCACACCTATTCTCACTCGGCCAAACGAAGCCAGCTTCTTAACGGAGCCGATTAGTTTGTATGGTGAGTGGTCTTTCAGGTCAGATGGTGAGAGTACGGCTCTGCCGAACTCTAAAGACCTGATTCGGTCCCCAGCGGGGCAGGCACAAAGTATATGCTCTGTTAACGAGGTAGTCGGATAGTCAAGTTGCAAGATTCCCACCTTGATATCCACGACAACCTTCCCATATGAGGGTTTTTGCACGTCAGCTACACATGACGATGCCTTAAATTCAGCCGTGCAGGGCTTTTTCGCCTCTGGTTTTGGTGAAACCTCACTTGAGCGCAAAAGTTTGCTAACCTGCTCATGGGGGGTTAGTTACCCCACCTGAGACAGATTCTGCGTACGCCGCAGCTCTCGCTCCTGAACTAAATTTACAGGGAGGTCAATTGGAGTCGTAAACTCGACATCCATCTCCTCTATAGAGTGGCTCCTGAACTAAACTTACAGAGAGGTCCGATGGAGTCGTAAGCTCGACATCCATCTCCTCTATAGAGTGGCTCCTGAACTAAACTTACAGAGAGGTCCGATGGAGTCGTAAACTCGACATCCATCTCCTCTGTAGATTCGCTCCTGAACTAAATTTACAGGGAGGTCCGTTGGAGTCGTAAACTCGAGGTCCATCTCCTCTGAGACTCGCTCCTGAATTAAATTTACAGGGAGGTCAGTTGGAGTCGTAAACTCGAGGACCATCTCCTCTGAGACTCGCTCCTGAATTAAATTTACAGGGAGGTCAATTGGAGTCGTAAACTCGACATCCATCTCCTCTATAGAGTGGCTCCTGAACTAAACTTACAGAGAGGTCCGATGGAGTCGTAAACTCGACATCCATCTCCTCTATAGAGTGGCTCCTGAACTAAACTTACAGAGAGGTCCGATGGAGTCGTAAACTCGACATCCATCTCCTCTGTAGATTCGCTCCTGAACTAAATTTACAGGGAGGTCCGTTGGAGTCGTAAACTCGAGGTCCATCTCCTCTGTAGACTCGCTCCTGAACTAAATTCACAGGGAGGTCCGTTGGAGTCGTAAACTCGAGGTCCATCTCCTCTGAGACTCGCTCCTGAATTAAATTTACAGGGAGGTCAGTTGGAGTCGTAAACTCGACAACCATCTCCTCTGTAGACTCGCTCCTGAACTAAATTTACAGGGAGGTCCGATGGAGTCGTAAACTCGACATCCATCTCCTCTGTAGATTCGCTCCTGAACTAAATTTACAGGGAGGTCCGTTGGAGTCGTAAACTCGAGGTCCATCTCCTCTGTAGACTCGCTCCTGAACTAAATTCACAGGGAGGTCCGTTGGAGTCGTAAACTCGAGGTCCATCTCCTCTGAGACTCGCTCCTGAATTAAATTTACAGGGAGGTCAGTTGGAGTCGTAAACTCGACAACCATCTCCTCTGTAGACTCGCTCCTGAACTAAATTTACAGGGAGGTCAGTTGGAGTCGTAAACTCGACATACATCTCCTCTGTAGACTCGCTCCTGAACTAAATTCACAGGGAGGTCAGTTGGAGTCGTAAACTCGACATCCATCTCCTCTGTAGACTCGCTCCTGAACTAAATTTACAGGGAGGTCAGTTGGAGTCGTAAACTCGACATACATCTCCTCTGTAGACTCGCTCCTGAACTAAATTCACAGGGAGGTCAGTTGGAGTCGTAAACTCGACATCCATCTCCTCTGGAGACTCGCTCCTGAATTAAATTTACAGGGAGGTCAGTTGGAGTCGTAAACTCGACATCCATCTTCTCTGTAGACTCGCTCCTGAACTAAATTCACAGGGAGGTCAGTTGGAGTCGTAAACTTGACATCCATCTCCTCTGGAGACTCGCTCCTGAATTAAATCTACAGGGAGGTCAGTTGGAGTCGTAAACTCGACATCCATCTTCTCTGTAGACTCGCTCCTGAACTAGATTTACAGGGAGGTTAGTTGGAGTCGTAAACTCGACATACATCTCCTCTGTAGACTCGCTCCTGAACTAAATTCACAGGGAGGTCCGTTGGAGTCGTAAACTCGAGGTCCATCTCCTCTGAGACTCGCTCCTGAATTAAATTTACAGGGAGGTTAGTTGGAGTCGTAAACTCGACATACATCTCCTCTGTAGACTCGCTCCTGAACTAAATTCACAGGGAGGTCCGTTGGAGTCGTAAACTCGAGGTCCATCTCCTCTGAGACTCGCTCCTGAATTAAATTTACAGGGAGGTCAGTTGGAGTCGTAAACTCGACAACCATCTCCTCTGTAGACTCGCTCCTGAACTAAATTTACAGGAAGGTAAGTTGGAGTCGTAACTTCGACATCCATCTCCTCTGTAGGCTCTCTCCTGCATTAAATTTACAGGGAAGTCAGTTGGAGTCGTAAACTCGACATCCATCTCCTCTGTAGACTCGCTCCTGAACTAGATTTGCAGAGAGGTCCGTTGGAGTCGTAAAATCGACATCCATGTCCACTGTAGACTCGCTCCTGAACTAAATTTACAGGGAGGTCAGTTGGAGTCGTAAACTCGACATACATCTCCTCTGTAGACTCGCTCCTGAACTAAATTCACAGGGAGGTCCGTTGGAGTCGTAAACTCGAGGTCCATCTCCTCTGAGACTCGCTCCTGAATTAAATTTACAGGGAGGTCAGTTGGAGTCGTAAACTCGACAACCATCTCCTCTGTAGACTCGCTCCTGAACTAAATTTACAGGGAGGTCAGTTGGAGTCGTAACTTCGACATCCATCTCCTCTGTAGACTCTCTCCTGCATTAAATTTACAGGGAAGTCAGTTGGAGTCGTAAACTCGACATCCATCTCCTCTGTAGACTCGCTCCTGAACTAGATTTACAGAGAGGTCCGTTGGAGTCGTAAAATCGACATCCATGTCCACTGTAGACTCGCTCCTGAACTAAATTTACAGGGAGGTCAGTTGGAGTCGTAAACTCGACATACATCTACTCTGTAGACTCGCTCCTGAACTAAATTTATAGGGAGGTCAGTTGGAGTCGAAAACTTGACATCCATCTCCTCTGTAGACTCGCTCCTGAACTAAATTTTCAGGGAGGTCAGTTGGAGTCGTAAACTCGACATACATCTCCTCTGGAGACTCGCTCCTCAATTGAATTTACAGGGAGGTCAGTTGGAATCGAAAACTCGACATCCATCTCCTCTGGAGACTCGCTCCTGAATTGAATTTACAGGGAGGTCAGTTGGAGTCGTAAACTCGACATCCATCTCCTCTGGAAACTCGCTTCTGGATTAAATTTTACAGGAAGATCAGTTGGAGTCGTAAACTCGACATCCATCTTCTTTGTAGACTTGCTTCTGATCTAAGTTTACAGGGAGGTCAGTTGGAATTGTAAGCTCGACATCCATCTCCTCTATAGACTCAGCATCAGAAAGAATTTTTAAGTTTACTCTGTCCATAAAGGTCCCACAAGTAGATAGGGAAAGAAAGTCAATCACGGCAGAGCCCCGCATTACCGTGACAAGGCGATGCTACGACTAGAGGGCGCCCGGTATCTCGAAGGTTCCGTAGAGACAGCCGATAGGCTCAGTGTCATCCATTCTCTCGGCACGGATACACAAACCTTAGGATTAAGTCATCGTTGGGATGCCATTCAGTTAGGGAATAACAGAACCACAAGTGATTCTGACATTCCCGTATCCAGCGGGGTTACGTGGAAGCAGGCATCCGATGGCCGGTTTGCTCAACCCCCACATCCCAAGTCAATGCACTCGCCGAAAACAGCATGCACAGTGGTTCAGGCAGTGAAAGATGAACAAGGACAGCCAACCCGCCTAACAATAAGACTCTACTGTGATGGATTGGCTCGGTTGCAGAAAGTTATAGTGAAGGGACTATAGATCTATTGAAAAATTAACTCAGAAATCGGACTCAGTCAGTATGTCTGGATGTGTTCTAGTGCTTTACCTGTTGACTATGGAGTACCTCAGGGTTCTATCCCTACCCCATTGTGTTCTCTCTATATATATATATCTGACTTCCATAATAGTATATTATGCAACGATCATGTAATGATGGTTATTAAGACACGAGCATTAACCGGGATACGAAACGAGCCGAAGGCGAGTTTTGTATGGTATATGCGAGTGTATTAATAACCATTACATGAGAGTTGCATACGCTATTTTTTCTAAACCCAATAAATAATGAAAAACTATAAATATTATATTTGTATTGAACACATTTACAGTAATTAACTCATATTTTTTTTAAAAAACACAAACTTAATAGTATTATCATGGATATATGAAAACTATAAAGATTCTAATTACATTTATATTGAATATAACAACTGTAATTAATCTGATCTTATAAAAATATTGGAGTCGATGGTATTCCTTCTATATCGCTGTTTTCAGACATTTTGATAATATAGGTAGGTAATATGAAAACTGATTTTGACAAATAAAGCAATTAGTTACTTAGGTTAGAATCTAGGACAAACAAAGGAACAGGATTCTTGATTGAAAAATTATGGGTTTCTATTGGTTGATAATCTGTATCGTTATGAAAAATCTGTATCATAATGGATATCATTATGAAACGGATTATGGTCATATAAGTGTATTGTTATAGTACGGGTGTAGAAAAAATAATTGATCATTACACAGTTCATCATTATGCAGATGACACTCAGTTATATTATCGATTTCCTCAAAGTAATTGGCAGGTGGCAATGGAAAAAATTACCAGCGATCTACAAAAGTTACTGGATCTATCTATAGCCCATAACCTGAAATTGAATTCTAAAAAATCTCAGAGGATACTTTTTGGCCTGAAACATAAAAGGTGGGAAATTGAAGGAAGAATTGAAATCTAACTTGGACAATACTTACTACAAAAAATTACAGAAAGCAAGAACTTGGGTTAGTGGCTAGATGCTGATCTGAGATTTCACAAACATATAAATTCACTTTGTCGTAGCTCGTACAATATCTTAGGTCAACTCTATCAAAGTAGAGATATTATGACTTCCAAATTGAAGTTGAAACTTTGCGAAACCCTCATATTGTCTAGATTAGCATATTACGATATAATCTACGGGCCTGCTTTCATACACTTTGATGTAAATTTCTTACAAAAAATATTAAACAATTGTATTCATCTTTCTTATGGTGTGAAAAAATTCGACTATATATCCCCCAAAGTCGAAGAGTCAGGTTGATTGCTAAAACCTGGCAGCTCCACCTACTCGTCAATACACATAAATTCCTCATTTACAAAATGTCAAATTATATTTATGAAAGATATAAAACTTTCAAATCTCAGAATAATTCGGGGACACGAAACATTCACACTTTTATTATTCCAAAACACTCGAAAGCCTGCTTTTCTAGTAGTTCTATTTACAACCCTACCAAACAATACATGCTCCGCCCAGTGAATTTAGACACTACTCCATATATAATTTCAAGAAAAAGTTGAAAACATATCTGAAGTCTTCTGGATAGACAATATATTCATGTTATGCCTTGCTCATATGGTTTACCCTTTATCTCACTTTTGTGTATGTTTTGTTATATATTTTACCTTATTTAAGCTATATAGATTTTCAATATTTATTTTGAAATATATAGCCTTTTTTTCTTTGTTTTACAAAGATTCATGAACTACCTAAGTTAACATCGCATCGCATCCAGAAAAATCATAAGAGGGAGCCTGAGATTCGTATAGGAAATAATCAGACGAGTAAAACAAGTCTCTTTTATGGCCTGAGGCAACACTCAGATTTCTTATTCTTTCCAGTTCCATTTTCTGTAAACAATGACAAAGGAATTGGAGCTGAATTGTTATCTGAGAAATCGATTTTTCCAGTTTTTCTCAATTTTAAACGGAATGACGAAAAATAAATCATGAATATGCATAAAAATTTTCAAAGAAGATATTTCAACGGATCGACTAAGCCCAGGTATAGTGTGAAAATATTTCGAAAATTACTTGTTTTTAGTTTCCAAAAAATTCATGCTTATTTGTCATACATACAAAAAGTACAACAACACAAATTTTCATCTAAATTGATATATTTTTCCGGGTAGAAAATAATAAAAACAAAAAAATCAGTTTTCGCGATTTTTTTCAAAATTTCAGATTATTTTCCGCCATTTCTCACTGTTCCTTAAGAATTTTTGGTTTCATGTAATAACTGTATTTTGAACGTTTAATACAAAATGAGATGCATCTAAGTTACATTTCATTTTGTCCTGCGTAAAATGAATAGGTATAACAAAATAAAAACCACATTTCGGGATCATTTTATGAAATATTTAAAAAATATTACAGCTTGCTCCTTGTAGTTTAAAAACAGTTTGGTAGCCACTATTTTAAGATTTATTTTTATTTTTTCGAAATTTCGAGCCTCTAAACTACCTTTTACTGAAGAAAATTCTACCTAAGTGGCGGTCTTCAGCCTTGTTTCGCCACTGAATCACATTATTATAATTATCTGCAAACGAGTAACATGGAAATATTCAGAAATTCAATATAAAAAATTGAATCATGAATTGACAGTTAATTGAACAATGAGTAGATAATTACTTCCAGAATGTGAATGTCGTACAATATACTAAAATGAAATTACTTTAAATAATTTTCTATTTTTTTAAAATCTATTGGCTAGTTAACTCTTTTCAGTGTGAAATTCTGGAGGCAACGGATCAATAATTTTTTTTTCAGTACCGTAGTAGCGGATTCGTTTATCTTCGACTACTTCCATTAAATGATGATAACTTTTTTCCGCTCCAACAAATCACAAAAGTCACGCACTGTTAACTGTTGCTACTGAAAGATATTCCTGAAAATTGAAAAAATACAAGTCGGTTTTACAGAATGCAAATACTGGATGTTGATTAGTTTTGAGTTGTTTCTTTTTTTTTTCTGATCTATTCAGCATTGATATATTTTATTTAATTTCATGGGAGAAAGTAAATTATTTTTGTCAAGAAATATTGGTCACAACAAATGGATTTATTGGCATAATAAAGATAAGAAATAACTGAAAAAATATCAGAAAAAAATAATGTGCGAGTCAAAAAAGTGCCTATATTATTGAAAAAACAGCTGGAATATCTTAAAAAGATGATCATAATTTGAAAAGACTATCCTGGATAAAGAAATTAGGAATCAAAGAGAACCTCTCAAACTAAGTAGAACTGAGTATAGTATGAATAAGTAAGCAGGTAGTATAAATAATATATGAAAGAAAGTGAGGAGTACCTAATAGAAGTTCTAATTCACTTTTAATGAAACATTTTTGTGTTTGAATGAGGAATTGTAGAAGTATATACTTTCCAAGCTTGGAGAGATACATTTTTGGAAAAATAGTAAGAGAGGAAAAGTCACGAGAAACAAATAAAAAAATGTCAATGAAACCCTAAACTTATAAATGCGAAAGTCTCTGGTTCTCCGTACTGGAAAGTCCTAGGAAGCTAAAATTTGGTATGTAGGTGCTTCTTAGGACTTGCGCACTAAGAAAGGATTTTCAGATTTTCTAACAGGGGCTCCCTCCGTGGAGGTAAAAGGCACGCTTTCACATACGGAAATTTCCTTTTCATCACTTCTTTCTCCGTACCGCTATATTTTAAGAGGCTGAAATTTTGTATGCAGGTTCGTCTTATATTTTATCTATGCAATAAGAGAGGATTTTTGTATACTCCAACTGGGGAACCAGCCGATGGGGAAAAGGCGCATTCATAAAATGAAGGTATCTTTTCATCACTGTTTCTCCATACCGGTATATTTTCGGAGGCTGAAATTTTGTATGAAGGTTCGTTTTATATTGTAGATGTGAAAGAAATTTTGAATATTCCTGGCGCGAGAAATGAGATTGGCCCAACTTTGTACACATGTTGATAGATGGGGAAAGACTCGAAGTCTGTCATTAATATTTCTATAATTCACTACTATATAATTCACAACTATAATATCTATAATTCATGGACCATAATGTAAAAATCTTTCACTTGATATAAATTCATTCCCATATGTAAATAACACTGAAAATTGAAAAACCTATCAGTTTGACATTGTCAACAGTACCATTTTTAAGTGTACTCAACATTATTATTTTTTCATCAAGAGTGCCGTGGGTCGAAAGTTTGTTACAAAATATTAAACATGGGAAAGGGGTCCAGGGATATTTTATACATCTTGCCTGATACTAACCGGAGGAAGGAAAACAGATTCGAAACAACTACCTTCTGATACTAACATTGAACGACGATTCACTGAAACTCTTGCAGAATTTTCAAATATTCAACCCTGCCTGAAATAAATTCCACCGACAAAAGATGTAATTCAAGTTCGACGAGAAAAATTGTTCTTTCAGAAGGGTGAAAACAAGACCTCTATATAATCAATATGTTTTCAACAGTAGTAAACAATTTTCCACGGAAGTATTTGACTTTCCTCATTTCTGTTAGTAGATGTGACTGGAAAAATGATTCAAAAAATATGTTGAAAGGTGTTTTAAGATTAACGGGGTCCTACCTTTCAACGTACGATTCCTAATATCTAGAAATTTCGAGATTCAAGTCGAAATTTCGAGTTTAAAGTAGCAATTTCGAGATTAACGTTGCAATTTCGAGATTAAATTCTATATTTAGGGTTTTAAAGTAATGATTTCAAAGAAACAGACAATAAAAGTATCCGGCCCTTCTGCGCTTCCCTATATTTCAAAGGTAACCATCCTTAACTGTCATGTTCCAACAAATGAAAACATAACTATTAGAAAATAATCAGGTATTACTTGTCGAACCCTTTCACATACGTGAAGAACTAACCGAGAATTTTTAATTTCATTTTCAGCTGTCTGGTATCGCCATTCTAGCAATAGGGATATGGATGGAGGTGGAGCTCTACAAATATATGGAGATGAGCACTGAGTTCTGTGGAACCGCTCCATATGTTCTCATAGGGACAGGTTCACTCATTATCGTAATAGGATCTTTTGCCTGTTGTTGCACGGTCAAGGGACAACCAGTGTTGTTATATGTGGTAAGTGATTTTGTAGTGTTTAAGTTCAAGGTTTTATTTGTAATTTTTTGTTCGAAAGCTATATGTGATATGTCAAATTTAATATTATCAAGTATTAAATTCGCAACCGAATTAAGTTATAGAATAGATAAAATATACCAGAAAGTAAAAATATGCAAGAGGTTTTCCAATCTAAGATAGATCTTCGGACTGTTTTAGGGGATTAGAGAAACTTTTCACAAACGTTTCTTACCCCCGTGGGTTGGGCTACCTATCGGGCGCGACCCCAGGTGGCGGATAGGGGAACGGCCAGGGGACTGGAGGCCCTGTCCGAGAAGCTAATGTGGCCTTACGGACGAGGTCGCCGGACTCCTGGTCACTGGCAGAAATAAGTAAGGTGAGGGGAACTAAAACCCCCCAAAAGCCTTTGCAAAACATGCCACCGTGGACCAGCCTACCCAAGCTAAGGTGTAAGGAATTTTGCCAACAGCTGAATGGCCGCAGGCTGATATGCGGTTACGAACGATCCCCTTGGGGAACTGGGCGAAACCTCATAGTAATCAGCCGGGGCTCTGCCAGAGGTGACCAACTCTTCCCTTGCTCCTCGTGGGAACACACATGAATGAAACAACACAAAAACAGAAACAACAAAAACAAAAATCCATCCCGAAGCTGGACAGAAGTGCTCTCCTCAATCTAAGGCGGTAGCTGGGGATGAACAGAAATGTCCACCCCAATCTACCTCTTGGAATGAGGCTGGACATAGCGGATCACCTCCAACAGCAAGGGCACTTTCTGCGGCGGGCGCCAAGAACACCGCCTTGAATAAAGGCAAGGAACCGGCTGCCCCTGCAGAAAAGCTCTCTCACTTGGGCACTTCCACGAAGGGAACCCCTAGAAGGTTCAAGAAGTCGCGCAACGACAGTAATATCGCTGCACCTTCCAAAACTTTCGCGGAGGCCACCGTGAGACACCTCAAGGTTGCCAAAGAGAGTGTGTGTTCGGCGAGTCTTGGCCTACACCTGTCAATATAAAGGAGATGTCTCCTAGTGACCTGTTTACCTTCCTGGAAAGGACAGGATGGACGATGACCTAGGAAGACAACTCCTCGGGATGATGTACAATGTGTCACATGTAGCCTACGTGCTGTGGGTCTACACTCACCCTCCCTACTCTACAGATACAGACATACATAACGTTTCTTACCGAATTTTGAAATGTTTTTCATTTTCAATATATTGAAAACACTTTTCTCATTCAATAAATTCATTTCATTTTATGCAAACACTCAGACATCAAATAATATTTTCTTCAGTGCTATGTGATATTTCGTTATCTGATTTATTTTCTTCTCAGTCTGTTTTTAATTCGCGTATTCTATTTTTTTTAATTCACTTCAATTTCCATATATTTCTCTCTGTATAATTCAAGTAAACGATATAGTGTAACCTACCTTCCAACAAATCCCTTTTAGTAATTGAGTTAGGGAGCTAACTAATTTCGTTATTCAATAATTATTTCTGTGTGTCGATCCTTTTCAGCAATACTCTCAAAGGCATACACTTTTTTAAATGTTTTTGTCTGTAAAACTTTAAGTAGTTGATTTTTGGTACAGTAATATTCAAAATACAAATTATTATCCATTAAAAAACTTTGTATTTCATCTATCCTCGAATTTTTGTTCGGTACTTTGATGAGCTGTCGCGAATGATAGGAACCTTTGTCAAGAACTATTACATTATTCGCATCCAAATTTGGGATCAATGTTTTTCAAACCATTCCTCGAAAATATTAACTTCTATGTTCTTATGATAGTCAACATTGCAGTCCTCAACTTTTTTCCACATAATTTCAAAGAATTCAGAACCCATCCTTTACTTCCTTCGCAATGCACAATGATTAGTCGCGATCCTTTGTTTGCAGCCATTTTAGGCGTACACATTCTCGAACCATCAGTCCACTCTTTCGTAACTGTGTCGTGAGTGTCATACCAAGTTTCGTCCAAATAGAAAATTTGCCGTTGTTCTTGCCTATATTTAGTTATTTATTCTAAGTATTTGTCACGCAATTCCATAACTGATTGACGTTTATTTATTATTTCAAATCTAAATCCTAGTTTCTTTATCCAATTCTGAAGAGTTTTGTCACAGCATTTCACGTTATGACCGGAAGTATTCAATTTCTTCCTAATGATTTCAGTTGTAGGAATCTCATTGCTTTTGTAACAGTCGTATATTGTTTTTTTCAATAATATTATTGAATGAACATCTAAAGGTTTCGGTAATCCTGTATCACATCGCGTCTTGCATTCATAAGGTTTGTTTTTGACTATTTTACGTACAGTTGAGAAAAGAATTTCGGTCAAATCTGATGTTGTTTGTAATACTTCATTTTCCTCGAAACCAAACTTGAGATGTAGATTCTTATGCACATTGAAACAACCTCTCTGTGTTTCAATATTCAAATGCATCCTAATCTTATTCACTGGTATCTCTTTTTCGCATTGTTCACCATCGCTATTGGTATCACTACAATGACAAAAATTTAACTTCAAATTTAATTTTATGACCCTTCAGCCAATCATAAAACTCGGTTAGTAAAAATTATCCAATAGGAACCGCCAAGTCTACAGAATACGTGGACTAGTTCGCTGCCGGTTCATTTCTACGTATTGGTTTATTTGGCCTTTGAGAATGCCGTGAACTTTACGAGTGTACAATATCGTTTACTTCGGTTATAACAGTAGTTGTCTAGCTTTATGTCGTTGGAAAGATTTTGATACTTTTTATACTGTCATCATTGGTGAAGAAGCCTACAACACTTTATTTTCAATCTACTAATAATAACAAATTGGTCGTCTTCAATCTAGAATTGGAGTATATACTGACAAATCCATAAAAATATCTGTCAGATGATAAAGTATTAAGTAGATGCCATAGTGCGATGATAATATATACTTTCTTTTATAGTAAAAATGAGATGATCTCTGAAAAATGATTTATAAAATCAAGTCAATGAAAATTCCATAGAACATTGGTACCTATTCAAACTCAAACTGTAAAAACATTTGTGTCTATTTTATCACATTTTAAAGATTGTGAAAGTAGAAGGATAGGTATACTGTTGGCAAATGGTTAAGTTCATTCATCAAATTTCAAGAAGGCAAACAATATTAATCACATGCAATTGCTGTGAGAGGTATTCATATGAATAGGAAATTTGCAATTCCCAAGTAGAGAACATAACAATTAATGTTCATAACAGTAGACCAAGCAAAATAACATCATGATGGATGTCGGTTTTACAACGTGACGCGTGGAATATCTTTCCACACCGGTTACTTCGAATAATGGAATAATAATAATGAAAATCACTCGGACTATACGATTCGTTTTCGTTCCCTTTTTAGTACTGTTTCCGCAATAATAAAATCTGAGTTCATTGTTCTTATCTGTGTCACGAATGTAGAATACGATAATTTAGAAAGGAAATGATGGAGATGTGTATAGATAACATGACTATACAAATGATAGAGATCACTGAAACATAAGTGTCTTCTTTGATGTGTTTAAAAAGAGATCCTGACAGATAATTCTACTTTGGCATTGGAATGACACTCATTTATACGTAGGTATGTTTCATTTTATTCCAGATTTTTCTATAATATACTTGATACTGTCAACGTAAACATCCCGAAGTTAACCATTTTAACAGGATTGCAAAATTAAGTTGTGAAAATATTGTAAAACCGCATTACTCATGCAGAACTAAGGTAGCTTTGAATACATGGCCACCAGTGACTGACGAAATACCAAATTCTTTGTTTTACTGTTTGAGTCACAATGAAGAACCTAACCTATATATTTCTTGAATATAAAGAGAATGCATACTAGGATGAGAGAAAGTTCGAGTTTTTCTCAGACTTTTTCTAGTAAATTGAACTGATGAGTTTGACACTTGATTATTAAGTGGGAAATATATTGGGAAAAATCTTTAACTATAATATTGAACCAAATGTGAATTATAGAATATTTAGGTATAGTCCAGAAAAATTCTGTGTTTTATGTATTGAAAGAGAGCTGGCTTTGAGAGGTAAGTCGAATTCTAATGAATTTGTGACCGCAATATACTCGTGTTGAAATTTGTTTCAATAAGGAAATGAAAAGGTCGTTTTACTAAAACAATGAAGAATACGTGGAAAAACCCTAGAATTTCTGAATTTACAATATCTCTATTATCTATTAATATTTATCAAAAAAACTTTCACAACACCAGAACAAAAACTACGGTCTCTCGACCCGCATTTCGCTAAATAAGTTAGCGTCGTCCTCAGGGGATTATTATGACAGTAATAATGATCACATATGCCATCATAATGAATTGGTTAGCGAAACGCGCGTCGAGAGACCGCAATTTTTGTTTTGGTGTTGTAAAAGTGTTTTCAATAGATTCATATTGCGCCAAAGGTTTCAGTGCGAACTATCAAAGAAATTCTAGATTTTTTAAAATATCTGTTTCAAAATTATTTCCAATTGAATGACATACTTAATTCTGTCAGTGAATTAAACCATTTGAGTTCTTTGCTAGATCAAGTTTTCGTAGGATTACTTACAGAAAAAAATTTAATAATAATCAATTGATAAATAATTTACTATACTGATACCGACACAGGTGAAACCTTAACCCGTTTTACTGGCAGAGATAGGCAGTTGGTCTATTCGGCCTTCGATTAAATTCACCACTGATATAGAGGTGAATAAATCAATACGTTTTCTTGACTCGACAATTATCACAACACAACAAAAAAATATTTTTTGAATGTTTCCTACACTAAATTAGTCAATTTCTACTAATTTTGGGGTGATAAAAACGAAAATAACAATGAAAAATTTTTATTAGCTCTGCTTTTTGAGATACACAGTACTTAATCTTAAAGAGTAGTTATACTATACGTGAAAAGTGAAAGTACATAAAACAATATTGTTATGTTTCTTTTAGAATATTTTAAGTACAAAATTAATAAAAAAAAACATTATTCTTAGTGTTTTGACAAATAAAAGAAGTTTGTACCACCAAATTTCAATTAAGTCCATCCGATTCATTGTAAGATCGCTGTCGTTTAGCTTGTCTTTTATAAAACACTTCTGGAGCATCCCTACACACAGACCATCAGTAGTCTGCAAGCATTGCTTCATTCCAACGGCCCTGATATCTCTGTTCCATTAAGGCAATGTCTTGATGGAATCTTTCTCCATGTTCGTCACTCACAGCTCCACAGTTTTGTGGGAAGAAATTAAGATGAGAGTGAAGAAAATGAATTTTTAAGGACATGTTGCATCCAAGTTGGTGGTAAGCTTGAAGAAGCTCTTTAACCAATGCTGTGAAGTTATCATCTCTTTTGTTACCTACAACCCCCTTAAAGGCTTCCCAGGCTCTTTTTTCATTTCCTGTTAAAATCATGTCAAAAGCAGGATCATTTACGATTTCACGGATTTGAGGCCCAATAAAGATGCCTTCCTTGACTTTAGCATCACTCAACCTGGGAAACTTTGCTCTCAAGTACTTAAAAGCTTGTCCTTCCTGGTCCATGGCCTTCACAAAGTTTTTCATTAGTCCCAATGTAATGGGGGAAGGAGAACATCCTTAGGATCTACAAGAGGCTCGTAAACTACATTTTTCTCATTAGGGTTTAGATCTCGTGTAGGCCAGTTCATTTTTTTATAGTGAGATTTTCTATCCCGACTGTCCCACAGACACAAAAAACAACAGTACTTGGTGAACCCTAATTGCATTCCTAGGAGTATAGCAATGACTTTCAGATCACCACAGATGTGCCACTTGTGTTGTTCATATTTGATTGATTGGAGAAGTGTTTTCATATTTATATACGTTTCCTTCATGTGAACTGCATGACCTATAGGAATAGAGGGTAGCTGATTTCCATTATGCAGAAGTACAGCTTTTAAGCTTAGTTTTGAAGAGTCTATAAACAGTCTCCATTCAGATGGAGTGTGATCCAAATTCAAGCAGTCCATCAAACCATTAACATCAGAACAAACTAAGAGGTTTTTTTTTCTCAAAAAAAGGAAGCAAATCTTTTTGACGCTGTCTGTACTGAGATATTTTCACATCATGTTTTAGAAGATTCCACTGTTGTAGTCTTGACCCTAACAGCTCAGCCTTTTCCTTAGACAAGCGAAGATCTCTTATAAGGTCACTCAACTCTGCTTGACTAATTCTGTGCGGATCACTAGACCTATCGCTTACCTCGAAATCAGGGTCATAGGATGTAGAAGGATGGGTTGCTCCTCCTAAACAGTCTTCATCACCTTCCTCTAAAATTTCATAGTTTTGGGGTGGAGAAGGGACTGGCAAATTGTCTGAGTGTGGTACAGGCCGAAGAGCAGATGGGAGATTAGGGTATTTAACCGTTCCTCTTTTCTTCATAGATAAACCTTGCTTAATGGGAGGAGTTAAGCAGAAATAACAGTCGTCTGTATGATTGGTAAGCTCACGCCAAACCATAGGTACTGCAAAAGCCATTGCCCGGTTTTTATTTTTCAGTCACTCTCGCAATATGACGGAACAAGAATTACAACATATATGAGGAGCCCATGATTTACCTTGGTCCCCAACTTTCACACCAAAATAATGTTCATAGGCTGTCTTAACGATAGGTGTCATTTTACGTTTCTGAGCCTTAAATGTTATTCCACCACATATATAGCAAAATCTATCGACAGAATTCACACACTTTCGAGGCATTTCAGATCAGCACTTAAATTAATTTAAAAATCAACTTCACACGATAATTTCGAAAGCAACCACGTGCGTACAATTGACAAACTCACATAGGTTATGTTTACTACTTAAGAACAGCTGATGAGAGGGGTGTTATGTAAACAAACATGTGTACCAACTGTTGGTGATGAAATATTTCATTTGTTGAAAACTCAATATACATATATATTATATAATGATACTATATCATGAAAACAAGAGCTAATATATAATTTTTATGGTCACTTTCGGTTTTAACACGTGGAAATACATTGAAATCATCTAATTTCAACCCCGAAACAAAAACTTTGTTGTGTTATCATTTCATACGGACATACAATCTACCTCGACAAAACTGTGCCATCACAAAAGTAACAGAATATTCAATGGTGTGCTTCACAAACTATTGAATATTCACTTTCACAAATCAATTTTCAAAGAGATCTGAGTTTCGTGAAACAAATTACTGTCAACAACGATACCGACGTGCATAGATATCATTTATTGACTCCATCCTTATTAGAAAGATTATTCTTGAATTCGTTTCCGAGCTTTTTGAAAGATGCTCTGGTCTCGTCATTCAAAAAACTACTTTTCTTTAATTTTTCAAAGAGAGTGCTCTCTATTCTACCCAATATAAGTTTGGGACAAGTTTTGCCTTATTTTCAATTTTGCTTCGTATTTTTTTGAAAAAAAAACGAGTAATATTTATGGTAGTTTCGCCAAAATAGGTCAATGCCTCATGAACTTGGCTGGTCCTAGACCTTACTAAAAACTATTTTTTTGTATTTTCAATATTTTCATTTGTATTTTATTTTCTCTTCCATGAACTTCAAATTGATAATTTTTTAGGCCATGGAAGTTCACCACGAAACATTGTCAACCACTTTCAAACAAAAGTAACCTTTTTGCACGAATTTTATGTTCTGTATTCCCTTAACAAGGTGTCGCTCCCCTTACGAACGTCAACCCACAAAAATCGAAACTTTAATTAACGGGCGATTCCTAGTAAGGAATCCTGAGTATATGATATACAAAGTGTGAATGTTAGGAACAAAAATATTTCGAGATAATAATCTTTAAAACGGCGAGGACGGGAATCTATTAAAGTTCATCCTCAGTAAATTTAGGATTGAAGACCAAAGATTGGTCATAGATATCTTCTGGCATTAAATATTGAAATACAAATCATGAAATTATAAAACAACAACAAAAATTAATTGGTGCTCCGGGGCCACTTGATTGATTCCAGTGGTGCATTTGCTTTTTCAGTTGCAGGAAAACCCTGAAAAACCTGCAGCACCACATCATCTGAAGATCTTGATCTGCCAATTTCCTCTCTTTAAAAAACCATAATATAGATTGTCTCCAGAGGCTCCAATAAATTCAATACATCGCCAGAACACTTAGTGACACGACTATCGTCAAACTTAAATCAGTCCGTTTCGTCTTTGACCAAGGCGTAATAATGAACAGATTCAACGCCAGAACCACAGTGAACAATGGCTGCATGGAGGGAATTTTTTTTTACAAAATCAAAGTATACAGGAAAGAAATGAAAGAATACTGTTCTGTAGTTGAAAATCTCGTATATATTGTGAAAACTAAATCGATAATGTACGAAAGCGTTGAAGGGCCACACAAAAATATTTTTTTCGATTTGTATAATTCTGACTTTCATCTCAGAATTCTGAGTTGCAAGTCGGAATTCTGACTTGAATCTCAGAATTCTGACTTGCAAGTCAGAATTCTGACTTGTATCTCAGAATTCTGACTTGTATCTCAGAAATCTGAGTTGCAAGTCAGAATTCTGACTTGTATCTCAGAATTCTGACTTGCAAGTCAGAATTCTGACTTGTATCTCAGAATTCTGACTTGTATCTCAGAATTCTGACTTGTATCTCAGAATTCTGGAAAAATGGGCATTTAAGAAAAACAAATGAACATCGTCGGAGTGCGCTCAGTGAAGAGATCAAAATAAATGTTCTTCTCTCTGTCGAATAAAATCCCCATGTCCTCACTAGGCAGATAGCTCGGGAACTCGAAATTAGCCAGTCTTCAGTGGCAAGAGTTCTTGTAGCTGCAAAATGTCATCCATATAAAATAACAATCCTCCAGGAACTTACTGATCCAGATAGAAGACTTCAGTTTTGCGAAAAAATGATGGATCTACTAGACAGGAATGTTGTACATAAAGAAAACTTATATTTTCTGACGAATCAACGTTTTTGTTGAATGGTGTGGTAAATCGTCAAAATTGTCGTTATTGGGCAGACAGAAACCCACACTGGATGAGCGAAGGCCACACTCAACATCCAGAAAAAGTCAATGTTTGGGCAGGGATCGTTGGTGATCGAGTTATAGGACCGATTTTCTTCCAAGAAAATCTTACTGGAGCAAGATATTTAGAATTCTTGCAGAAGGACCTAGTTCCGAATTTGGCTATTTTGTTCCCTTGTCCTATAGAAGCTGACGTGCCAAATAAAAACATCTGGTTTCAACAGGACGGCGCGCCTTCTCATTTTGCAAGACCTGTCCGTGAGTACCTGAATGATGTATATCCAGGCAGATGGATTGGCAGAAGAGGACCTTATGAATGGCCACCTAGGTCTCCGAATTCAACACCTTTGGACTTTTTCTTATGGGGTTACTTGAAGAGCAAAGTTTTTAAAACCAAACCGGCAAATATTGAGGATTTAAAAGAAGGAATGAGACAAGAGTGTAGGCTAATTTCTGGCGAAGTAATCAGAAATGTTCAAAACGAGTTTCAGTTACGTTTAGGGTATTGTCAGTTAGTAAATGGGCATTTCGAATACTTGTTAACGAAAGACTATTGATTTTGAATTCATTTTTTGAATCAGATAATGTTGAATATCTTTCAAAGGACAAGGAGTAAAAAATTGAAATTTGGCAGGCATGTGCAACTTGTTGAAGTCATTAAAAAAAAAGGGTTGTCATTTAAAAAAAATTATCGATGACGTTATACCTCATATTCAAGACACACTGTATAATTTTTGTTGCATTAAAATAAGGGCACTTTAAAATACTAATCGACGTGTCCGAGCATATTTCCGAAAGAAACAACACCTTTGATTTAGTGTTTAGTTTTCCATGTTAGAGACTCGCACTGTATAAAGTATCATTTATATCTTTTTTGAATATCGAGATTGCGTCAAAAAATAAATCTGCTGTAACAAGATATTCACTGGCAATCCGACAAAGTCGATAAATAGGACTATTATGACTTAGATTTGACTGAGGGTTTGGAGACACATAAAGAACGTTGTATTATATTTTTCAAATTAGGAGATAGCTTAGATAAAAATTTAATACAGTTAACTTTTCCATTGATCACCTTGTAAATGAAAATTAAACTGGCTATTCAGCATGTCCCCCTCGTAATGTTTTGAGGATTTTCCATTGTAGTTTTATTGGTTCATTTTCAAAAAATATCGCTTTCTAGATCGGCATCACTAAGAAATCAATAATAAAAAGCACATTTGTTAATAAGATATTCAATGGTTTACAGTATAAATGAAAAATATTAATTTATACCTACACTTTCAAACTCAAATACAGAACAAAATGTTTTTTTGAGCGTGATGATTGGCATCCTACCCAGAACAACATACTGTAATAAATACTGATTCAAAATACTACAATAAACACTATGGTAGGACGTTTTATCTGTTGAATAACAGATCAACTCGGACAACGATACAGGCATAAAGCTAGTCGACTACAAATTTAGAATTCTGAGATACAAGTCAGTATTCTGACTTTTATCTCAGGGAATAATAATGATACATTCAGTATCAGTAGTTGTGTTCTGACGATCTCACTCCATTAAACTACTGTTCTGAGATACAAGTCAGAATTCTGAGATACAAGTCAGAATTCTGAGATACAAGTCAGAATTCTGAGATACAAGTCAGAATTCTGACTTGCAAGTCAGAATTCTGAGACTCAAGTCAGAATTCCGACTTGCAACTCAGAATTCTGAGATGAAAATCAGAATTATACAAATCGAAAAAAATATTTTTTTGTGGCCCTTCAACGCTTTCGTAATAATGCAATTTTTCTAGATGTATTTTGTACAATTCATACAATCATTTATATGAATATAGACAAATTTTAATTGGTACTAAAGTCTACCATAAATGTTTACCTAATAGGAAATTGTTTACTTCTAAAAATTATGAATCATTTGAAATCTTCGAAACTGAAACCCAACTACTTATAATGAACTATATTCATTGAAATCTTGTCATAGCACATTCTGAATTTCGATTACTTTGGACGTTTTGTTATTTGAATTTTATTCACGAGTACATAATCTTGCTTTGCTAACACGTAGAAAACGTTTCACTATGCTTTTCATGTTCATTATTGTTATTGTTGAGCCATGAATTTAGAATGTCAATTTTTTTCTCGCAGTAATGGAAAATTGCAGCAAACATTTTAAATGATGGTACTTCAGATCAAAGAATGAAAGGAATACTGCAAGAAATTGAGCATGTGATTTCAGATTTATTCAACGTATTTATAGAATGCGGAAGGAATGAATAAGTATAAGTGCAACTCAAGACGCTAGCGAGTTTATTATCAAACAAGATGCCTTCTGTAAATGAGATTCAATGAGGTCGCAGTAAAACATCTGTTATGTTATTAATTTTTTAAAGATAAGGATTATTGGCGGAAAAAAGGCCGGAATTGAGATTTGGTCTTTTTTATGGAAGTTTGATTTTAAGGTTACTTTTCCCTGATACATCTCTGCTGATGCTTTGCACTCACAAATTATCTGGTGATTTGATTATGAATATAATATATACCTACAAATTACCTGCTGATCTGATTATGAATATAATATATACAAATTATTTGGTGATTTAACTATGAATATATTATACCAAAGGTAAAAGGGATTGAAAGAACAACATAATTTTGAATTTCACTAGTTCGGACTTTCATTGTCTAATATGTAAAATGATTTGAAATCCCCGAAACAACTGAAAAAGAAGAATTAAAAATAAATAGCTGAAAATAACAATTATATTAAGCAAAAAAAAATAACCTGAAATGAAATAATAGTGAAATAAAATACAAGTAAAATCAAAACGATTGAACAAAAAATAAAGAAATACAAACAAATATAAATAAAAAACAAGAGTTTCCAAGCCACGTTAGTTCACGACGTTTCGATTGTTAGTATCTACAATCGTCTTCGGGTGATGACAGTCATCACCCGAAGAGAACACGTGCCATTTAAAGTATACTATACTGAAAGGCAGTCTATCTAAAAACTTGTGGATATAGTCAAAGTAATCTTTATTGTGAATATCGGCGCCATCAAAGGCCAAAAAAACAATACAAAGAGATAAAGCCGCTGCCGACTAGTCCACGTGGACTGAAGAATTGGCGTATCGTATTGGATAATTTTTACTAACCGAGTTTTATGATTGGCTGAAGAGTCATAAAATTAAATTTTGAAGTCATGTTACGGTGACTAACAGAATGCGGGCTGTCGTGTTGTCAGTGTTCAGTTCAAGAATTGATCGCGATTTGAGTGTTGAAATTCGATATTGGTGCAGTTATAATTACTGAAAATTTTTGTTATCTGTTTAGAATGTGGCGTCTTTGGACAAGTACCAATAGTAATAACGAGTGTGATAACAATGCAGACTTTTTCCTGTGTAGTGATTCCAATAGCGCTGGTGAAAAATACGAAAAAGAGATAACAGTCAGCGGCGGCTCATTAGAGGAGGCAAGGGAGGCTTAGCCTCACCATATTCATCGCAATAAATTAAAATATATTGACATATAATTATGATTATTTTTTTCTAAAAATGCTTGGGTATTATTACTTTACCATTAATTTTTAATATAAATACATAATATGCCCGAAAAAACACTATCACTCACTACGTAGTATGTACCACACTGTATCCTGCATCAACAAATCTCAAACGCACCGCCCACGAACGAATAACGAAGAAACCATCAATCCGAAATAATAAATGCCATACGTTAATACGTATGTGATAAGGAGCCAGGCCTCCAACCGCTTTAAAAAAACACAAGCTTCGGGAGACCGATCCAGCCAGCGACATACATCTCGATTTGTAATTTTAGTTGCAGAAAGTATAGCGTTAGAGGAGGCTAGCCTCCAGTTGGTCTTCGTTAGTGTACGACTGCGTTTGTTTTTAATTATTCGGACGGGATGCCGTGACGGGCCGAGACTGAAAAATATTTCGGTAAATAGTTTTAGTGTTTCTTGATAATATTTGTTATTTGTGTATAAAACAGGCAGTATTGTATTATAGCAGTGCTTCTTGGTAATATTTTTAATGTGTTTTTAAAGTGTTTTCTTTCAATTTCAAGGTGTTTTCAGGTTTTCACTTTTCGGTAATTTTTTTACCATTTATTATGGATAAGTTAGACGAAAAATTGGTTGCTGACAAATAATTGTAAGTCTTTATCTTATGATAATAAATTTTACATTATTAAAACTCTGGGAAGGCCTCAACCAAATTTGATTTCAATTATAGCGTCAGAAAATCGACAAAATCGAGGATTTAATATTAGTTGGTAAATTTTTTTTTGAGTTTTTGTTCGTCTTGGTTAAGAACGAATGTTATGTTTACTTTTAGTTTCTTTTTTTATCCTTCCTATCCAAAATTACAAAATACACCTTTCAATTCACCTTTCAAAATGCGGAACCCTCGCAGACTATATTGAACTTGAATGACCGCCGATTAAAAGTAGTTTGCGGGTGTCTTGTGAATTCACTTGAACAAACCAGATTTAATTTTCCTTCCTACTTACTCCATCCTTCCTTTCCTTTCCTGGCAAGACACGACTCTCACCTCCCCGTTGGTTCTTGCTGGACAATAAAATTCACTTTTAGACCTGTTTTTATAAGCATAATTAAGAACTTGTACTTATAACATATTTGTAGCAATGTTTAACAAAACTGTTATATTAGAAGAGAAAAGTATTATTTATTGACTGAGAAGAGTTCATATATATTAAATAAATAACTCAAAGACAACCCTTTTTCCTTGTTTTTGTTTTTTATTGGTCAGTTTTATACGTATAATTTTCGGCAATACACAATTTTTGTGCATTTATGCATTTTTTGGATTTATGCAAATATTACGTATTTTGCTTTAAATAGGTGCGGTACCCCAAAAAATGTTCGCGCCTCCGGCGGGCTTTTCTGTGTATGTATATAGTCTTTATGACTTTAGCCTCCCCTGTTCTCCAATACATGAGCCGTCACTGATACCAGTGAATAAGATTCGGATACATTTGAATATTGAAACACAGAGAGTATGTTTCAATTTATATAAGAATCTACATCTCAACTTTTGTTCTTTGAAATTATGTGGAAAAAACTTGAGGACTGCAATGTTGCCTATCATAAGAACATGGAAGCTAATATTTTTGAGGAATGGTTTGACAACACATTGTTCCCAAATTTGGATGCGAATAGTGTAATAGTTCTTGACAACGCTTCCTATCATTCGCGACAGCTCATCAAAGTACCGAATAAAAATTCGAGGAAAGATGAAATACAAAGCTCTTTAATGGATAACAATTTGTATTTTGAAGATAACTATACCAAAAACCTACTACTTGAAGTTTTACAGACAAAAACATTTGAAAAAGTGTATGCCCTTGATAGTATTGCTGAAAAGTATGGATACACACACCATAATGAGACTTCTTCCCTATTTTTGTGTTTTCAATCCCATCGAATTGATTTGGGTAAAATTGAAACAAAGCATCAGGCGTAAAAATAATTTTCCAAAATTTGATAAGAAGGTAATAGAGCTAGTTAAAGAAGAAGTATCTAATATTACCGAAGAAGACTGGCAGAAAAGGATTAAAAAAGTACCTAATTTTAGATAAAAATGACTATATGAAGATTGGACACTTCCATATTAATGGTGGAAATAAATTCATTATTGATTTAAATGACGAAAGGGATAGTGAAACAGAGAATATGGAAGAGGAATTATCAGAAGCTTTCAAAAATATAATTCCTTTTTACGTAACTTTTGCCGTGCTTGATATCTTGTTCCGTTCAAAAGTTATGAGTGGGGGTTTTTCACATGCCGTATAAATATTCCCTTATTGTCACTGTTGGATCCACAACTATAGTCTGAACTGAAATTGGATTTTATAGGATTCCCAAAAAAGTATATCAGATGTTCGTGATACATCGCTTTGTTCGCCAAAATATCCTTTGTCAAAAGTGCTGTAGTGAAATGAATGTTAATAATGGTAAAATAATAATTAGTTTGTAAAAGAGCGGACAAAAAGTTTCGTATTATTATTTTGTTCGAAGTAGATGCTACATATTGGAACTTGTTACTTCAATATTTGGCGGTTAAACGTTGCTTTTTATCTATTCAGTGAACTTCCAATTTTCCCTGCGTTTTTCAGTGATTGCGTTGATCTTGGGGGCTCGCTCCTCGTAGAAATCAGCTCTTTAAAAAATTAGGTATGTTATTTTATGATCAGGGGTGATATGTCGAGCTATTACACTCAAAGAAAAAAGCAATTGTCGTTACAAAATTGGTTTTGATTTCTCTCCCCACTTCCCAGAAAATTATAAAAAATCACGAAGAGGGCACTTCTAGTTAAGATCTTGGGTACGCCTAAATAGCCTTGAACTCAAGTACCACTGCTCACTTAGCAAGGACATTTTCTGATAGTAGTTCATTCACATTTTTTAATGCATACTACAAGTATTACAGTTCAGAATGTTTTCCCCATTACGTTGAAAAATAATAATTTTCCTTTTATAACCTGAAATAGTGAAAGTATATTATATAATTTTCTTTTGTGTATCTTTTAACCCTATAATTTTTCCAGTACGGTGCATTTTTGGCCATAGTCTTCGTATTGGAGTTCGGTGCTGGGATTTCGATATTTGCATACCGCTCTAAACTTACTGAAGGTTTTGACAAAGGACTCACCCAAGCCATGATGAATTACAGGAATGACAGCGCACATCTTGCCGAGGATTTCGATTTAATGCAAGAAACAGTGAGTACCATTTTTATTTTGGAAAGAATTTTATGTTTAAAATGAACAATTTCTTTCTGATCACAACGTTATTTGTTGTAGTAAATTATCAAACATCTAATTAAGGACTATGAACTATTCCCAACTTTAACTTTCAGCATTTACCTAGTATTCATAATAGAACAAAATTCAATAGAATGAAACATCTACCAGATATTTTCTTCGAAACAATTTATTCAGTTGAAGGTGGACTGACCGCTACATTATAAGGCTGACGAAAATAAAAATAGTTGAGAATGCCATATTTCCACAATATTTGGAAGTTATGAAGAATATTACTAAAACATCGAAGGAAGAGTATCTAATATATTTCAACACCCAATACTTCAGCAGTCAAAATACACTATAGTATTGATTGTCTATGTGAGAACAAAGGTTAAACGAAGGCCATCGTGTCTTGATGTATTTCAACTTGCCATTATTATTTCTTCAAACAGATTTAGGTAGAGGTCACCAGTTAGATTTTTCTAAATAAATAATGGTCTGATAATGGAATTCCTATGAATAACAGCCCAAACGTTCGCTTTCTCTGGATACTGACCTTCCCTAATAACGTGCGATAACCATTAAGAACCAACGGTTAAATCATCAGTAAAGCGAATATTGTATAAATTATTTTGGTTTCCATTTAAAAAATCCATAATTGTTTCACAAAATTCATTTTGTGCTATTTGGGGAATACCTACTAAGCCAGTATTCACCAAGTTGATCCCGACTACCGTGATCATCACAGAGAAATGTCTGATGTTTATAAAGACATAAAAAGTAGACCGGCTCCAACGATACCGAAGCCGATACTACTAATGTGGATCACAGACGTCGAGGAGGTGATTGCTACCTACCATCATTCGCTTTGGGAAGAACAAAGCCCCAGGCATTGATGGGATTAAGGCAGTTCTACTTCGTAACCTGCCGTGGAAGGATCTCGTACAACTGGTATACATCATAAATGCTATCATAAAACACCAGCACTATCCGGATTGACTAAAGCACACGGAGGGTGTGCCCATTCATAAGACGGGGAAACCAAAATGGCTCATCGATAGTTATCGCCCGATCTCACTGCTCAGTACGGTGGCAAAGGTCATTGATAAAATTCTCATGAGTAGAATTCTTCGCCTGGAAGACAGGATGAAACTCAACCCCGAAGAGCAATTTGGGTTTCGGCGAGGTCAGAATATGACTTCATAACTGGTCCGGGTTGTTCACGGGGTGAGGGAATCTTTCAACCAGGGGAAGAATACGGTTATGGTCCTGTTGGACATTCAGAAAACTTTCGACAAAGTTTAGATAGAGGGAGTTGTCGCCAAGATGTGGTTGGCAGGCATGCCCTTATTGGTGATTAGGATTCTTGAATCCCACCTGAGCTACTGACCTATTCGCGTCAGAGTAGACCAAATCACATCTGCGAATCATCCGATTGAAGGAGTTCCCCGCAGGGGTCCTGCTAATCACCGCATATTTATTCCTTATCTACGCACGACTTTCCTAAGTTTCCGAGACCGAATGTGGATATATACGCAGATGATATTGCGATATACGCACCTTGATGGGAGGGTCGTGCCATATTTTGACAAAAATAAAATAAAAGTCAACCGAGGAAGACATAACTCGTCAATTTCTCGAGGAAATTTACGAACGTAAAGATCCACGGAAAGTTGCTAGTTAAGGGTGACCGCGTTGATGAGCAGAGAAGTGCGCGATATCTAGGAGTTATCCTTGAGCTTGACGATTCAACGATCATAAGCACCACAGAAAAATCCTTAAGGCGCTCTTAAAGCAGTGCTTGTGCGAAAGTAGTGATTCACATTGGATTTGAATCGCTGGAGATTAAATCCATTTGGAAAAACGTTATCGGGAAGTTTATTCCACATCAACGCTGTTCTCCAAATGAAAGAGTTCTCAAACAGTGATGTTCGAGATGTACTGAGTTGAACCTCATAACGATGAGCAGCCACAGTCCGTCGCGTATTTCTGATATGTACCGCTCTCAGTGGAATCAGTGTGCCAAGTCACTTTATCACTTCCCGTAAAAATATCTGTAGAAAAGAGATGAATCTCCAACCTTTCTTCGATGTTTGAGACTATCAAGGTTCTGGTTGGAATCCAGCAGCTTCAGGGTATATTTGGGGGCGGAGCTCCATACATGAAAACAATACTCCAAAGAGTAATACAGCATCAAAAGTTGCTGAGGTGTGTACAGTTTTCTGGTTCGGAACAGAGTTCCAAGCTTTTGAGAAGCATCCTTTGCAATTCCAGCAACATGACTGTGTCAAGACAAATTGGTGTCCATTTTAACTCCCAACAAACTTTTCGAAGCAGAAAGCGGAATTGTCTGACTTGACATTATTTTATCTGGTTCGGAGACAATTATTTTCTTGGAGAAAACAGATGCCTGGGTTTTTGTGGCACTGAATTGAACCTGGTTCTGGTTACTTTCACCCCAATTCGCAATTCGAAATTACTTCTAGATCCTCATTAATATATCCAACCTCCTGCTGCCGGTGAAGATGTGCTTCCGCAGCCGATGTCCTGGGATCTAAATGTAATGACGAGATAAGTGTGACTCAGCACAGGAAAGCAATATATTGGATTCTTGTTTTTTTTCAATAAGTTGTTGATATACAATTAAAAGAGGGTTGGAGACAATATGGAGCCCTGGGAGACACCAGCGTTGATGGTGAAAGTATTCGGGAGATATCCATCGACAGCCACTAGCAGGAAACGTTCTTTCAGGAAGCTGAAGAAGCATACACAAAAATGATCCCTCAACCCATAGCATCGAAGTTTGGCCTCATGCCACACACGGCATGAGGGTTTGCTGCGAAAACCATATTGATGATCGCTCAAGATGTTGAAGTCTTCCAAATACTTCAGGATATGGTGGTTTACGGCTTTCTCCATGATGTTTGATATCACTGAAAGCAAAGCGACAGGTATATAGTTATTTGGATGAGTTTTCTTGTGAGACAGGTTGAAAAGTCTGCAAAATACTGGCGCGAATTCATTTGCGCACTTTTTAAGTACAATCAGGACCAGACGCCTTGTTGATATTGAGCTGTTTCAAAATTCGCCTGACTAGAAGCTGTTGAAAAGTAATTTACGGCATTGTGGATTCTTCTGTGGGAATAGTAGGTGATGCCTTTCCCAGAAAATCGACTGTGAAGTGGGAAGCAAATTGTTCAGATAGTAGATAGATTTGCTTTTTCTATTGCTGTTGTTGCAATTGAACCATCCGCTTGTGTTTGTCCTGGAATTGTGGATTTTGTAAAGTTCTGATCAACAGCTTTAGCTACCGACCAGAAGGACGTAGACCCGTTGGGATTAGCAAGCAATTTATTCCTAATTCTCTGATTGTGGAGTTATTTGCTTTCATTTATCCCAATTTTACAGCTGTTGCGAGCATTGATAAACCTGGTTTGTTTTTCGGCCCTGGGATTTTTGCGCCACTTCTGGTAGGCCAGATTTTTGGAGGCGACAGCTTGTTCGCAATTTTTGTTGAACCAAGGTTTGCCGTTAGAAGGTCGTTTCATTGAAAAAAGAATATATGCATCCATGGGTGATAGAATAACTTCCGTGACTTCGGAAGCACAAGTTGATGGATCTTTAGAGCTGAAACAAACATCTAGCCAGGGGAAATTTCAATATTGGTCTTGAAAATTCCCCCATTAAACGAACAAGCTCTTACTTGCAAAATTAATTTTTCAATAACGTTGTTATTGGCAATAAGAAATAGTTTCGGAAATTTAATTTAAATAAATACATAAAAATAAATGATTTAACAAAAAGCTCAAGAATGCTTTACCCAAGTACGGTATGTGGATTGTCTTCAAGTTGTGAAATATGCTAAATTAAGTAGAATGATCAAATTAATGATCAACGTTTATTACTTTATTTTATGACAACTCCTAATTTAACTTGTCATTCGTGAGTACTAGCTTAGATAAAATACATTTTTTTAATGATAAATCCCTTTTCTACGGTACTGACTCAAGTTATACATACAATCTTGGAAATACCGTATAACCACAACTCACTGATCTCTAATGAATTTTTGCATCCCATCTCACATCTGTTGTACATATACTAATGCGTTTTGTTGCAGTTTTGGATTACCTCTCTCAACGAATGAGTAAATTATAGTATTAGTATATCTTGTTACTTGGGAACTGGAAGCACATGATTATCATCACATTTGTACAGTGTCTCCATTAAAATCGACAATATAAGGGAATATTTTCTTCAATCTACTTTGACGTAAGTTTTTGCTTCGAATGTAACTAAAAATTACATTTCAAAAATTATAAATATCTACTTGTCACCAACTTTTCGTTAGTTGATATATTGGAAACGAGCCCTAAATATAATCAGTCAATATTTTATAAAACACTCAACATCTCCACAAAATTTCGAAAACTACATCTCACGATTTGATCTCCACAAACTTCATTTGAAAGCTATATCACAACATGTTTCGCTAGCACAATAGCTTTGTCAAGTGATTTGAATACTTCAAGTTGTTCTTACATTAATATGCATATACTACAGATAACCATAATCGAGACTACCTCCAAAAAATTACCTGAACCTCTACATAAGGTACCTGTTCAATTATGATCACCTGAAGCATATTACCTCACATCTACATCATTGGAATGTTTCAATTTTTAAGTATATTAATTTCCATCGCTTCCCATCCATATCAACACAAAGTATCAGCAGCATGATTCACAGATAAGTCAATGATCCTCTTTCAATAGATAATTTCAATTAAGAACTTAATATCATCAAGCAAATTGCGGTTAACAATGGGTTCAAAGCCGAATTAATAAACAAAATACTTGCCAAAAAAGTCTACGCAAAAGCGATTCGACACGTTTTTCCTATCAAAATCACTACAGAGGCAGCGTGACATCCGGGTCCAGGAAATTATACAAATATGAAAGTTATTGAATGTCTTGATATAGAAACTGAAGTTAATAATCGGACATAGCACTCGAGAAAGTGGCTAACAAAAAATAGAAATACAAATGCACGAAGCCACCAGTTTTCTTGTGAGCACAAGATCTATCAACTGAAACCACAAATGTGCGGTTGGCTCCTGCTGGTGGCTTCGTGCATTTGTATTACTATTTATTGGTAGCCATGTGTTGCCTATCCTTAAACTTGGCTGCACCATACTGATGATGGGCCAAAAGCCCGAAACATGTGTCTACGGTTTGCCAGTTTCTTGAGTGCTATGTTCGATTATTAACTTTAGTTTCTATATCAAGATACTCAATAACTTTCATATTTGTATAATTTCCTGGATTTTGATAGGAAAAACGTGTCGAGTCGCTTTTGCGTAGACTTTTTTGGCAAGTATTTTGTTTATTAATTCGGCTTTGAACCCATTGTTAACCGCAATTTGCTTGAAGATATTAAGTTCTTTATTGAAAGAGGATCATTGACTTATCTGTGAATCATGCTGCTGCTACTTTGTGTTGATATGGATGGGAAGCGATGGAAATTAATAAACTTAAAAATTCAAACATTCTAATGAATGACAAACTAGATTTGAATAGATCACCTTTATTGAACTTGTTTTCTTAAAAAACGAGAAAGAATTATTGTTAATGTAGATGTGAGGTAATACGCTTCAGGTGATCATAATTGTGGAGGTACATTAGGTAGAGGTTCAGGTAATTTTTTGGAGGTAGTCTCGATTATGGTTATCTGTAGTATATAAATATTAATGTAAGAACAACTTGAAGTATTCAAATCAGATGAAGATTGTGGATATTGAATCGTGAGGTGTAGTTTTCGAAATTTTGAGGAGATGTTGAGTGTTTTATACAATATTGACTGATTATATTTAGGGCTCGTTTCCAATATATCAACTAACAAAAAGTTGGTGGCAAATAGATATTTGTAATTTTTGAAATGTAATTTTTAGATAAATTCGAAGCAAAAACTTACGTCAAAGTAGATTGAAGAAAATATTCCCTTATGTTGTCGATTTTAATGGAAACACTGTACAAATGTGATAATCATGTGCTTCCAGTTCCCAAGTAACAAGATATACTAATACTATAATATATATTCTTTTTATAGCAAAACGTTCAGTGGCCTCTACTCCTTCGGTGCCCCAGGGCCTCCAGACAAAAGTTGAAGAAGAAGAGTCCTGCAAGTTTCAAAAATTAAAATTGTGTTGTGATTTCAAAAGAGAGCACGAAAACTTTACATGAAGCCGACGGAACGCCCGTCGAAATGAGTGATAAAGTTCTGGTGCGAGGAAAAAAATTGGATTAATTTTACACAAACGTTATATTCGTACATAACTTGTTTTTTCATTTCACGGTCATAAGTGGGTAGGTAACGTTCATTTCTGCCCCAGCCCAAATCAGATAAAATCCAAGAACATTACATGATTTCAGCAATATTTGCTAATACATATAGTGACAATTGTTCAATACAATCCATTTGGGCAAAAAGCAATATTTTTAGAATAAACTCCAATTGAATGACTAGTAAGATCAACTATAAAATAATGATACAATCTTTAGAGAATTTCTGCTCAATTCGTTTAAATTTGCACACCCCGTAAATGTTGTGTTCTGAATATACCTACTCCTATTTCCTCGAGCCATTGAATGAGTTCATTTACCATGAAATGGCCTTTCCATTAGTAAAAACAAACAAAAGCAGAAAAGGTGTCGACTCTCGACTATAATACAATGAAACATCAGTTTCCTGCTGAACCATAATTTCCTCATTTCCCATCCTACAAAGAAATATTATTGCGGTTGTAATAAACATGGAATAGAACTAGTTTTGTTTTTGTTAATTTAACATGAATTGTTGAACATAAACAAGCTGTTTATTTTGCGAGATTTCACACCGTTAAAAAGTTAGTGTGAACATTTGATGCATCAAAAAATTAAAAGCAGTTGTTTTATAATTTCCGTGAAAGTTATTGTTTGGTAATTGGATCAATACTGTATAATTTTTCCAAAGAACAGCAATTTACCCAACAATTTGGATTCAGGTTTTATTGTAATTCCAGATAACTATTTAAATTCAATTCAAAAACGTCACTGGAATCAATGAAGTCGCCCCGGAGCGCCAATTAATTTTTATTGTTGTTTTTATTTTTATCGTTGTTTTATAATTGATTGAATATAAACGTCTATATAATAATAATAATAATAATAATTACCCCACGGTGTGGGGAGTGGTCATTGGTTGATTATGCTGGCGCGCCCCCCCGAATGTATCGGGGCTTCGGGGGATAGGGCCTGACCAGCGCACACTACGGTGAAAAAAAAAAAATAATAATAATAATAATAATAATAATAAACGTCTTTATTGTATTAAATGACATATGATATACAAATGAAATGAAAGTGTTGGCGAAGTCTAGCTCAGAGCTATTCTACTCAACCAACAGGGGTTTGAACCCCGATTTGAAAAAGAAAGTTCACAAGTTAGGTAAACGATAATTTTAGTAAATGGCTGTACTTAGTGAATTACAAAAATAATTGAGTGGCGCAGTAAACATAAATAAGTTATACAAGTTAATCACCATCATATATACATTATTGAAAACTTACTAGCCTGAATAATTGCAGTCAATTAAAAGGTAAAATGTAAATTATCAGAATTTGCTATATTACATCATTGTGTGAGTAATAAATAGTTACAATATAATAATATTCTAAAAATGTCAACCACATCCATAGCAATGTACTCTTGAAGTATGAAACCTTTGAATGATTTCCAACACTCCCCCTCCTCAAAAATTCAGCTTCTTCTCAGTACACCCTTGACTTCTCTAAAAATTGATTCTTTGAACCATCTCGGGAGTCGAAAGGTATTGTATATCAATCAAATCATTGCTGTATATTTGCCTTATGAAATGATGTATTATATCAATGTGTGTGGTTCTCGAATGAAATGCTGAATTCTGAACCAAACGTTGTGCATCTTGATTATCGTTCAAAATAGCAAAACTATTCCCCATTTCCTTCATCGCAAAAGCTTTGGGTAACTCTTGTTAAATTTTATTCATTTCATACATGTCATTAGTTGAAATTAGAATATCATCAACATAAATGGCAATCAAAGTGATAGAAGTGTCATTTCATATGAAATATAAACACGGATAAGTTTTTAAAGGTTCAAATCCTATTTTTCCAAGAACACGTCTAGGCTCATAGAGCATATTGCCTGCCACATCAAAGCAATCCATATAGTGCTTTTTGGATAATGCAAACTTTATTAAAAAACTAATTAATACAGTTTATTGTATGATTTTCACTATAAAGGGTTTTACGAAAACCGGGACACGTGTTTCGCTATACACTAGTTTCCTCAAGCATAAACTGAAAGTTACTTCTAAATTACATCCATTTTATACTCTAACCTATTACCTACTCGTCTGCCTAATGAATGAATCTACCTGAAAAGGTCAGGTATGAATTCATTAACTATATCAATAAATTTTTCGAAAGTACATATATCTGTAAATATACCTAACTATTTTTACCTGCAAATGAACAGATTCAATAATGGCGAATTATTCAATTCAGTTTAATCGTTCATAAGATGTTGAGAGTTTTTGAATTTGTTTATTTCCATACTCTCCAACAGGTTAAGTTTCAAACCTTTCTTCTGGAAATGGAGGGGCTTGTATTCATGGTTGAACTCATGTCCCTCTGAAATCAAATGAGTGGCATATGTGAAATTTTTTCCCCATTCTGGAAACTATATTTGTGTTCCTTTATGCGACCTTTGAACGCTCTTTCAGTTTGACCTATATAAAACATCGGACATGACCCACACGATAATTTATACACTCCTGATTTTTCTAAAACTGAACTTTTATCTTTCTTATTCTTAATGTGCATGCCTAAGTTGTTGTTGGTTTTGAAAGGAGTATTTACACTTTTGCTGTGCAGAAAATCGGAAATATTTGTAGTGGGTTGGCCTAAGTAGGTTAAGGTTCTATAACTTTTATCCTCTTCTCTTCGAATTGGGTAAACTTCTTTCAAAACTTGACTGTATAACTTTTTTAATAATAAAGAATGTATTAGATCGCTATCGTAATTATTGTTGACGGCTATTTGCTTTATTATATTCAGTTCTTTATTGAAATTCGTCTCTGACAAAGGCACGTTTATCAGTCTGTGGATCATACTGTTGAAAGCTGCTACCTTATGCCGATATGGGTGAGTGGACGAATTATGAATGATAATATCTGTATGTGCCGGTTTACGATAAATTGAAAAATCTTGTTTGTTCTTAAGTTTTGTTATTGCCAAGTCCCAAAAATGTATAGAGTCGTCCATCTCCATTGTCAATGTGATAGAAGGGTGGAGAGATCTCTAAACTATGATCTACTTCTCGCCATTTTAAACTATCAGACTTCTTGAATATTACATCACAAACAGGGAACAAAATATGTGCCAGGGTGGAATCTATTCAAACTATCTAAAACTTAAGTCAGGTGTGCCACAGGGTTCAATATTGGATCCACTATTGTTTACAATTTATTCATCAAACATGTTGCGTAGTCTAGAACACTGTAAATGTCACCTTTATGCTGGTGACACTCAACTCTATCACAGCTTTCTCACTCAAGGTGTAGAAAACGCATGAACACTTATTAACAATGATCACGAGTCATTTGTTGAGTTGGCAAGAGATCACTGTCTACTACTAAATGCTACTAAATCGAATATCATTTTTTTCGGATAAAAAAAGAATCGCCTGAAAACAAGTGAATCTCTTACAATCACGATTGATAATGTACCTTTACAACCCACAAATAAATGCAACAATCTTGGAATTATAATCGACTCTGACTTGCGGTTTGAGAAACATATAAACAAACAAATACAACTTGCATATTCTTCGTCGAAATTTATTTAGGGACACAGACACGTACTCACGAAACAGACGAAAACAACAACATATTAAATGCTGCTAATTTATATAAAAAAATTATACAAACCAAAACGCCGCCTTATCTGTACAGGAAAACACTTTTTATACTGATGTTCACAATCTGAACATCAGATTTAAGGGTACTTTTACCCTTTTAGTTTTAAAACTGAATTTTTCAAGCGATCTTCAAGCTATAATAGGTATATGACAAGTGATCAACCTGTTACCAAAAGAAATAAGAAATTTAGAACTTTCTGTTTTACGGAAAAGATTCAAACTCCTTCTGTTCGAAAGCCAACTTTAAGTATAAACTGCCAACCCTATACATTTTTCATCATTATGAGACCAGAATAAGTCTCAGTAATGGACGTCTTCTCCGGCATCTTAATAGATATTTGAACAATCCCAATATGTATTACTTTCTTTTTGTCATAGCATAAGTAGAATCTTTTTGAGGTTGAGTGGAAAAACAACTAAATAGCACTTGTGCTGAGTTGAACTTCGCCTTTTGTTATATCAGCAACTAGCTTTGATTAACGGAAAAACAGATTTTTCTAACAGATTTTTTTAATTTATCTAAATATTTGTATGTTACTACAGCTGGGAAACAATAAAGAATATTATTATTATTATTATTATTATTATTATTATTAATTGATGACATTCATAAAGTTACTCAACTGTCCGTTCCTGTAAAACAGGTAAACAATCAGGTATTTCCATAAAAACTTATTTTTCTAACTGGGAGTTTAGATAAGCAGTCACTAATCCATATTCCACCGATAATGCCATCAATAATCTAATTGAACTTGCTCGAACGACTGGGGCAAATGTTTCATGGAAACATAATACTGTTGTGCATATCCCTTTGCAACTTGTCTGGCCTTTCTCCGGTCTAGAAATCCATTTGCATCAAATTTGTTGTTTAAGATTACTTGGCTTCCCATGACTTTTCGGTTTTCTGGGCGATCTACGATATCCTGTGTTTGATTCTTTATTTGAGCTAAATATTCACTTTTTACTGCTTTTCTCCATTCTTAAGCTTCAGGACTCATGAAAGTATCTTCAATTGTGAGCGAATTCAGAGCCTGTGTGGTCTACCTCTTTATCCAATTCTTATTATCCTTGGCCTTCCTCTGCTACGGTTCGATAATTCTGATGTAATTTTTGATTCAAACTGTCGTTTGAAAGTGTTTCAATGTAATGGTCAAATTTCACATTAGGATATCGTTTCAAAATATGAAATTAACGTGTTTCGGGATTTTTATGAATACCTATAACCCAATAATTGAGGTATTGTATTCATTTAATTTAGTCTTTCCATTGCATGTTTATACTTTGCTCTCAACATTTTTCTATTACAGCTCCAATGTTGTGGAAATGAAAAACCAACTGACTGGCTCAATCTTATCCCAGCACAACCTATTCCTACCTCTTGCTGCATCAGGGAAAATTGTGACACGGAAATGCCTGATCAAATATTCTCGCAGGCAAGTATAGTGGTTAAAAAAATTGTCTCAATAAATAGGTACAAGAGATGTGATCATTCTTTATCGTCGTCACCTTATCACGTAAGAGATTAACACTTTTACAAACTAGTAGAGATTGACACTTTTGAAAACTAGTAGCTGCCACTACCGATAAAGAATTTAATTATCAGGTAGAAAACCATTGTCTATAAAGCATATATCGAAAACATTTTTTCTCCACAAAAAACCTCTGTTTTTCATTTCAAAATTGATGCATATACAGCATAATAAAGTTTCCATAATATGTTTTTTTGGAAAAATACGTTCCAATTTCCGGTGTTGTATAAACGTAACCTATCATGAATTACATTCTCGTCTCGGAAAGTACACACAAAATGTGTTGGAAATTTTGAATATGGTGAAAAGCGTCATATTAACGTCATAAAAAATTATGCATAGATATGCATAAAAAATTACAAATCATTTACTTACAATGGATACAATGGATATTATCTGAAAAATAAACTTCCCTATATGCCTTGAACTTCCGACCCTCTTAGCAAATGCTAAAGGAAGTTCTTCAAATGTAGGTTTTCAATGTGGACTATAAAGAAAATATTTTCAATTATCATTTATAACTTCCACTATCAACTAATTGCTCAATTCATATTATAATTATTACCACGGAAATGAAATTTTCTATATTCAAAAAAATACGTATTTTCATTAACTCACGGGAGATTGTCCCACATAAGATGTGTTTTTTATGCAATATGTGAGTGTTACTGCCATTTTCTGTTGTTGTCTGGAGTTTTAAAACTAGTTGTGAAATTCCAGACATCACCAGATGATGGCAAATGAGACTTTGCTGAAACGTTGTGAATATAATCCGTATGAGGATAAAAACACAGAACACGGAGCAAAACCCGAGAAATTACGACCAATTTTGTGAACATTTACAAAATTACAATTTTTGAATACTGTATCGGCTTATTTGGAAAAATATATATTGAAAAAGTTACGATGTTTCAAATTGGAGAAATTTTAGAACAACGTTTCTGAAAAGGGTTTAAGTGAAATTCACTTGATAGTCAGAATATCTAGCTCAAGGAACTTTTTGAGCTATATTTGGCAAGAATATAACTTTGTTCACTTACAATGACAACATGTTTCAGGGTTGCTACAGGAAAATAGTCGACTTTCTCAACGCTAACATAGGAATAGTAGCAGGTGTGGCACTGGGAATAGCATTTTTTCCTCTGATCGGAGTTATTCTCTCCTGCTGTCTAGCTAGTATAATCAACAAAACCAAATACGAGCAGATGGCCTAAAAATAATTTAAAACATGATGCTCAACATGTACTTCAAATTATCTATTTGAATATCTTGGTGTATCTCTCAGCTCAAATTTTCACTTCATTGCACCCTGTAACATGTTCGCACCTTGGCATATAGCTTGAGAGTTGAACTGATTTTCAATGTGTAACAGGATATTTTTATGATTGAATTCTCTCGTATTTGTCAATCAGTACTATGACAGTCACTAAAACTGTAAATGGGATACTTTAATTTTATTTTGGCAAATGGAATAGAGAGGATGAAAAAATGGGCAATTTTATAACTTAACGGTATTTAATCAAACTTTCTTTGCGAAATGTTCACACAACAGTTTACAAAACCGCAACATGACTTTCACGTATGTTCGATATTAAAATGTTCAGCCGATCCTTTACTGCAAGAGTAGGTAAAACTACAGAAATAAAATAAAAATCAACAAAGAAACTGGGATAAACATCATAGAACATTGAACGAGAGTCATTTTTTGTGGAGGAAATCAGTCTTCATCAACTTTCTATGGGTATTTTCACCTTTCAAAATACCCAAAGAAGGTTGATGAAATTGTAGAACACTATAGTACTTTAAATATCGCTTGTTGCTTAAAAAAAGACTTGAACATAGTTTATAGAACAAGTAATGATTTGAGTCAATTTTCCAAAAACAATGAAGACAATTATCCAGTGTCGGATAGGAGTTTTTGGGTTGTCTTGTAGTTCTTGTGTCAAACTGTATATTTCATTTTAATTTATTTTATTTTATTCATTCATATAGTACATCATTCAAAAACCAAAGTCGATTACAGAATAGGAAAACGATATTCGAAATATACGAAACAAGTATAAACGATTTGAATATAGTGGTAAATACCAGAAGAGAAACAGATTAAAATGTAAAAAATAGATGCAGTATGTGTGTGTATGAGCTATAAAAAACTCATGCACAACTCCACACTATGGAAGGATGTGATATTGAGAATTGAGAACAGCCCTTTTTATGGTAGCAGCTTAACAATGAAAAATATCTACAACAGTCGAAACATTCATGTAATCTTTACACATTTGGTAAGAAAGCGAAAAGTCAGTCACGTTAGTCTGAGAATAGCAATCTGGGTTTATGTGGCCAGCAAATATGGGAATTTTATGTGAGAGCATAACTTTTTTTAAAAATAAAATGCCAAAATAAGTTCGACGTTTATCCATAATATACTTGAAAATCGTCTCTGTATATTTTCTAATCGATTAATGTGTAGGGGAGACGGGGGCTGGTTCTAACAAATTTTGAATTAAGCGTAATATTTTCTAAACTACTTTAGCAAGAAACATGGTTTTTTGGTAAATGATGCAAAATTTAATGAGCTTTACGTAAAGTACAACAAAATGTATATAATAATTACCATATCTGAGAAAAAACGAGTTTTGGCAAACAAGTCACTTGTTAGATCTTACCCCCGGTTTGGGGTTGGTTTTAACACCGCTGGGGAAAGTTTTAACAGCGGGGGTAAGAAATAACATGTAGTTGGGAATGGGATTTTGGTTAAGATAAACAACAAAATAATATTCAATGTTTATTAGAAACACTAATAAAATTAAATGCGGTTCCTTACCGTTCATAAAATAAACAGAAAACTTAAATTATATAGTTAAACTGACTCACTTAATCAGCATTACTCAAATCAGAGAACAAAAAATAATGTTTGATCATCAAATGATCATTAAAAATCCAAATAAAATGAAATTCGGCTCCTTGCCTTTAAAACATGTGTAATAAACTTGAAACTTACTAAATCTATCTTTATCAAATAAAATAACAAAACATTACTCCTCTAATAAATCAACATAGGTACAACTTTGGTTATAACAGTGAAACTTTCTAATCAGTCTTACTCAACCTACTCATTAGTCAGTCTTCAAACCAGTGATAAAAATTAGTCATCGTAATCGGAATCTGAGTTGCAGTTTGTGCAAACATAAGCAACTGCATCGCCTTTTATGCAAGTTATATCTGACCATTGTTTACAGGATATACATTCAACCCAGTCCACACCAGATATATCTTCAGAATATGATGAGCCACAGCCTAAGCAAATGGTTTCATCCTCATCATCGTCGTCTTCTGAACTCTCTTGTAATACTTTCTTTTTCACTCTATCCCTAGGCTGTTTACTGGACTTCTTCTCTTTTTTTCCACTTTACGTTTCTTAACTCTTTGCTTTTCCTTATTGACTTTTACTTTCGCAGTAGATTTCTTTTTGTTATTCTTTAGCTTAGTTTCTTCTTCTAAAGCACTCTTTTCCGGAGTGTCGGTTAAGATTGCACATTTTCGCTTGCGACCTCTATTAGACTTAGAGCGGGGGGCCTCTTTTGGCAATGGCCGTACAGCTTCGGTACTATAGAATGTTGGTGAATCTCTTAGATGAGACGTCACTGCAGTACAGTACAGTAAGAACAATATTACCTACGTTTAAATTTTTTCAACTGTTAAAACCTGCCCGGTGTGCGGGGCAAATATTAACGCGTTAGAACCTACCCCGTGCATTTTGTTAAAACCAACCCCACGACCCCATTTTGCACAAAGTTATAGTTTTTCTTTTACCGGTTATATTCTCGATTAAAACTTTAACATTAATGAAAAATACAATAAATACAGATTTATGCAATACCAAAGCCAATTTTTTACGATACATATTTAAAAAGTAATGCAAAAAATTAAACACGGTAAAAAGTTCATTTACCTGTGAAATTGGAGGCGTCTGACACAACCTGCTCCCGTGACGCTCGGCCGGCAACTGACAGGTCGAGACACGTTCGCGCGTATTCGTAAGCACAAAGTGCGTTGGAACTAACATGGTAAGTCGAATAGGTTCCATGTAATTACGCTGTTAGTATTTACCCCTGTTAAAACCAGTCCCAGGGTCCCCTACCTATATTGAAACAAAGACTCCATATGATACTTCCGTATTGAAATTTTCATCTCACAAGCGCATTGAAGAGGAGAAAGGCAGTTTCATTCCCGCACAACCATTTGGAATTCCTAATAATAAAATCAAGAGCTTTGTAGCCCGTGAATGTAATAGAGTTTATGTGAAAGTTGAATGTAAATTTGTAGTCAAATATATATTAAACTAGTACTATATTGCTGCATCGCTGCTGTTCAATGTTTTGACAGAATCAGAATCAACGAACTTAGGCGTGCGCAGCGTTATAGAACAGTGCTATCAAAAAAAAATTGTTCTGCAGCGCCATCTAGTGGCGAGTTACAAAAAAATTGATAGCCTAAAAACCTTCTCTATGAAAAATTACTTGAACATGTGAAGTTTCATAACGATCGGTTGAGGGATGTACCAACCAACCAACCAACAAACATCTATTTTTATATATTAGATTCAATCATTATTTGTAGACTCAGTGTACGAGAGAAATGGATTGTTATATTTAGGGTGAGCAGATTTAATTAACACCAGTTATTTAGCTTATTGATACCATCTTGAAGATAGGTACAATCAAGGTACAATCAGTAAGTGATAATATATTTTACAATCATCTGCATAGAAAAAGCTTTCATAATATTGAACAAATATCATTTATGAAAAAAATATAGGGAAGGAACCAGTACAGAGCCTTGCGAAATATCAGAGGATGCTACAAATTCGACAGACTTAGGATCGAGTGGTACGATGAGTTATGACTCTTCCCATCTACTTGGGAAGACACGCCCAAAGCAAAAAAATAAATTGATTAGTTAGCGTTGACCACCCTTGAAAAACTGTAATCTGGCATCAAATAGAACCATTTGAAAATGGTGACTGAAGACTTTTTTAGTGTTGTTTCCAAATAATGTCTCCTGTAAACCAGGGAGGATAAGAATATTGCTCTCGTCATCTAGTAGATATTGAGTGCTAGAAATATCTTAAAATAAACCATCATAGCAGTCAAAAGTGATGCCCGGTGGTATGTAGGTACTTAGTGAAACTGTAGAGACTGGAATTCTGGATAGTGATTTTTATCCCACCACGTCAATACCTGGAAAAGATTCAGTAATGAAGTGGATGTTCAGAGGACATACGAATAACTTTGAAATCACGGTAATCAATACACCCAACTCCCCAAGAGGCAACTGTCGAGGTATTTTCTATACAGAAGATTTTATCATTGATAATTTCAAAACCATGTTTCAGAGAAACATATTACATCAAAATCAGTTGGAACTGTGTTCTTAGAAGTGGGGTGTGTTTTAATTCATAAACCTCTCACATTTTGGTTTGAGCATTTCAGGTTGGCAGTTGAATTGGATGCTATAAATATTTCTACAATGTAATTGCTATATTGGTCAAACTACGAGAACTATCTCCAAAACAATAAAAGGATATAGGATATAGAAGTTCTTCAATGAGTTTACTAATTCAATCAATCATCTTTTGGTAACAGGGCATGAGTTCAATCATGACTATAATGTATTTCATTTGAAACGGAAAGGTTCAAATCAAACCTTATGAGATGCTTGGACATCTATGTTTTGAAGCATTTGAAACATATTCTCAATGACCTGATAGAATTGAATAATTCTCCTGTTAGATTACTTGAAACTTGTGATTACTTGAAGGATATTTCAAGTAAGATTGATTGAAGAACTCAGATGGTTATAATAACTTTTTTTTTTTAATAGTTACGATTTTTTGTTCACTGGCATTCGCGTTGTGAAATAAGCAATTGCAATGATAGGCAACACCTAGTTGCCCATCACAGCACATATCTATGGTTTCAATCAGACAGAACTATATTATTTATTAAAACTGAAGATATTTTTCGGCGAGGTTATTTAGGTATTTCACGTAACTTCAGTGACGAAAATCATTGGAAAAATATTCCTATAATAGTAAATTAACTTTTCTGCTAGGGGAGAAGATAGCAAGGACAGATTTACTGTGGCATTTCATCTTATCAATGACTTTAATCCTAAGTTTCACTTTCTCAGTTCAACGAAAAAAAAACAAATTAGTGAGGACACAAATACAGGGTGTTTATTGAACATGCGGCAAAAATTTAGGGGCCTTTTGTCCTTTGATGATTTGATAGGGCACTTTGTTTTTAAGATACGTAGCAAAAAAGAATTTCGACAATAACAATTTATTACCAAAAATTACATGTAATGTTTCTTCATTTGTTGAAAATGACTACCCCCCGCTCGGATGCAAGAATCTCGACTCCCGAACTTCTTCAAAAACACCAGGAATATTTCTGATTTCGTTACACCCAGCAATTATCCGATTTCTCAAATCTTCCATTGGTACCAACGGAATTTTTAGATTTTTTATTACTTGGTAATTACGTTAATAATTTTTAAATTACCAAAATTGTTATTGTCGAAATTCTTTTTAGCCCCGTATCTTCAAAACAAAGCGCCCTATCAACAATCAGCAAAGGACAAAAAATCCTCAGAATAGATCCTTAATTTTTTGCCGCATGTTTAATAAACACCCTGTATACCGTGTTAGGAATCACACGTTAAAAGGTAAGACCTCGTTAGTCCTTAGCTCGCACAAGTTTCTCAACTTCTGAGAGTTGTCGTTCGTATGGGGGCGACAGCTGATTAACGGAAAAACAGATGTCATTTTCCGTTTTCTTGTAGACTATTTATAACCCTTGAAGATTTTGTAAATCATTCTACCTACCAACCAATCACTACATATTTGGTATTTTGAACTTCCAATCCTCTCATGATTCCAATCTTGCCAAAATAAAAAAAATTGGTATGTATTTTATTTTTCATTTCATTCACTTTCAACAGTTTCTCAAAAATGCTAATCGATAAAGCACATGCTACTATGAACTAATCAATTCCAGAAATCTTAATGTCTATTATATTACTGATATTATATACACATACTACTAAATATGGGTTACTCAATAAAAAATAGTAACCAAAGTTACTAATAAGTTCAAATTCTGAAATTTTACTCAACTACTTAGTAAAAGTTGATGAAAGGATATTTTTTACTGAGTGACTCTTTGTATATTCAATATACATGTTAACATTTTATCGAATCGTACTTTTCTTTTTTAAAGAGTTTTATTTATATGTATAAATAACTGTATTTTTGAAAATATATATTATGATCGTTATATGAGTTTTTGTAAATATCCTCCTCCCAAACTTCTTGATAGATCTATAAAATTATATATTTGGGAATAAATTCATTGCTGACCAATTACTTTGTACTTGAGAGTTTGTACTGGAACCTCTGGCGTAAATGAATCTCCAGTCATAATGAATCTCGGGTCATAATAATCCAGGATTTTCATCGAGTATCAGCCGATTCCATCGCATAAGTCAAATGTTGTGATTTTCTTTTTATTCTTGACAATGAGTTTGATTTGTGAAAGTGCAATTTGTTCAAGTTAAGCAAGTGTGGTGGTGGTAAAAACGCCAGTAAACAATTTTTTTTCATTAGTACAGACTTCCATTGTCTGATATTATATAAAATGATTTGAAATATCTGAAAGAACTAATAAAAAAGGAAGAAATAAAAAAGAATAGCTGAAAATAACAATTATAATGAGTGATTTTTTTGCTAGTATCTTTTTGGCAACACTGTTTTTGACAGATCACGCGTGAATCGTGTCATTGTCAAACTTGTTCAGTTTGGTCTATAATTTATTCATGAATATGAATCGACTTACGAATGAATAACGCTTGCAAATTATTGATTTTTATTATCAAAATTCATGCTCGGGGAAGAAAGTGCATTGTGCACTTCTTCCAATTCATGGGCAGTTTCGTCGGCCTACTGAGGGAGCTATTCGGAAGCTTGTGACTGAATTTCGAACCCAGTTTACATTGGACATTAAACCACCCACACGCATACGTGGAGTGAGGACCGAAGAAAATATTGCGGCTGTATCCGCCAGTGTTCTTGATGACCGTGAAATGTCGATTCGCCGCCGCTCGCAGCAATTGGTCCTCTGTTACTCCACTACGTGGAAAATTTTGCGAAAGGATTTGGGTGTAAAACCTTATAAGATACAGCTGGTGCAAGAATTGAAGCCACACGACCTCCCACAACGTCTAACATTTGGTGAATGAGCGCTGGCAAAGTTGGAAAAAGATCCACATTTTTATCGAAAAATTGTGTTCAGCAACGAGGCTCATTTATGGTTGAATGGATACGTTAACAAGCAAAATTGCCGCATCTGGAGTGAAGACCAGCCACGAGCTACCAATGCATTCCAAAAAAGTCACTGTTTGGTGTGGATTATGAGTCGGTGGCATCATCGGGCCGTACTTCTTCAAAGACGATAATGTCCGAAACTTTACTGTGAATGGCGAGCACTACCGTGTGATAATTGGCGACTTTTTGTTACCCAAAATGGAAGAATTGGACATGCCTGACATGTGGTTTCAACAAGACGGTGCCACACGAAACAATGGCCCAATTAAGAGACGCCTTCGGTGAACAGTTTATCTCACGTTTGGGGCCCGTCAATTGGCCGCCTAGACCGTGTGATTTGACGCCTTTGGATTATTTCTTGGGTCATGTTAAGGCTCATGTCTACAGGGAGAAACCAGCAACGACTGACGCTCTGGAAGCCAATATTGAAGCATTTATACGTGAAATACCGGTCGATATGTAATAATAATAATAATAGTTCTTCAAACATTAAATTATATTGATCGTTCTATCGATTCCAATGAAGATTTCATCAATTTTTTCAAATTTTTTGTGTTGTTTCGAAAACCAACAATTGAACCAAAAAATAAAAAGTTAAGAGATTCCAAGCCAAGTTACTTCAAAAGTAACTTGGCAGTTGAGGATTAAGCAGGTGAAATATATATTTCAAAACAATGTATAAAACTGTTCCAAATTATTGTACTTTTCTACAAATCCACAAGAAGTTAACAGTGGTGAGTCATTTTTAAATTTCTGAAACAAAAATTTCAATGGAAAAAAAATTAAACATATAATAAACAATTTTATTAATAATGAAAATACATACAATTGTTAAGAAGTAAAATATTTTATTGAATAGTGGCTGGGACCCATTTTGAAATATCTTTCCGGAAAACGGTTTTCAAAAAACTAACTTTTGGTAATACTCAATATATGTATATGTTGAATCGAAAAGGAGAGCTGTTTATACCTGAACTTCACTTACCAGCTTTTGAAGTCCGTGTATAATGAGACAAAATATTTCATCTCATTATTTTATACACATTATTTTATTTTAGCGTTTGGAATAACTTAAAATTGTTTCTGCAGATATACCAAATTTGTCTGTATATTTTTGAAGACTATATACAATTTTTGAATTGTCACACACAAGAGACTAAACTTTACTATATATTCAATACTAAATCTAAATCTGTACAACAGACATAAAAAACATACAAGTGTTCAGCAACTTGATTAAAAGTATCAATTATTTCTAGAAACTGAAGACCATTAATAAAATCAAGTGCAGAATATGACAATCCACTTTGAATTCAATTTTTTGAATTACTTTTTATTTAATCAATAAACTATATGACAACTAAATATTTCTGTCAACAGTTAACATTTTATATAGTATCTGTTCAACTTATTTCCAAAACATTCAATCCACTACAAAACATATATAAATAAAAGAACAGAAAATGTAAGAAAGTAATGGATAGAATTGAAAACATTAAAATTATCATACATCTATTTCATCTTCAGAGTCCTCGCTGAAATGAACATTATTAGAGGCTGTGAATAATGTATATCGTGGGGGCTTTCTCCAAATGGCACTCGATGTCCTTTTCAATTTTCTTGGGTCAATGTATACAAAAATCTCCTGTAAGTCAGGTGTGTATGTTTGTACACAGAATAAAGTATTTTTCATTTTCTCTCCAGCAACTATCATTGTTCGCAGTTTTTTGTCAAGTTCTTTACCTGAAAAATAAAAAATCAATTATAATGAACCCACACTATTATGTGAGGGATGTTTCCTAAGTTTTAAGACCTCATAATGCAAAGAGAACAAAGGGAAAATAATCTGCAGTGGGTAAACATCCAACTCACCCACCAAATCTAATCCTTGAGTATTTATCTTGTAGTTTCAAACATAAAAAAATATTGCAGTGTAAGCGATTCAAGAGTTTAAATCATGTGAAATTACTATGAATTGGTAGATTGCAGGGATTCTGAATTTTTTTGACAACTGAAATGTAGAACTGGAACCTCCAACGTAGGATAAATCCAAAACAAGAACTTGCAGACCTGAGAAATGCAAAACTCTTCTCAAAGTGCATTTCATTAAGGTGTCGTCTAAAGAAAATTAATTAGACTAACCTCGCCTATTTATATCTAGTAGGTTGGGTCTTCACTTTCACCCGCACTTCAATGATTTTTTTGTGAACAAAGAGGCGGGAAATTTGCTAGTGAAAGTTTTCACTTATTTTCAACAGAGTGGTTCATATAAAGGTAAACAACGGGTTGTTTGGAATAGATCTCTGTTACTGTTTTTGGTTCTCAAAGTACACTGCTATTTCCAGAATTTCAAAAGCATCCAAAAGACTAGTATCATGCACCACCTCAACAATGTCCATTTATTCTATGGCCTTTCTCCAAGTCATGTTAGAAACTAGTCTTGTCTGGTCTCCAAAATCGGATATGTGCTTCATGTTCTTTGAAAATTTCAACAGTTTGTTTAGTCCGACCAATATACTTTTTGCCATACTTCTCAAAGCTCATTTTGTATATACCCGACTTTTCATTTTTCATCATCTTGTCTTCAAGGTTAACCAACATTTGCAGAAGAAAGCAAGCGGGTTTTGTGAGCTACTTACACATTGAACTTTTTACAAATTCATCTAATCCAGGGATGAGCAATACGCGGCCCGTTGAACATGTTTATGTGGCTTGCCACATAAAAATTAAATTTATTTTATTGATTTTCTCCCAATTTTCTGACAACCCCGGTAATTTCTATAATCTCCAGTATTGAATTTTATAGTTGGCACCCTTGTTCATTGAACTACCATTCCTTCCAGCGCACCTACAAACTATTTACATAATCTCGTTTCGTTAAACACTGCATAATTCACCAAGAAAATTTGTGTGCGAAAAGACTGAGTTTGTCAAATGTCACAGTACCAATAATTAAACTAATCAATTTTCTAAAGTCACGCACGTTGATTTAAATTTGAAGAATTCCTGAAAGATTTAGAAACTGAATATGGCGATGTGGTTTTTAATAACGAAGTACGTTGGCTTAGTAGAGGTGCAATGCTAAAAAGAGTATATAACTTAAAAAGCGATATACAATAATTGTTCTTGGATATGAAGGGATATGCCTTTCCTCATTTTGATAATAAAGAATGAATGTGCGATTTTGGGTTTCTTATCAACATGAGAGCATCTCCATGATCTTAATGTGGAACTTCAAGGCAAAGGACAGTTTATTTACAATTTGTATGATAAAATTCGGTGCTTTGAGTGCAAATTAAAATTGTGGAAATAGCATCTTTTGCAGAACGTGTCTCACGTTCCAAATTTAGAAAAAGAAAACGTTACTACTTCTCAAAAATACGCACAATATGTAGACATTTTAATCAACAAATTTCAATTATGATTCCAAATGTTCAAACCTGAGAAGACAGCGGTTTCTATGAAAATATTTTCCTCACCGTTTAATATCGATATGGATACAGTTCTCCAAGACTTTCAACTGGAAGTGATTGACATGCAGAATAATACCGATTTAAAAAAATGTATTTCTTTCAGTAAACATCGAAAATTATTATAAATTTTATGTAAGCCCTGAGAAATTTCCGCTTTTGACGAAAAATGCAAAGCAAATGATGTCTCTGTTCAGAAGTACGTATGTTTGTGAACAATTATTTTCAATCATGAAATTAATCAATAATGACCACCGTTCAAGACTGAGTGATGTACCTTTAAAAACCTTCATATGTGTAGCTACTTCATCAATTCCGGCTGATATTGATCAGCTTGTATCGAAAAAACAGTCCCAAATTTCTCATTAAAAATTTCAAGTAAACTCGTTTTTCTTTTCTTGTGTTTTTTTGGCATGAAAATTTGTATATGAAATCTTCATTTTTTTTTATTTTATATTTTTTTATTCTGATGTTTATTATAAATAAAGTTTTGTAAATTATTAAACGCTACTTAACTGAAATAATCAACGTTAGTGCAGTTTCAAACTAATACTACTGTAATATATTAGTTTGAGAATGTCCTTGCAGGACAAAACTGCAGTAACGCTAGTTACAAATACAAGTGGTATAAAAACATAAGAAGTATTATATATCATTTTTCATGATTATCTCCTATCACGTAGTAAGTACATAGCCACATTTATCAATTTATTGATAATGTTATTAATTTTCATTAAGTGACAGAAACAGTATTCATCATAATAAACTTTGTTGTTTGGGAGTGTAACCACAAATGTTTCATAAGTTTAGAGCTGACCCATTGAAACTGAATAATGACGTTGAGATATCTGATTTTTGTTTTACCTCTTCCCCAATCTGGTACCCTTTCATTTTTCTTCTGATAATCACAATCATCTGAATCATAACAGTCTTCTGTAGGCAGCAAAGGAGCTCTAGTTGTCATGTAGACTGGCAAAGATCCAAGCTGCAATTTTTGCATTTTTTGCTTCTGTATTTGTTTTGCCAATTCGGTTTCTTTCTGTTCGGCGACACTATAAAAAAGAAATAACTTATGCATAACCAACAATAAAAAATTGAAAGTAAATTCAACAAAAACTTCAGAGTATATTGTCTTAAAAGATTATTCATAAAAACTACAATTGAGTGCCCAACAATTTTAGAAAATTATTTAATTTTTAGGTCAATTGGTTTGAACTCATATAACTAATATATATGCGAATTGAAATAATTAATATAGGTGCGAAGACATCGAGAGAATTAATGAAAGAATTGGTTTATTGTATAAGCCTGTTGACAAAAACTGAACAAGCATATGTAAATTTGTTAAAAAAATAGACAAGAGAATTTCATAATCTTTATAGATTATGATCATATCACCACATGAAAAATCATGACCTATACAATTCCTTCTTACAGGAATACACTGATTAAAATGAATGAATCGTTCTGTTGGACACATGAATTTAAAAAAGGAATCGCTTACCGCTCCTCCTCTTTCATCTTTTCTTCCTTTTCTTTAATGATATCTGCCTTTTTCTTCGCCAACAACCGTTTTCTTTCGGCTTCCTCTCTTTGTTTTTGCAATTTTTCTTCTTTTTCGGCGATAGCTTGTTTGTATTTTTCTTCTTTCCTTTTGTGTTCCTCCAAAAGTTTTTGTTTTTCTTTTTCTAGTATTTCCCTCTGTTGTTGTGCCTATAACGAAATAATTTTGGAAGTAAGCTTCTTCAAGTTTTAGAATTTTTGTCAATACAATTGTTTCACTAAAAAGTTCCAAATTTCGAATTAACTCAATATTTTAAAATTATTTGAGAAAATAAAAAATATCAACAAACTAAAAATATTCTGTTACCTATGTACATTTTCGTAAATTTTAACAAGTTCTATACAAAATTGATGTTTTTTTTGTAAAATCAATGATCCAGGTAATATTCAAAAATACTGACAATTTGATTTCATCTATCTAAAAATCTAAATTATTAACAAGAATTGATATCTCGTATTATAATGATTATAGTTTACTACGGTATGTCACTATAATATAGCATTTTTTTTTAAGAAATTTTTTGAATTTTAAATTGTATAGTATTTATTTTGTTTCGTAAAAATGTGTTTGACACCCTATTTTATATAAATGGGCTTTTAGGAATTACTTTTACACTACTTTGATATAGTTCATAATCATTTATCAACAAGAACTCTTTCTTAGGACAATAAACGTATTTTTCTCTCTATCTAACAGTGTAGTTTGAAACCTCTTTCAAAATATTGTTTCACAATAAAATTCACAGACGAATGTAGTTTTTCTCGGGACAAGAACAGTTTTCTCTTAACGTGTGGCTCGGAGTTATTGGGGATGATTTAATTGGGCCTCATTTTCTACCTCCTCGATTAAATGGTGAGGTATACGTTAAATTTTTAAGAGAAGTGCATCCAGTACTGCTGGAGGAAGTTCCTTTGGACGTCAGAAGGGATATGTTTTTATGCATGATGGGGCTCCTGCCTATTTTAGTCCGCGCAGTTCGCGTTTGGTGGCCTGGTTTTCGTGAGGCTGCTACGAATGGTGTTTCCGAATCTGAAGCAGCAAACACCATCCGTAGCAGCCTCACGAAAATCAGGCCACCAAACGTGGTTTGAGATTCCAAAAATTGCATTTACCGGAAGCTGCACACACAGTGATGGTAAACCAGCAAATCAGGAATAGCAGAGCATGTTTGGACCTATCAACATAACATAGAGTGGTCCCAAGCTGAGATCATACACAGAGAGGAATATTGGTTTAGGAGGAAATTCAAAGAAGCCGCATAAATGTTGTTCAAAAACATATTTAGCCAAGCTAGCGTAGAGATACCCAACATATGAAAACTCATCATCAAGTGAAAAATTGCCAACTCCTGCCAAACGGTCATCTCCCACTAAACCAGTCGAGCGAAAAAGGAAAGCAGAGATAAGTGAAAGTACTCGAATAACCCATAAATAGTCATGTCTCGGAGGAGTCAGTCCAGTCATCACCCGAAGACGATTGTGGATACTACCAGTCGAAACGTCGTGAAGTAACTTGGCTTAGAATCTTTCAACTTTTTATTTTTTGTTCAATTGTTCTATTTTTACTTGTATTTGTGGAATTGGATGCGGTGGTAGTGCGCCCGACTCACGATCGGAAGGCCGTGGGTTCGATGCCCGCCTCGACCAGATATTTTTCTCGAGAGAATTTATCTGACTGAAGCTGGGATGATTCTGCAACCGTGTTAGGAATCACACGTTAAAAGGTAAGACCTCATTAGTCCTTAGTTTCTCAACTTCTGATAGTTGTCGTTCGTATGGGGGCAACAGCTGATTAACGGAAAAACAGATTTTAAACAGATTTTAACAGATTTTATTTTACTATTATTTCATTTCAGGTTTTTTTTTTATTAATAAATATGTTATTTTCAGCTATTCATTTTCAAGTATTCTTTTTCCGTTTTTTCGGGTATTTCAAATCATTTTATATAATATCAGACAATGGAAGTCCGAACTAATGAAATTCATATTGACAATGTAAGTCCGAGTAATGAAATTCACTGTGAAACATTGTAAACCACTTTCAAACAAATCTCAGATGATCGTTGTACTGAAAAAAAGACCACTTAAATATCTCTGTGAGGCAAAAAAAAGGAACTCGTGTTAACTAATTTTCATTGAACATGAAATATCAATATAGAGTTCTATATTCATTCTCAAAACAACGAGAATTTAAGTTCCTATTTTGGTAGTTTGGTACTCATTTGTTTACAATGGAATCAAAATGTGCAAATAACCTGATATAAGAGTAAGTATATTATATGTAGTGATAAATGACGTACTGCATTTTCCTATGTTATTTTTTTATCTATGACATTTTAAATACGGTATTTGAAAACTTGATTTTGAATTTATATTTGAAAATCAGTAAAATTAGGAAAAGTTTTCCCATTTTAAAGTTTATTTAAATGACATTTTGAAAAATCCAGGAAATTGAAATTGGTTCCAGAGATATTGGAAACATGTTTCCATGTATATCACAACATGAGGTGTAGTTTTTGAAATTTTTAAATGTCATTCAAATAAGCACTGAAATAGGCAACTTTTCTCTAATATAACCAACTATGTATCTGTTATGTTTTCCGATTTTTCCATGGTTGACCCTGTTCATCTTGGATACATATTAACAAGAAATATCTTGGGAAAGAAAGATTTTGGCTTTCTACTTCTCCATCTTCATACAAAAAAAAATGTGAGAATCTTCCAAAAATGTATCTCTCCTAAAAATATACCTTTCTTTTAGACCATCAAACATATAATTAAAATACTATTCAGTTTATATAACTTAATAAAAGAGGAATATACTTGGAATATTTCTGTGTTCAAAATGTCATAATTTCAAAAAATATTCCCATAATGAGAAATATTCATTTAGGTAAAATCTGTATGTATTTATACTGAGATAAATTTTCACTTACCTTCAACTGTTTCTCCTCCCGTCTCCTTCTCTTTTCCTCAGTCTGTGCCAGTAAAAGAGCCTCGCGTTTTTTCAAAGCCTCACTTTCTTTCTCTTGTCTTCTTTTTTCTCTCTCCTTAAACTCTGCTTGGGAAGCTTTCAAGGCGCTGAGGCTCTTTGCTGATAGTATGCTGTCACTGTGATTCGTTGTGACATCAAGCAGTTTTCCAGGGTGAACTTTATTAATTTTTGAGGTGCTGCAGGTCTTTGGTAAAAATTTCGACGAGAAAGGAGTAAAAGCTTTAGGTTTACCAGATACGCGATTATTTTCTCTTTCATCTGCTGATGAAATTTTAGACTTTATCTTGACGGGAATATTGCTAGCATCACTGTAAAAATACAGAAATTGAATATCAGGTGAATATCAACAAAGGGTAAAAGAAAAGGGTAGAAAAAAATTATTGACTTGAAATTGTCTCTATTGAAACCCATTTTCAAATATGGTGATGATGTACTGATGGAAAATTACACACCCATATGTATTGCTCACAACTAATCAGTACCTTTGATAACCGTGAAGTATTTAGTGAAACTCGTTATGGATATATTCAACTACGTCGGCAATATTTCAGTTCAATAGAAATATTATACAGTTTATTAAAAAAAAGGCATGTTCCTGAATTTTTCTGAAGCCTATGACTACCTTGACAGAAACCTATTACTACTATAACTAGAGAAGTATAGTATCAGAGAAAATGTGCTCTGATCTGTCAGAGCATACTCGAAGAATTCGAAAGGAAGTGTTTAAGAATAAAATATATTAGCATCGGATATAGGAATAGCACAAGTTGGCATATTGGCCCTAATACTTTTCATAATCTTCATGGATGACTTATGTTCAGGAAATCTGGGACAACAGCAATTCGTTACTAATTATTCGGTCGGTAGCCAGGCGGTTCGACGTGGGTGCTTTGTTCACTCACTCGAATTGACTGCCGTGTTGGTCGGTGGTTCAAGCCCTAATCTGAACAATTGATTTTCACTTGCTATCGTCCAACCCGTGTTAGGAATCACACGTTAACAGGTAAGACCTCGTTAATCCTTAGCTTGCATAAGTTTTGACTTCTGAGGGTTGTTGTTCGTAGGGGTGCGACAGCTGATTAACAGAAAAACAGTTTTTCAACCAGATTTAAACAGATATAACTGAGAAGTGAAGACGAAAATTTTCCTAACTTGGAAGAGATTTCATGTGACACATTTCACTTTGACCAAGTCAACTGCAGTAAGAACATACTTCAAAAATTGAAATCGGTAAAGTTAGTAAGAATGTAACTAGTAGTTCACATCAATTATTTTGCAATTGGACTGAATGTATAGAATTACCATGTATTAAACTGAATTCAACTATACATGCTATTAGAACTGTCAACAAGTACCAACATCTCAATTCAATGAAAATGATTCATCATGCCAATTTTGAGTGGATAGCAAAATATGCTAATAGTATTTTGGGAAATTAGCACAGATATCCAGACAAAATGCAATAACCAAAAAAGAGTGAGTAGATTATTGTTGAAGATATATTCCCTGTAAATATAATAAAGAGAATTAAAACTATTAATTATCCAATCCACAAATTCAATATGCATGGCAGAAAATAGCCCAGTCTATATGTCCATAAAACTGTTCCATGAACTACCTGAATGAAATCAATTAGTAGTCACAATAAATGAAAAAATTAAAAGTTTATTCACGAATGTGGAATTCTTCTATGACATCGAAGAATTTCATTCTATGATTATATGATTTGTTGTATTCTTAAAGATCATTATTAGTATTAATATTGGAAATTATTTGGCCTTTGAACTAGTGTCTTACAAATGGCAACAATACAAAAAAAAAAATTTCAGAAGTCTGGAAAATTGTTTGACCTTTGAACCAGAGTCATATGTTTGGCAACAAAACAAAGAGTATTATTAATATAATTATTTTTCAGAGGTAAAGAAGATGTTTGCTGATCTTTGAAATAGTGTCACATGTTTGACAATACAAAAAAAAATATTAATATAATCATTTTTACAGTATCCGAAAAATTGTTTGACTTTTGAACTACTGTTTTAGGTTTGACAACAATATAAAAAAAATTATTATGATTATTGTTCAGAGGTTCGGAAAATTGTTCAACCTTTGCTTGAAAAATCCTTAAAGAACAGATTCATAAGACTTTTAGGTATGATTTTTTTATATTAACCTCTGGAGTTTTTCGAATGCCTCAACTTTCTTCTTCAACGGGGTTTTCTCAAACGGACTAAATATCTCCTTCGTTTTCTTCTTAGATTTAGGTTTTGGTGGAGTAAAAGGTACTTTTTCCTTGGGTTGCTTTGACTTTACCTCCGGCTCATTTCCATCATCTTTCTGGACAGTTTTGTGATTTTCTAAGACCACGGTTTGGTTCAGAATGGGCAATGGAGCATCTACAGAGGCTATATAGGTAGCATTAGCCGTTGTGATTCCTCTTGATTAGGCTCCATGGAAGAAATAGCATCTTCATATTCACTTTGGGGGGTCTTGTTCATTTCCTGATCAAAAGATGATTTAGATTTTTTTCTCTCCTGCAATGGACATTGAAAAATGAAATTTTCTAAACCTAAGAATTTTTCAAGTTGGTTGAGCACAAAATTTATTGTACATAAGTTAACTTACTTGTTCTCTCACTTTCTCCTGATCAGATGAATTGGATCTATTTCTTTTATTATTCTTGATAGTTTTAGTACGAGTGCTTTTGATCTTTTTAACTTCTGGTTCTGCAGATTCACTTGTTTGACTATCAGTGACATCTTGTGTTGGCATCTGTTTTTTGTTCTGTCTCATTTTGGAGCGAGTACTTCTTACAGTCTCATTTACTGGTTCTTCTTTTTCTGGTACATTTTTGTCAACATTATTTTTTTTACTTTCTATGTCAGACATGTTATCCTCAGTTATGTCAATTGTGGTGATGGTAGTATTCTGGATCATGACATCTGACGGTTTACCTCTGTCAGACTAAAACAGAAAAAGGTGTGTTGAAACAGAATATTCATTCAAAAAAAAATCCTCCTTTCAAATTCCAGAGAGAGAAAAAAAAGTTGATATTTAGTTGTAGTCAGACATGAACCTCGTTAGAATCATTACCATATCTTTACTTTTTAATAAAATCAGAAGTAATTAAACAACATTATTCAAACTTTTTTTTGTTATTTTTGTTTGTATTGAGGTGAATAGTACAGAAAACTCTCAGACATAAACAACTGAAAAAAGGAATTAAATCATTTTAAAGTTTTAATCTGTGTGTGTGTTTTACCTTGTATCATAACATTGCATCTCAAAAAACATAATGGCATAACCTATTTCTAGATTAATCTTAATTTTTCAAATAAGTTTTTTTATTCTGCAGTGTCTGATGATGTAATGTAAACTGAAAAACTTTTTTAAGATACCATAGAATTGATATGGTTTCGTAAAACCAACATAATGTTGGTTTTCAATAGTAATAACAATTAATAGTTCAATGTTTTGCAACAATGCTTAAATTTCCCAAACACTGTTACGCCAATAGCTTGGGTCCTGTTTTCTCAAGTTTCTCAACTCATACATCGCATCTCTCACTTGAAGGGTTCATTGCAAAAGGAAAGACACATTTCTCATTTAGCTGAGTCGCTCCTCTCTGAAGACACCAAGGAAATTTCCAACCACTCGCAGGTACAGCTGGGTGGCAAGAAAAATAGGACGAATTGGCCCAACAGCCAAAACTAAGGACAAAAAGGTTAGATCGTTTCATTACTTCAACTGTTACTCTCATAGAAGAAAACAAGGTTAGCAGGGACTTGCTACAGACATTCAATTTAAAAATACAACCATTTTTATAAACTCTATTTTCATCTTGAAATTTCCCATTTAGTAAGGAACATTTTTAAGTTCACGTTATAGTTACATTTGGTTTATTTTGTGAATTTAGAATTCCGTCTCTATTTCTCTCCATTAAGAAAAATATTATTGCATTTTGTAAAGATGAACACAGACAGTAAAAAGACTAGGTCTCGCTGTAAAGCTGCTATAACTAGAATCGAAAACTTTGTAAATTACACAGACAGTAAAAAGACTAGGTCTCGCTGTGAAGCTGCTATAACTAGAATCAAAAACTTTGTAAATTCTCTTTCAGCTGATGATGTTATTAATGTTAACGAATTGGTAAAACGAGAATCTCTCTTGGTAAAGGCTTTCTCCAAATATGAAAATTGTCAAGGGGAAATAGAAAACTCCATCGACGAAAATGATTTAGAACAGATTACTCTTCAGTGTGAGGATAGGGAAGTAACCGAAACTAAATATATCTCTCTGCATAGCAATGAAAACTTTGATTCAAAATCTGACGATTTCAAACAGTAGGACATCTCTAGGACAATCAGACAGTGTTCAACAAAACTCAGGAACTATCCAATAGAGTCTTAAGGTTAAACTCCCAAGTATAAATATTCCATGTTTCAGCGGAAAGTATGGAAAATGGCGTACATTCATTGATTTATTTACAGCTAGCGTACATAATGATGGAATGCTGGCGAACTCTCAGAAATTTGTTTATTTGAAATCCTTTGTGAAGGACGAACCTTTCACTTATCTATTTATTAAATATCTCTAATGCCATTATACTAAGGCTTTGGATATTTTAAAGGCTCATCATGATAAGAAATTGCCTGCTATAAATTATCACATAACCGGTTTTTTGCACACAACTATTTCAAAAAATCCAAATGCGCTTCAAGATTTCACGAGACAAATAAGACAACATATCAATGGTTTAGAGGCACTCACAGTAAAGGTCATGAATAACTGAGCTTAACTGTTAATGAACATATTCTTTAATAAATTGGATAGGAATTTAAGAAACGAGTTCAAAACTTAAAAAGGATCAAAAGGTTCTGCCAATTCTTGAACAGTTTTTCGCTTTTTTGGATAAAAAGGGAATCTTATCTTCTAATCAAGGTTATCAAAATCCACACCACTCTTTTACATGAATATAGGCCCACAAATTCGAACTCCGTGTCAAATCAGCATTTAAGTAACAGAGAAGAAATAACTCAACCTCAAACTCTTTCTCAAGGTTCTTCTCCGACTCTTTCTCAAGGTCCTTCTCACACTCATTCTCAAAGTACTTCTCATAATAATTCTCAAAGTTCTTCTCAGACGTTTACATGCACTAACTCAGAATATATGAAAAACATGTGTTTAGCATCTACCTCAAGAAGTCACGTACTATTAGATACGGCACAGGTAACATAAGTGTCAGAAAATGAAAATAGTATTAAAGTACATGCATTATTAGATTCAGCCTCGCAAACTTCTTTTGTTACAACAGAAACAGTAAAAATTTTGATAGACGACACAACAAAAGGTAATTTGAAAATCTCGAGAATTTCCAAAAAAATCAATCATGTTTCTCAAATGATAAATTTGGTTTTACTGCCACAACGTTCAGAGTCAGGTACAAAAAACTTTCCGGTAATATGTGGTGTTCTGGACAAAATTACTTGTGAACTTCCCTAAACTTTTATTGATCCTTCTGAATTTATGATACGTAGAAATTTAGATTTAGCCCATAATAAATTCAGTATTCCTGGGATTTTTCCAGTCCTTTTTACTCAGAATAATTTTGACAATGTCATACCTAATTTGAATTGAAGGGATTATATTTTTAGGAGTGATTAATTTTTGGGAAAAAAGTTTTTGGGAAAGGAAGGAAGTAATCAATTTTAAAATAAGAAACTCTATACATGAGTGTGTAGATCATGCAAAGAAGTAACTTTCAGACACAAACTGGGAGAAGAATCCCTCCTGAAACAGCTACTTTCATATAAACATTGAATTACACGAAAGAAAAAATTATTTCGAAATAAATACTTTTATATGAACACTGAATTATACAGAAGACACTTTTCTCTACTCTACAAACTGAGAGTATAGAATATTTAACTACTCTTTTGTGTCAGATTGAAGCAATCTTGAATTCCAGACTGCTCTCTCCTCTCTCTATTGATCCCAACGACTACTCATGTCTTACACCTAGTCATTTTTTAATAGGTGAAAATATAACATCCTTTACAGAATTGAATAAAATGGATATCCCGGAGAAGATTGAAAATGTTCGATCATTGTCAACAAATGAGACAGCTTTTGAAACGTTGGTCTGTTGAATATCTGAACAGGTTACAACATAAGCCAAAATGGACTCGGGAATGCAACAATTTAAAGGCAAATGATTTGGTATTAATACAAGAGGATAATGTTCCACCCTTGGAATGGTGGTTAGCTCGGATACTGGAAGTAATGCCAGGTTTAGACAATAAGGTCCGTATGGTAAAAATACGCACTGTAAATGGAATATATACACGGTCAATCACAAAGCTGTGCCCACTGCCGATCATTTTCTAAACACTCTTACGCCTCTGTGTTATTGTCTATGTCTGATTGTCAAGGGATGTGTACCTACCCTTGGAAACCAATAGTGTGGGTCCGGTTTTATTTACCTATCGCTGGAGAGTACCCTCATTCACACAGTATGGTTTTAGCTTTAGCATAACTTAAGAAAGGTCTAGTTAAGTAAGAAGTTTTAGTTTATTGTGGAGAATATCAAACCAATTGTCGTATTCGACATTCTGTGAAATCTGTAAACAAGGTGTGACAGAATAAAGTGTGTTACTTAATTACACCTACTTCGCATTATTTAACAGTATATAGTCCAGTAGAAGGGGGCCAGCAAGCCCAATAAGCAAAATTGGGACCCAACAGTTTTAAAGTTTTAATCTGTATCTGTTTTACCTTGTATCATAACATAGCATCACAAAAAACATAATGGCATAACCTGTTTCTAAATTACTCTTAATTTTTCAAAGAAGTTTTTTTATTCTGCAGTGTCTCTGATGATATATTGTAAACTGAAAAACTTTTTTAAGGAACGGAATTAATATGGTTTCGTAGAACCAACATAATGTTGGTTTTCAATGCCAATAACAATTAATAGTTCAATGTTTTGCAATAATGCTTACATTTTCATCACTAAGCATAAAAACCAAGACATTTTTTATAACTTCCATGCATTAGATTGTTACAGATTGTGTAAAATTTGGTTGGTATTATTTTCATTGAAAAGTTTATTAAAATGCTCATTACAATGTCCTACTGAATTTTCAATTTCAATCAAAAGTTTTTGAAATTCACTTTGATTTGTCACTATTGAACTGAAATTTATAATATAAATATAGAATTACCAATACATGTTTCTATATTGCAAAAATGTGTAATTATTTTCATAGTGTTATTGATTTTTACCAAGTAACAAAGCCAGGGTATTTAAAAATTAAACTTACATCTCTAACAAATTCGTCATACTTCCTTGGCTTGGTTCTGGTTCTTGCAGGTCTTTTTGGAATATCCACATTCTCAGTCTTGATTTTTTTCTTTCTGGGTGGTAGTTTTCTAGGAGCAGGCATATCTTCTGCTTCTTTTTTTATTTCAATTCCAACATCTGTGAATAATAAACTAAGATTACACACACTCAAAAAGGCATTAAAAATTTTTACTGAGATTGTCAACATACTTCCTATTTTCAGTCATTTCAAAATAGACCTGAATACATTTCACAATATTTACATCATGAAATCATAAAAAACAATAAGTGATTTCCACACTGTCTATTGAAGTCACAGAAATAACATTCTTTTGCTGAACTTCAAAATTCAAAACAATGAAAGGATCTCGAATAGTACAAATATGTGCCATTTTAACTATTATTAGGTTATACAGATTTTTCATGGTAAACAATCAATTTATTGTACTGGTTTTGAATTATATAACAATTCACCAAATTGCTTGAAAATAAAATTGAAATGATTATTATTACATTAATTTCCTGGTTAACTCGTCTAATGTTATTGTTACTGTGATTTTCCCATTTGAGATTTTGAATGAGAGTTACTCCTAAATATTTAACTATGATAATAATTTAACACTTTTCACAAACATATTTTCTTTCTAGAGGCAATTCGCTTATTCAGTAGCCCTTTATTGATTTTCATTAAGTAACAGGTCAGTCCATTCATAATCCTAAATATTTGAATTATTTTTTTATTAATAATAATAATATTTATTTGCCATTCAATTTGAAATACACAATAATCTTAGTTAACGACAAATAAATATAGTTCCCACAGAAGGATAAACCTGTGCCTGGGCTATATCATTTAAATATACAATAGATTATAATGAATGAAATATAAAAAATAAAGTTTCTTTCGGTATGAACAAAAAAAATACTAGAAAAATTGTATACAGATATTATATTAAAATCATATATAGTCAATATAAATAGAAACATTTAGCATGAATAAAAAATAGCACTAGAAAAATTATATACAGATATCACATCAAAATTACATATAGTTAATATAAATAAAACATTTAGGTTAAACCTATAATGAAACAATCACAATAGGTAAATTACATCGAACATCACTCACACATCAATCAATCCAATACCCTATTTTTTTTTTATAAAAAAAAACAAACCATGGAGAAGTTGACCTACAGATTACATAACTCTAATCACATACATCTTCTACAGACATTTATACATTGTAGTAATATGTATTTTTCACATCAACATATTGGTGTATCTGTGCTCCAGGCAAACCTGAGGTCCAAGCTTTAAGCTTATTTTTGAACATATTAATGCCAAAGATAGTTTTGATATGTGCTGGAATAAGATTATACAGCCGAGGAGCTAAGTAAGTATAACACTTTTGTAAAGTATTTTTCTCTGATTTTGGTACATAGGTTGAATTCATTTTGTGGCAAGTTGCATAATGGTGTTCAATTTTTCTAACTTCATGTTTATTTTTGTGTTGCCTTATAACAGTTTTGAAGAAGTAAAGTTCCCTTATGTCTAAATTCAATGTTTCCTTATATAGCGCTTCTGTGGAGTAAGTTCTTTTTTTATTATTTTCAGAGTTAATTTTTGAATTTGTTCTAAGATTTTTATATGAGAATTACTTGCTGCTCCCCAGGCAACTATCCCATAGGAGAGATGAGTTTCAAACAAGGTATGAATATTTGAGCTATATCTAGGTAAGATGTCATGTATTTCAATCTATATCTAACACTACGTAATTTTTTCACCAAATATTCAATATGTGCATCCCATTTTAAATGGGCATCTATATATATATATATATATATACCAAGATACTTTATTTTATTTACTGAATAAATAGGTGATTCACATTATCATATTTTATAAGTAGTGATTTGAAACTTGGTAAATGGCTAGCATAAGATGTAAAGGTAATGTAAAATGTTTTAGCCATATTAATACTCAGTAGTTTACTTTCAAACCATTGAATTATAGCTTTGAAATTTTCTTCAACTTTTTCTTTCAGACAGCTCCACGTTTCCGATTTGTAAATGACTACTGTGTCATCTGCGAAGCTTATTATGTCCGCTTCCACATCTAGCATAAAAAGATCGTTTAGGTAGATATTGAAGAGAATTGGGCCAAGAACTGTCCCTTGGGGTACACCATACTATACTATTCGAGATTCACTGAAAGTGTCTTTGATTTTCACACATTGGTTTCTTTCATGGAGATAACTATAGGGAGTTAGTGGGATGTTCCTCTGAATCCAATACTCTCAAGTACCTCTAGAAGTTGATCATGGATAACTGTATGAAATGCTTTCTTCAAGTCTACAAATATACATAGCGATGGTGATTTTTCGTCTATATATTTATTGATTTTGTTAGTAAGGAGTGTTATTGCATCTTCAGTTGATTTTCCCTTTTGAAATCCAAATTGATTGTTTGATAAGATTTTATATTTTGTTAGGTATTTTTCAATGTGTGATTTCAAGATGGTTTCGAATATTTTCGCAAAGTTTGTAATTACGGATATTGGGCGATAGTTATCCACTTTGAGTTTATTTCCAGACTCGAATATTGGTGAAATAACAGCACACTTGAATGGAGCTGGACATATTCCACTACTGAATGACCAGTTTATTATGTATGTCAATGGAATTGCTAGTTCTTTTGCTATTAGTTTAATAGTTTCAGCTCTAAGAGTGTCTTCAAGTTCTGAATAACTTGCAAGACTTCTTCACATTCATCAGTTTTTTCTAGGAAAAAAAAATTCATAATTTTGGTTTATTTTTTTTATAATTTGGTCTTTTTTGTATTTCATCCGCCAAGACTTTACCAATTTCGCTATAGTGTTCAACAAATTTGTTAGCTATTTTTTTCTGGTCGGTAATCATAGAATCATTAGATTGAATTTCTTTGATTGTATTCTCGTTACTCCCTTTATTTGTCATTTCATTAATAGTTTTCCACAGTTTAGAGGATTCTCCTTTATTATTTTCAATTTTGTTTCGATAAAAATTTATTTTGGCTTCCTCTGTTATTTTTTTCAGTCTATTTTTGTACTAGTTATATTTTATTTTATTTATTTCTGTTAGGTTGCCTTTCATTGTTTCACGGATTCCTTTTCATGTTTTTCCTACTAACTTTAATTGTGTTTGTGCTTTTTTCCACGATTTTGTTGGTTTTTTGAATTAATATTTGAGTAGCAAATTCAATGTCATCTGTCGAGTATAAATCCAGCCAATTTTCCTCGCATATGTTTTGTTTTTTGTTAGCGATAAATTTTTTATATTTCAATAAATCAAATGATTTTTTCTTTGTTTCAGGTGAAATGATTTGTAGTGCAATAGAGAAGTGATCAGTTATATCTGTTTCAAGGACGAATGAATTGTATTTGTAGTTATTTGAGGTATCTTTTACGAAACAATGATCTATACCAGTACCAGAGGTAATCCTTGTTACCGAATTTATATAAGATATGAATCCATGAGCACTAAGCATATTCAGATAGTTATTTGTGATGTTATCATTATCCATTATATTAATATTGATATCTCCTATCAGAATATGATCGTTAATATTGTTATCTTCACAAGATTCTAGAAATTCTGACAAACTTTCAATAAAATTATTAGTTGATATAGATGGTGATCTGTAAATAGATGTTAAATGTATATTTTTATTGTTTAGTTCAACTTTCAGCTGTATAATTTTGATTCCATTTGATAAATGTATTATATCATGAGTGAAATATAAATTATTTTTAATAAATAAAATAACTCCATCATTTTGGTTCACGTTACCATGATTGTAAATGAGATTATACCCAGTCATATTATATAGGTTTATATCTCTAATTTGCCAAGTCTCAGATAGAATTATTATGTCAAAAATGTGTTTGGTTTCTTCTAGTAATACTTTCATTTGATCAAGATTCTTATTCACACTCCTTATGTTACTGTGAAGTATTTTGATATCTACCTTGGTATTTTCAAGTTTCATTAATTGCGAGACATCTTCAATTATTTTCGCTTCAACTGTTTCAATATGGAAGTCTCTGAGATATTCATTGATATTTTCAGTAATATTCACCAATAATATAGATCACAAAAAAACGAGATGTGTGTAAAATATAACTTGAGATATATTGTTACCTACTTTGAGTTTTTCTGGGTAGCCCTCGTTTGAATTTCTTTTGCTGAATTTTTTCTTTCTCTGGTTTCCGGTCTCCTTTGCGTGAAACTGCTGTCAATATGGCTGTTAGCTGTGTTTTTATTTTTCACCTCCTTTGTTCCCTCTTCTATCTTCTTTGCAGTTTTTTTATTCCTTCTCTTCTTTTCTAGCTCTCTCTGCAGATGGTCTTGTTGGAGTTTCTGGTGCACTTATGGCTTTCGGGTAATCTGGTAATTCAAATCTCTAAAATATCTTCCGCTGTGTATCCTATATTGTTTCTATAGAGCTTTTCTCCCCTTATGTAGCAGCCTTCTTCACCACTTTCACGTAATTCCTTCAGGTAATCTCTCAATATCTCATTCGTTTCTTGTTGCTTTTTCGTTAAATCGGCTGATATAGATATGTTCTTACCTTTTACTTTTTTGCAATTTCGTAATATATTATTCTTTGTGAATGTTGACAGAAGTTCAATTTTGAGTGGGTGATTCCTTGACTTACCCAGTGGATAGATGTTGCTTATATCGGTTTTTGTCAATTCTACACCAAGTTTGGTATTAAATTTGTTGCATACATTTTCTACCGAGGATCCTTCTTCACTTTCCATCAATCCAAACAATACTATATTATTCTTCCTGCTGTTTCTGTCCAATAACTCTATCCGTTGTTTAAGCTCCGAGTTTTCTTTCTCTAGCTTCTCAATTTTTTCACTACAGTACTTGTACTATTTTCAACAGCAATCTAAATTCACTTGCTTTGATAGCATTTTAATATCTTGTTTGCTAGTCAATATTTCCTCATACAATTTTTCCATATTTTATCTGCGATCTGGCAACGTTGTAAGGTCATCCAATCGCAGAATACAGGATTTGTTTTGATACAAAGGTCAAGTCTCAAAGGTACGCCTCTGGTACCACTCTGGTACACTCTGGTACTACCTACTTGTCTTGCCAAATGTGCTAATTATAGGGACTTTATGGTTCAGTTGCACTACACTGAATCAATTTCAGATATTCAATTTTCACTAACTCGGGACTTGAGAAACTGATTTTTATTTTCACAGGATTAATCGCAGCACTCTCTCCGTCGTTTTGATATGAAATTTTAAATTTTTTATCGACAAAAAACCACTGGAACTTCAGTTTCTGTCGGGACTCCGGCAATGCACGTGTGCGCCTATTCACTTCAAACAACTTACTTTTCTTGTTTGTACTTACTTGTTTGTTTATATCTATTAGGATTTTGGTCACATATTCCTGTTGAAGTTGAAGCACATTTTTGTATAGATAACTGGAAATTGTGATCAACCATCAATTTATCAACTTTATGTAGTGTATGACTGATTGGAGTCTCGATGTTGTGTATATGATTTCTTTCAACTAAAATTACAAATCCTCTGCGTATGTTATTAGCTTGCTGGGAGCCGAAATGAAATATTTATTAATGGACTTGAAGGCGATCCCTGTGGTAGACCCCTAGTTATCATTGAAAATGTTTTCTTTTTTATCTATAGTAAATGTTTGACTGAATTGAATATTTTCTGAATATCAGTCAAATATTAGCTACAACCACCTGATTAACCCCAAAGGCCTAGGTATGCTATTCCATCCATGGTAAAAGTGATCTTTGGTCCTCACGATTGAAACGCTATCGGTCTAAAGATGTTGAAATCATCCACACTTTTGTTCAACTTCAAAAGGCTTGTATCAATCTAATAATTTGTGTTCAACACTTTCTGGTAGGTTTGATGAGTGGAATGTGGAACTTCTGGCGTGAAATTAACCTATTGAAAGCACTTTTCCTTAACCAGAACAAAAATGCTACCTCTTGACACGCATTTTGCTAACCAAGTGCTCCTGATGATGCTAACTTGGTTAGCGTGATTTTGGTGAGGAAAAAGTATTTTCAAAAGATAATATATTACATATTACTCTTATTATATTCCAAGCTAGTGTATAGTTCGAAAATGTGGAAAGGTTCTGAGAGATTTGAGGCTTTAAGAAAGGTCGAAAATGGGATCTATATTATAGATGCTAGAGTTTTCAGGGTGGTTTGTGCTTTGTTGTTGCCTGGTAATTTGTTTTTGATAGGGAAAGAGTTTTTTGATGTGAATATTTATCAATCATGCTGCATAGATATGATACATTGGTTTCTCTATTTTAGGCAGCAGAACATTTTCAAAATCCTAATCTTTTTTTTTATATGTTGTTTTGGTTCTGACAATAATTTATTTTGCTGCAAAATAGTTTTCAATGGATGGCGTATTTTGGAAGCTACTAATATATTTTTCCTTTACTCTATCTGTATATCACCATCATTTGGGCACACAAGATTAGTTCTAGCATTCTGAATATTTTCGGAATGGTTGTTTCATAAACTATACCTTTACCTTCACAAAGTTTAGTCTCAAAAATATATCACGTTTCGCTATCACAGTTGCTTCTCGTAGTTAATAACATACTAAAAGGTACTTCTTTTACTGTAATTTTGATATATCCCACATAATCATAAGTCAGAGATACCTAATCAGGTACTTCTTCGATCATAATTACCTAGATCATCTACTAAACTTTCATATACCTAAGGTACATCCTCAAATTATGATTACCTAGATCATGCTATGTCAATTCTATCAATACAATGTCTATGAAGACTAAGATACATCAAGTTCAGTATCTAATTTGTATGTGATGGAATTGGCCAATGAAAATCCATAACTTATTCAAGTAACACATTATTGTGACCCCAATTCTATTTCTGCCTATTCTTGATTCTATTAATATGATTTGATTTCAAATGAAATATTATTTTCTTTGCAATATTCAATTGATTAAATCTACCTATATTGTGTCCAGATTATTCTATCGCATCCACTATAACTGTAAAAAGTACCAATGAACCTTCTTTATAAAAACGTGCTTCTTATTTTAGTTGCTCTCAGTTTTTGTCATATTAGCATTCAAGGTGTTTTCGTTTGATGATTGTGAACCTTGTTGTTCGGAAATATTAAATGTATTAATATTACCTGTAAAATATTGCAAATTAAAAAGTATTTCAACTTTAGGAGGAGATCCGTTCAACCTAAGTCCGTCCCTATGGCACAAAAAAGAGAAAAAATTAAATTATGTTTGTTGACAAATCAGATGGCGGTGATATGAGAAAAAGCTGAAAAAGGTATAAAAAATCCCTTGCACACCTGATTACTCATCTGTTATTTCTTCTGGACTGTGATGTTGATAGAATAGAGAGTACTATGCAATTCAATAGACGCTGCTTTGAAAAAATATACAAAGCAATCATATGACAATGTCCAACCTTGACAACATTCTCCTTTTTGACATTATAAGCATGTTTAAAGCTTCTTTAGAGGTGCTTTCATCTCTGAAGTTGAACATGGACTGTTGTATCCTTCATTTTATTTACAACTTCATTATCTGTTTTTCAATACATATTATAAACAGAAAGCAAACAACACAAAATGGGGGATACATATCTTGAAAAAGTCCATAATTATCAACTTCTGAATTTCAAATTAAACAGAAACTGCATCATAAAACAATGAACTAACTACAATAAAAAATTACAATAGGCGACCTAAATTTTGATCAACATAACCACTGGTGAATAATTTTTATTACCAGTTCACTTTCATTGATTATTGTTAATGCTGATGATAATTATTCAAGCTGCAGCGAAAATATATCAATATAAAAAAATACCTTTTTGGGAAAGAAAGTTTTTGGCTTTCTAGTACTCCATCTTGATACAAAAAAGTGTGGGAATCTCCCAAAGAAAGAAAGAAAGTAATCAATTTGAAAATAACTAAGTCTATACATGGATGTGTAGATCATGCAAAGAAGCAACTTTCAGACACAAACTGTAAGATAGTCCTCCGGAAACAGCTACTTTCATATAAACATTAAATTATACAATAGAAAAAAATTCTTTCGAAATAAATACTTTCATATGAACACTGAATTATACGGAAAATACTTTTCTCTACTCAGTTTGTATTCCAAACATTCATTTTGGAATATTTGGGAGATTCCCACATTTTTTTTGTATCAATATGGAGTAGTAGAAAGCCAAAAACTTTCTTTCCCAAAAATTAATCACTCCTAAAAATATAACCCCTTCAATTAAAAAAAATTACCTCTAGTGGATACGTCAGAAATAGTGGAAATGGAATCCAAGCTGGCTGCAGTGGATATCTTTTCCTTTTTAACTGTAATATTTTCGAGTTGGATGACATTTTGTGTGATATCTGCCAGGGGTGTTGCCTCGTTTTGTTTCTTTTTTTTAGTAGAATTATCCACAATTGTTTCCACATCTCCTTGACGGTGACGCTCTAAAAACAGTTCTGAGGTCACATTCTATTTTACTGAAAGTATTCTATGAAAGTAATGAAGACAGCTTTATAAATTTCATTATATGAGAGGGTTGGCGATAGGATGTGGTGTCATACGGAGGTTGCAAACTGTTAGGCAAATTTGAAATCCTTGCACTTTCATTCTATAAATGATTAAAATAATAAATTCCTACTCACCTTTTTCTAAATGCACAAAATCTGCTGAGTCTTTAAATTTTCTTAAATTGAAGAACTGCTCATCTATTCGCTGGAAAATATAATTGATAATTATGTACCTACTAACAGACGCTTCTTTTTCAAATAGAACTGTATCAACTATTTGTGTAGTGTAGAAAAAAAAAGTACACTTAGTTATTTTCGATTCCTACTTATGTAGTATATAAAATAAATTTCAATGCAACCACCAACATTGTTTTATTAGATTGAATTGTTTAATTTTTCAATTATCATCAAAAATATCTCTATTGAAGAAAGCTCACCTTTCTAAGTTTTTGAACATCTTTTTCAATCGAGGAACTGAAATTAAAAGTTAGTAATTCGTCTAAAACCGAGCACATTTTGAAAAATGAACGACTTTGAATTAATTAATTTTGAATTAGCAAATTTAAAATTTTTCAATTATATACATAAGAGGTACAAATGAAACACAACACTACAAACAGAAGAAAATATACGTTACAAATTTAAACTGTATGAGAAGGATATATGAAATCTGTTTGACATTGTTATGACGTTTGACAAGACAAGTGAAGTACGTTCCAAACGTTTCACTTGATGCTGGTATGTATAAGAACCTTGTGCGTTTGCAACATTCAGAATTAGTTTATACGAGGGGTTATGAATATAGCCGACTTTAGACAAAGGGATTCCCGAGGTACGGAAAAATCCTTAAGTTTCTGGAGAGAAATTCAATTGAGCTACTGCAATCTAAATTACTATTCAGAACTACCAATTTGGCAGTTCGTAGTTTAAATAGGAAAACGATGATTTGTGGATTATAAATAATGCATTCATTATATCATTTTTTCCATTGATGATTAATTTGTGATCTCTAATGTTTCGTACTTCTAGTGTTCGTTGAGTATTCAGTATAATGTATAATAAAAATCCTGGACATTTGACTTGTGTGGAAAAACTTCAAAATTCACGTTACTTCATTTGCAGTAGAAAAGTGGGTTTCCATATATTACCTAAGGTATGTATCAGTTCACTTCGATCTAATTATTGATTCAGTAACAAATATCACTGGTAGATCCCACTATTCACTTTGAAAACGGTGATTTCAAGACGAATTTCACGAAGCCTTGAAGACAGCTTTCAAAAAATGGTTCGTAAACTTCAGTCAAGTCCTTCATTGATGAATTGATAATATGATGAGATATTCTGAGACACATTTTTTACAAATCAAATGAGTCACAAAAGTTCTATCGAATCACTTTTTCCTAATGCTGAAGTGTGATCCCTTAATTTCAAACGTGACCTAATGGACCACTTTGAATTTGAATTGTCATAGAATTAAACTAACCCTGTATACCTTTGTATACAAAGATAATACGTTTTACTATCCGTGATAATAATTATACAATTTTCACACTATAAATTTTATTTAAGACTGGTGAGGTACCAGTCCAAAGCCATCGTGCAGCGAAATGCATCTTGAATGCAATTTATGGTGTAAAAACTGTATAAGAGAGAAGATATAAGTATTTTGATACTATATTAAAGAGTAACAGATTTTTTTACTACTATTTTGAAAGTGAAATTTTGTATCAAACTAAGACTAAGATATAACCAACATAATGTTCATTTGATACGGACGTAACTAAACCGAATAATGAACAAATCATCAATAGAGCTTTATTTTGGTAAATCCAATGCCAGGCAAGTACATATATTATGTTTCGAAAAAAAAATGAAAATTTCTATGTTTTTTACACACTTCTGTATCTCTGTATCTGTAGAGTAGGGAGGGTGAGTGTAAGCCCACGCACTTAGGCCACATTGACCCATTGTACATCCTCCCGAGGAGTTGTCCTCCTAGGTCGTCGTCTATCCTGTTCATCCCATCTCTTTAAAGATTGAGCATGGGTGTAACATTTGACTAGTTCCGCAATTGTCGAAGTCATCAGGCCGTGGGTGCCACTTGGTCCTAAAATTCTTAGTCCAGCCGCTTCCTTGGCTAAAGAGTCGGCAATGCGATTATCTTTACTCCTGTCGTGCCCTTTAACCCACCTCAGGATAATGTTATTATCTACCGAGGCTTTGGCTAAATCTTGGTGGCACTCTAGTGCTAGCCCTGAAGTAACACGGTGTCTGTTCAAGGCTAATAGTGCTTGTCTGCTATCAGTGCAGATTGTTATGTTTTTGCCAGAAATTCTTTTCTTGGTTATTTCTTTTGTGGCGATTGAGATACCAGCCGGTTCTGTTTGGACCACGCTGGTATTTCTTCCCATTCCCCACTTAATCCTTAGGCTTAGTGATCTGGAGTACACTCCACATCCTGAGCCTTCTTTGGTTTTTGAGCCATCCGTATAAATCCGTATTGCATTTGTAGCATCTGACTCTATGTTCTGCTTAATTTGTATTTTGTAGGGTTTATTAAACGCAAACCTGGGTTCAATTGAATCACTTGTTGCCTGCAGCAGAGGTTGCGCAGTAAGCGCTTCCCGCCATAGGCCCAACCTCAATCGACCCATTCCTACTTCTACGTTTACACCAGCCATGTGCAATCGTACCATGGCCATTAACGCAACCTCCTTAACGTACAGGTCCAGAGGGGTCAGACCCGTGATTAATTCCATTGCCGCGGTTGGTGTTGTTCTCATGGCTCCTGTGATGTTTAAACAAGCCAGTCGCTGTATTTGATATAATTTTTGGATGGCCGTTGCTTGTAGAACTTTCGGTCCCCATGCAATGGCTCCATACGTTAACATAGGTTTTATTATTGCAGTGTAAATTCAGGCGACTATACGGGGTGAAAGACCCCATGCGCGTCCCACTATCCTCCGACATTGCTCATAAGCCACGTATGCTCATTTTGCTCTACTCTGTAGATGGGAGTTCCATGTTAGCTTCTTGTCGAGGATAATACCAAGGTATTTCACCTCTTCAGAGAAGTTTAGTTGGCTTTTGAAGATTTCGGGAGGTTTTAAGCCCGTTAAACTTCTTTTCCTGGTGAAAAGGACCATCTCAGTCTTCTTGGAATTGATCGACAGTAAGTGTTCCTCACACCATGTTTCTATCAATTTGAGCCCATCCTGCGCTCTATCGCACAGTGTGTTTACAAATTTGCCGGTCTGCAAGATAACTATGTCATCTGCGTATGCAATTGTGTAGAATCCATTTTTGTTAAGGTGATTAATTAGGGTATCCAGAACAATGTTCCAGAGAAGGGGTGATAAGACCCCTCCCTGTGGACATCCCCTCATGACCAGTCCTTTTACTGTGATGTCTTCTACATTAATACTTATTGCTCTGCTAGAGAGCATCTGGAGTATCCATTCTCCTACTACCAGGGGTACATTCCTGGAGTGTAGTTTTTTACCACTTTTAGTGGTATTAGTTTGAGAATGTCCATATACAATAAATGTATTAGTTTGAGAATGTCCATATAGGATGAAACTGCAGTAACGTTAGTTACAATTAAAAGTGGTAAAAAACATAGAAATACAATAAATGTATTAGTTTGAGAATGTCCATATAGAACGAAACTGCAGTAACGTTAGTTACAAGTAAAAGTGGTAAAAAACATAGAAATTTTCATTTCTCTTTTCATTATGATCTCCTACCACGTAGTAACGGCTACATCCATCAATTTATATTAGGTTTCATTGGTAATTCGAGTGTTATTCACACGTTCCTCTAGAAAACCAGGTCAATGAGTGCACTCAGTGCAAATTTTTCAACTCTCCGCCATCAACGATGGCGGGATACAAATGATAAATAATTCATTTTTATCGTCTGTGTATCGAATACTGATGAAGAAATTGAAATGATACTTAATAAAAACTTTTAACTCATGAAAATGAAATTCAATAATGATGAAATAATGCAGAAGTAAATCACAGGTAATTTTTTTCTTCCAGCATTTATAGATTTTCAGAAAAAGGAGAGAAGCAGATTTCGAGTAAACACAGCTACATTATTCACTAAGGAATAGCTTTAACTTTGACAGATTCACACATAAATGATTTTTGTTCATTTGAATTTGTATTAGACACATGAAATGTTATAAGAATTTGCTTCCAGAATAATTATTCAGATCAAATTAACAATTATTTTTGTTATTTTGAAATAATGAGAGATTCTCTATTTGAGTAGCTAGTATAATAGATATTGATCTGTTTTGATAGTAGTAGTATTGTTGAGTGAGAAGTGCTGAAATTTATGTTCCATTGGGACTGCAACAATATTGAAATTTGACAGAACTCGTGTAATGTCATTGTGAAAAGAGGGCATTGCCAGTTTTATCAACGGAAAACCCTATAAGTTTATCTTTGGAAATCATGATTATATTTTCAATAAAAAAAAAAGATTTACTAAAGCTGTGATTGTTATCAAGTTTAGATCTCACCTGATTGAAATTATAACCAACAAATGAAAATGTTAAGTACATTACGAGTTTATATATGAACGCTGACAAAAACTACCTTTACCATCTTCGTATAGTTTTATGGCACTGAAAATATAGTAGAATATGATTGGAGACTTGTTACCCTATTCTCGAATCACTCGCAGTTCTGCGTGTAGTTCGTATGAATGACATTCCGTGTGACATCATCTGATCACTTGCACGTTGATTTGACAATTTTCCCCCTTTGAATTCAATCATACTCAGCTCAATAAGGTTCAATACTGTCACGTTCTCAAACGTAGTATATATTGTAATTTTTACTCCATGAAGTTCACAAAATGAAATTCACTATTTCAGATACACTCTTGGAGTTTCTTTTACCAGAAAAATGTCCAAAGTTCATGGTTCTTAAGGGAACTCTATGTAATAGGAATTCTTTTTTTAATTTTTTCAACGGTGTACGGAAATACTTCTAAACTTATGAGATGTAAGTCTTTCTCTACCAGTGAAATGTATATTATACGTACGTAGTATAGAGTTCACTGTTCTCTACTTACCACGTTGGCAACATTGGCAGAAACGCAAAAAGAAGAAGATCTAGTGAAATATTTACCTTATCTTGTACGTGTTAACCTCAATCATTACTCACAAGTCATATTGATTATAAGTATTCGCAATTTGAAACTTATATAAGTATGTGGCAAGTTTAGGTTGCCAGTGTATAAAACTGTTCAAACCCCAGTACTCCAGAGGCATTATTCCTAGTCGAAACCTGATTAATTATTACATATATTAAAGACATCTACTCTTATGGCAGTAGTACAAAAAGTACCTCACCTGTGAGTTTACATATCATTTACTGTTCATTGGTGTCGACTTAATATAAGATCCTTTTGCAGTATTTATGAAACTACTAGTTCCACACTCGTGTTATGTCATGCTATGATTAAGTACGAGGGTGAATTTAATTTGTTGGTTTCCCCAAAGAGGTAATGTTTCTCGTTCGTTCAGAAGCAGGGCTTCAAGTGCTGTAACTCATCACCAGAAGGTGGTTGTGAATACCAAAACAAAAACATGTTTCTGAGGGGATGTTCCGGAACGGCACATACTATAAAACACTTGAGACATGATCTTCTGTTGAATAACACTGAAGAGAGTCTTTTCGAAGGGACAGATAGAACATTCTCCCAAGTATATGTTGAACATCCCTACCCCATTCATGGGCATCTGAAAACTTCAGAAGATTTAGTTAAAATTATACTGAGGGAAAAAGAAGAGTATTTTAGGCAGCTCGAGAATGAAAGAAGAAAGTTTGAATTTGACAAGAAAAACATAGCAAAGAAAAAATATGGTGGGAGTGAGTATATACATATTCCGAATTACCTTATAGAATTTTATCAACAGAAAGATCCGAATCCTTCCTTCAATTGTGACTATAACTATTATTATACTGGTGGTGTTTTAGAACATATAGAGTTCAATAAATCAGATTACCTTATTCGGCCAGATGTTGATAATAACCTTCTTTTGACTGATGTTAACAATAGCAGTGACACTAAAAAAATTAATTATTCTTCTCCTACTCCAATTTATGGTCTGAATTCCCTGAAAACAGAACAAGGATTACTTTTAATTTTGAGGGAGAAGCTAAAAGTCAGCATTTTCCAATTTGACAATATTTTTTCTATCAACTTGTTGTGGGCAAAGGATTTCAAAGTGCCAATTTTTGATGCAAAATTGAATGAAGATGAACCAAATCACTTAGGTGTGGTTACATTGAGCAAATTCACTGTTGAAGATATCAAAGTCAATGCAACATTATTTTATTTGAAAAACAATGTTGAAACCAATACTGATAACTTCCAACAGTTCCAATTTCTGGGAAGTACTTTACTGGTACTGATGGATAGGTATAGGGTGAGGATCTTGGATTATAAGAGTAAAACAGAAGAAGTATGCTCAGACCTAAACCTGATTGATTGTAATTCCTTCTGTACATTTAATGTCTTAGAAAATACTTTACTTCTTGCTTCTCGTCACTATATCATCAAGTCAGATTTGAGATATCTCACTGAAATTTCGTACTATTCACACTCGCTCAATGAAGCCACCTGTTATATGGATAATGTACAATTAGGACAGGATACATATTTGTGTGTAGCTGGTCAGAATGTTTCGGCTAAGGTTCTATTTACTGGAAATTCACCATATTCCCTACCATATAAAGTCCCCAGTATTATGGATACTCTCAAGGAGTCACGATTGGTATATCCAGGTTTAGTTTTGGAGAAATATCTCGACAATAGACTGAATTATTCAACAACAGGATTGAAAATTCTCAATTTGGATGAGGAAGTTTTAATTTTTTCAGTGAATAGTTTGGGTGAAATTTTCAAACAAAAGGTTTCCGATAAAAAACTAGATATCCAAAGACCCACTGAGATTTTGTTTGAGTGGACTAAATATCAGCAAAAGCCTGATCCTGTGCAGCATTTGACTCTGGTAGAAGAGGCAAGTAAAGTAAGGTTCGCTTTAAATAGTAATTCACTGGAACATAAGCTCCAGAAATTCAAACTTAAAGGTAAGGCTGCTGAGTTCCTAGATGAATTTGCACCTATGTGTAAAAAGAAACACGTCCAAGGTACCTTTGCCTTAGATTTTCTGAGAGTTTGGGAGGATGATGAAGAAGAGGAAGATGAACATGTGGGTGATTTGCCAGAAGTTCATGTTCACGATAAGGTAACCAATTGGATACAGACACATGACTTTTCTGATGATGAAACTGAATTCTCTTTATTGAATATTTCACAAGGAAGTCAGAAAATATGAATATATATATATATATATATATATATATATATATATATATATATATATATATATATATATATATATATATATATATATCTTGGAAGGATAATAGATAATGGCTATTCTTCTGTTGTGAAGTCCTAACTAGTCCTATGAGTTATCTGAATAAATTATATCATTCAATAAAAGCTTTTGTTTATATAATGTATTTTATTTCATATAAACATGTGACATAATTAATCATGTCACTATACCCCACTCGATTACGTTTGTCTATCTTACATTTTAAAATAAAGTAGAACAATAATCTTGAACTATGTATTATTTTGTTTCGTAATGTGTTGTAAATTAAAAAGAAGTACTCGAAAGGAATACTTCTACTCTTTTCAATGTGGTTGTCTTTGGAGATCATTATATGGTGTAACCCCAACACTTCACACAAAATAAGGCTTTATTTAACAAAGTTCCATACATACAGTGTGACCTATTTTTAATGGAAACACCCCTAAAATTTGAAGTTGTAAACCGATTTTAATATTTTTTTTTTGAAACGTCAAGTACTAAAAGGTCTACCTAAGGACAAAATTTGAAATGTTTATTGAAGTTTCAGGGCATACTACGATATTTTTTCTTAGTCGAAAATCGGGATTTTTTATTAACGATTTTTTTATTGAAAAAATCACTACGCCACTGGATTCCGAGTGGCTCTAAATAGGTGTGACCAAAATTTCATGAAAAAATATTCATTATTAACAAAGTTATGACAACTCAAAAATTCGAAAACTCACACAGCTAACTGTCACAATATATCACTTTTTAATGATTTCAACAATAAAGTGCCGCCAGATGAAAAAAAAAAACGATTCAGTGCAAAAATTAATTCTAACTCATATTCTAGTAGCCTCTACTAATCCACCACGTATTTCAATATATGTGTCGTAGCGCTTACGAATGTTTCTGATTCCGTTCCTTAGTTCTTGGGGGCTAATATCTGCACATACCTGTCGAATTCTTGCACAAAGTTCATTTATATCTCTTGAACGGTTTTTGTAAACCTTTTGTGTTAGAAGTCCCCAGAGAAAAAAGTCCAAAACTGTGAGGTCTGGAGATCTGGGTGGCTACTCTATAAACGGACTACCACGGCCTATCATCGGTTTGGAAAATGTTCGTTAAGCCATTGCCTCACAGCTCTGGGCATAATGAACTGAACACCCATGTAAATGGACAATTAAATTTGATCGTTCATTGATTGGCAGCTCGTGAATAGCACCCCAAAACTCTTTGTTTAAAAATTTTAGAAACCTCTGCGCATTAATGTTTTCCTCAAAAGAGAAAGCACCAATAATTCGTTCGTTCAATATCCCACATCAGACGTTGATGTTTTGGAAATACTGGCTTTTACAGTTTATTACCCAGTTAGGATTATCCGCTGCCCAATAGCGACAATTCTGTGATGACACTACTCCATTTGTAGTGAAAGTGGCTTCGTCGGTATATAAAATATTTTTTAGGACATTTCTGTTGTTTAAATATTCCCCTTGGGCCCATAAACAATATTCCAGGCGTCTTGCTTCGTCGCCTTGAAGTGTGTGTAAAAATTTTGGCTTGAAAGGTTTAATATTCTTCGCCTTGAGACATCTCTGAATAGTTTCAAATCTAAAAGTGGCATTCCTCACACTGGCATTAGGATTATTTCCGAAATAATCTAAAATGATTTGATCATTCCTGTTTCGTCTTTGTACAGGATTACTTTTTAACATCATTTTTGATACTGCATCAGTTTCATTGAATACTTTATTTATTTTATTTACTGTACCGCAGCTAATACGAGGACGATCTGGATGTCTCTCATTAAATACTCTTCTACAAACCTCTCTAGCACTTCTAACGTCATCTCCCGAAAGGCGTACAATTTCAATTTTTTCTCTTACGCTCAATCTTGCAGCCATGACACAAAATAATTCGAAGAACTGTAAGGTGAATATTATTGACAATAGTACACTTAAATCTTTCACAAGTGTCAAACTGTTATATCATTTCCATGGCAACTAAGATTTAAATTGAAATATTAGGTCTTAGTTTTAGTTAATTTGCGTGAAAACTTAAATGTAATTCCGTTATTTTCATTAAAAATATTTACGCTCTGTTTTTTTTTCATCTGGCGGCACTTTATTGTTGAAATCATAAAAAAATATTCTCATGGCTATATCTGTTGATATATATGTGTTTTTTGTAACTGTTAGCTGTGTGAGTTTTCGAATTTTTGAGTTGTCATAACATAACTAACATACCTTTGTCATAACACCTGTTTAGAGGCACTCTGAATCCAGTGGCATTGTGATTTTCTCAATAAAAAAATCGTTAATAAAAAATCCCGATTTTCGACTAAGAAAAAATATCGTAGTATGCCCTGAAACTTCAATAAACATTTCAAATTTTGTCCTTAGGTAGACCTTTTAGTACTTGACATTTCAAAAAAAAAAATATTAAAATCGGTTAACAACTTCAAATTTTAGGGGGGTGTTTCCATTAAAAATGGGTCACACTGTATATAATTGACTCTTGTCATATACAACAGTTACTACCAATGTAGTTACTCATGACAGAATAAAACATCAACATACTCCCTTAATTCTGCAATAAAATAAAAACTTCTTCAATTTGAAAGGCTTATATTTTTAGCAGTGACTAATTTTTTTGGGAAAGAAAGTTTTTGGCTTTCTACTACTCCATCTTGATACAAAAAAAAATGTGGGAATCTTCCAAATGAAGGAAATGGTCAATTTTAAAAGAAGTTACTGTATACATAGATGTGTAGATCATGCAAAAAAGTAACTTTCAGACACAAATCTGGAAGAAAAAGTCTTCCTGAAACAGCTATAAAAACATTGAATTACATGAGAGAAAAATTCTTTCGAAACAAATACTTTTATATGAACAGTGAATTATACAGAAAACACTTTTTTCTATATAGTGTAGAAACCCTGTGAATGATATCTGATTTAATTTGTTTGGAATACAAACTGAGTTCAGGATTTTGAGCAACAGTATAATCAATCTGCATTCTCTTAGATTTGCAGACGTTTTTGAACTGTCTAGTTGTCACAGCGATTATTGGAAATTTTCACTTGAAACTTGGCTGTCACAAGGGCTTCATATTCAAAATATTTTCAACGTATGTACTTCATACATGTCTCGCTCTGTTTTAAAATCTGCTCCAAATAATCGTTCCTGGCATCAATAAAACTAAAATATATTAACTTTATCAAGAAATGATAAACTTTTTTTAAAGCCAAGATTCGATCACGCGCTTCGTTTTTTTCTTATCATTGTATCAATTATTGCATTCAAAATCACCTTCGTTTAAATTTTAGAATTAATTTTTTCATTGTGGCCAAAATATTATTATTTCTATTCGGCATGAGATGGCGGTAAGGACATCAAAGAAATGAAGCTGATTTTTAATTTATTTGCAATGCTTTGACATCAGATTTAATTTAAATAATTTTAAAGACCTCTAATGCAGAAATAACTTCTGTTGACTACAAATTATCGTTCATCATTTATCAACCAATAAAAACAAAAATAGTGCTCAACACGTGCTTCCCTTGTCAAACAGAACGACACCACTCATACGACCAATCAAATTCTAGATAAGTCAGCTGCCCACAATTATTAATGGCGGATTATGTGTTTTCATCCAGTTCATAATATTTTGTTTTTGTTCGGGTGACTGTTTGATATTCGGTAAAGTGTTGAGAAATGCCACAAAAACGCGTTTCAAAGCCTTCTACGACAGGAAAGAGAGTCGTTAAACAGGGCAGAGTTTTAAAACCAATTGATGAAGGTAAGTCTTTCCTAAAGTATTGCTATATATTTATTTTGGAGGGATTGCTACTTGTATTTCAGTACATTCGAATAAGTACATCGTTTGATTAAATGAAGTTAATAATGATAATAAATGAATCAGTATAAATAATAAACAACAATGGACATACAGAACGGTTAGGTGGAAGTGTCTAAATTACAGTAACGTGTGTTTCCGTACGAGGAAGTGTCTATTTTCCTTAGGACCGATTTAGTAGGCATCCCAATCCTCGTCTATTTCTTATTTTGAGCCTTAACTTTAGTCTGAAGTCTGAAAAAAGTTCTGTGGGTTTGTTAGTGGGTTCATGCAGCAGATTCCTAAAACAAGAATAAGAACTAAGAGTTCAATCATAGCAAATCAACGAGAGCGTTTATGGAAACTCGATTGAGACTAAAATTGTATTTCAACAAGCTGCCCCCCCTAAAAATGATAAGTCTCGTGAGTTAAAAACTTGTGCGAGCTAAGGATTAACGGAGTGTCTCTTTTTAACGTGCGATTCCTAGCAACTAAGAACTATGCCTAGGAAGTTGGCCACAACTAATAAACTAGAGCTTAGGTCAAAACAAAAATCAAACTGCGCCAAATTGAAATATTTATAAGTACTATTGAACACGAGACATTTTGGAATTATTTATATTGAAATATTAAATGAAGAATACTTGTGGTTATGTTAACTTGTGCATAAACTGTACAATGTTCTTAGGTATAGTCTTAATTATTAGATTTAAACAACTCTGCTGTTTCCATAAAAGCATTTATATAAACAAAATGCAATGTCCTTCATCTTTTATTTTTACTTCAAGAAAGTTTCCACAATGTAAATCAATGGGAACGTGTTAAGAATCACACTTTAAAAGGTACGACTTCGTTAGTCCTTAGCTCGCACAAGTTTCTCAACTTCTGAGAGTTGTCTTTTGTATGGGGGCGACAGCTGATCAACGGAAAAACAGATTTTTTTTAAACAGATATGATTCTACTTCACAGTGTGATGAAAACATTTTCGAACTAAAATATAAGGTGAAAGTTTGGTTTATGATTCAGCTATTACTCATTGTTCTTGAATTTTGACCTTGAAAGTTATCAAATTTCAACTTTTAGAACTATGATTAAGACAAGTAAGATGTGAAATGCGCATGTCCACAAACAGATACTTCTTCTTCAACTAAGCCTTAGAGTTTGTCTTTTGTTACTCTGAGAACTAATCTCACTGACTAGCCTTCAACCACAAATATCGGTTGATGGGTTATGGGTTGATTATTGTCGGTGACAACTGATGGATGACGGTATTCTTGATTGGCGTTTGGTGCTCGATCCCATGTATTCAGAACGTATTTAGATTTTCAGTTCTTGGATGGTAATTGATGAAACACATATATGTTACCAGAATCCTGAATAGTGTTTTGTGAGAAATAATTTTTATAACATTATAATATTATAATATTTTGATTAAAAGTGAATCAAATTGGGGAGAGCATTTAGACCGTTGTTTTGACTTATAACACTATAGATAGACCAGAATACGTTCAGTAAAAACTTTCAATGTCTCTGAGACTATTGATATATATATATATCACATTAGTTGATCATGCGATTGAATTAATAGTTGATTGAATTGACTGCAGTTGAAAGAGGGTCCTATAAAAGAGCAGTTATAGATTCTTTCATAAATCGATGGTTTTAGGCGATCATCTCACTCATTATCTGTAAGATGAATTTTAATTAATTTTGTGTGTATACTTGAGAAAAATTAAAGACAAAAAGTTCATTGGGAGGTTAAATAATTCTTTTTTATTCTGACCAGCCTATACCAAATTATCACATTTTTCCTTGTTAGGAATCACACGTTAAAAGGTAAGACCTCGTTAGTCCTTAGCTCGCACAAGTTTCTCAACTTCTGAGAGTTGTCGTTCGTATGGGGGCGGCAGCTGATTAACGGTAAAACAGATTTTAAACAGATTTAAACAGATTTTTTATTCATGAGAAATTCATGCCATTTACATGTTTCCCATTGATGTCTAGAAGCTAATTTGAGCTATTATCACAGATGAAAAGATATTTTCATTATTTATACTTCAAACTGAATTGGATGTTTTTAAAATCTGTTTAAATTTTATAGTAAGAATCAGTGGCGATGGGGACACTTAAATAACAAGTTATGCAAATGAATAAGCCAAGAAATATTGCGACTGGACGGCTGGTTTCAAAGGTATTTTGGAATGCATGATATATTTTAATGGAGATAAAAATACATCCTGTTTATGAACGAACGCGTAAAACCTAAAAATAATTCGTTTCCAAACAAATTTTGTTATACTCTAATGAACGCTATTTTAAAATATAATCGAGAATGAAATCGTTGTATTTCTATAATCAAGGTTTGAAGAAAAAATTGCTGTCAGCTTGAAGGTAAAGCTAGCAAAACCCCCTGATTTGAAAAACACATAATGAAAAATAGGCGATGCGACGAAAATGGCCAAAAACAGCTTAAACTTCACAATATATATCTATCTTTTCCACAGTTCAAAAATGTGTTCTAAAAAATACTTCCGCTTTTATCGTGCGTGTTTGAGGTAGTCATCTAAATATTCAACTCAAACAAAGAGCAAAAAATCAATCAATAGGGTAGGTAAGGAGCCTAAAATGAGCCTATATATTATCGCAAGATCAAAATTTCCAAAAAGCAAAGGATTTCCATTTCGTTCTGGCAGCATAACGATGAAGATGGCAGAACCCACTGACTCGAAGAAAAAAACACATGAAAAGTCGGTGATGGGGGATAATAGAAGCCTGAAATGAGACTAAAATTTTTATTATATTTCTATCTTACCCACAGTTGAGGAATAGATTCGAAATATTATTTTCGCTTCTCTCACGTTCACCTGAGATAAGCACCCAAAAATTCAATTGAATCAAGGAGCAAAAAGTTGTTCAATACAAGGAGCTGAATTGAGCCTAAAATTATTGCAAGATCAAAATTTTCCAAAAGTGAAGGATTTCGAATTGGCTCTGCCAGCTTAACAGTAAAACTAATAGAACTCACTGATTAAAAAAAACATCTAAATTTGGCGATGGGGTGACCTAGGAGCCTGAAATTCTCAATATATATTTTTCTCATGGTTTAAGAATGTTTTCCAAAAAATATTTTCGCTTTTATCATGTGTTTGAGGAAGTTACCCGAATATTCAATTCAAAAAAATTAATCAATAGGATTAGGAAGAAGTCCAAGATCAAAATTTTCATAAAAATAAGAATTTGGTACTGCCAGGTCAACGGTATAGAGCTATCAGAACCCTAAAATGGACTTGAAATTATGTTCTAGCTTGACTCAACAAAATGTTGTTTTCCGTGGTTGGGTTCTGCAAGCTTAACGTTGAGCTAGCAGAATCTCACGAAAGCGCCGTCTATGAGATCGATTGAACATCCATTTCACGAATATTAAAGATGAATGAGGCTCCTGAAGACGTTCGTTACAAAACCAAGCTTCGACATCGATTGCCGAAAGAGATTCGTCCTCTGTTTTTCTCTGCCCAAAAAACCAAGCGTTTGTGATTCAACACCACACATAACTATTTTGACCCGTCGTAACATCAGTGGTGTTAAGTCTAACGCTAGTTGCACACGCACCGATTTTGGACGGCCGACTTTGTACCGGTCGTCCAAATTCAAATAGTGAACCACATGTGGGAATGGGACCTGGCACACACGCCGACCGGTGATCGTCGCGGGTAAAATACCGGTGAACAGCTTTCCACTGCCACTGTATTGCCGGCAGTACTGGGAAGTAGTTGCGTACATGACTAAATACACTCTTGCATACTCACCGGTTTTTTACCGACCATTTCAGTTTCGAATGTTCGGTGAAATTGTAGTTACTACGCATTAACTTCGTTTTGGTAGTGCGTGCTAATTACGACAACAAAGCAACTGATTGTTTGACCAATAATAATTCGGTGAGTGTGCAAGCACCCGCTACCAATAAAATATCGGCCGATTTTATACTGGCCGTTCAAAATCGGTGTGTGTGTAGCTAGCGTAACGCTAGTTGCACACACACCGATTTTGGACGGCCGACTTTGTACTGGTCGTCCAAATTCTAATAGTGAACCACATGTGGAAACGGGACCTTGCACACACGCCGACCGGTGATCGTCGCCGGTAAAATATCGGTGAGCAGCCGTCCACTGCCACTGTATCGCCGGCAGTACCTGAAAGTAGTGGCGTACATGACTAAATACACTCTTGCATACTCACCGGTTTTTTACCGACCATTCCAGTTTCGAATGCTCGGTGAAATTGTAGTTACTACGCATTAATTTCGTGTTGGTAGTGCGTGCTAATTTCGACAACAAAGCAACTGATTGTTTGACCGATAAAAATCCGGTGAGTGTGCAAGCATCCGCTACCAATAAAATATCGGCCGATTTTATACTGGCCGTCCAAAATCGCTGTGTGTGCAACTAGCGTAACGCACACTGCGACAGGATGGCAAAAGACGGGAACATGACGATACGTGGCCTTCGAGCGGAGACAACACGGCATCTGGCTGGCCCGTCCTGGCATGTACCTGTTCCGTGCCTGTGCGCGCCCATCCTTAAGAAACTATAGAAAGAGAAAAGAAACTTCACGTCATGTTCCCGTCCTGTGCCGTACTGTCGCAGTGTGCAGACGTCATCAGACGGATATCCACGGATATCAAAAGGGTTGTTCTGGTTCTACGAAATTCAAGTTCTAGAACGTTAGGATCATGCGCAATTGATATAGAGTGTTCTGGTTTATTGAGGATAAGTTCGGATTGATGAATCCTCTGTTCTGGTTTTGACTGCGAATTGGTCCTAATTGTCTTGAACCATCTCGAATCGTTCTTATTCTTGAGGGTGAACTGTTGGGAACTGTTCCCGAATGCTCATGCGCATTCATGTGGAAATTTTTTTGGGCTATTTTCTCGGTTGTTTTTTTATTTATTTGATTTGAATAATTGATGTTTGAGGTTACGCTACATAACAAAATGGACATGATCAACACTATTTTCTCGTCTTCATCTCTTCATATATATACGTTAGGTTGTATCCTCAAAATGCGTTCTGGTTTAACCAAGTGTTCGAGACTATTTCGGACTGTTTGAGATTTTTCGCTTGTACGCATAATGTCTTGTGCAGTTTCCAAACAGTTTCAGATGTTACAACCAGAACAAACCTAAAGATATACGAAGTTTTTGGACTCAGGTTCCAACTGATGAGTTGTAGTTCATTTCATTAACATTTTCTAAAATTACTGAAGAAATGTTGCTTAACAAATTTGAAGATCACTATTAAATATGACCTTTACCGAATTCCGCATTGAAACTAATACCGCCAGTGAGAGATGTGATATATACTGGTTTGGTTTTATTTTACGATGACCTCGAATTTCATTGTATCAAAATTACATAATGTCGAACATTGTTTACGACTGACTTTATCCAGAATCTTCGTAACAATTACAATCTCAAATAATATCCATTATTGAATTAAATTTATACTAATGTGTCGATTGAAATTTACAAATTTCATTGTGATCACTGCATGGTTATTATCTCTTTATTACTAATATATTTTAAAACTGTTTTGCTCCTGAAATCATATACTGTATTATTCAGAGTGTCAAATTTCAAATGGCCTACTCTGAAACAAATATTGTCATTTACTTTATTGTTGATAACTTTATTCTCGTTTTAGTACTTTCTTGTTTTGAGATAATAATTTTTATGATGACCAAAGAATACCTATACCTGCTTATTTCGCTAATTGTGTTTATTCCGTTGTTTCGCGGTATCCATTACAACATTTTAATTTCCTCGTAAGACCCCATGAACATTTTTCTATGTCTGCTTCTATAACTATTACTAAAGTTTTCACATGTAGTCAGTGGGCATACTTGAAGACTGGCTATAAATCAAATCATCTAAAAGAACAATTCGTTCAGGCCAGTCTCAACACCCCACACAGTAGGTTAATGGACTGACACCTATCAGAAAACAACAACTCCCCTGGCTAATACCACGAAGGGCGTTGGATTATATCCGACAGGTGTCAGTGCAGGATTCTTCACTGAAGTTATTCCTGCATATGCTGTTGGCGATACAACTGCCGCAATAGATTTTCAAATATTGGAACACACTTGCAGACCGGTTTCGGGCTGTTTGGCCACTCGTCAGTGCAAGGTAGTGTATATCATCAACATAAAGTCGATGATTTCCGATAATTGAAAATCAAATTCTTTCAGAGTATCATTCATCGAACTAAGCTGAAGCATACAACAAACAACAGGTTTGTCGTCGCCCCATCTGTCTGTGAACGAGGTAACCAACTGCATATCCGAAATTTGCCCAATTCCTCGTATAAGGAAAGAAAACATTTCACATATAGTCAGTGGGCATACTTGAAGACTGGCTATAAATCAAATCATCTAAAAGAACAATTCGTTCAGGCCAGTCTCAACTCCCTACACTGTAGGTTAATGGACTGGCACCTATCAGAAAACAACAACTCCCCTGGCTAATACCACGAAGGGCGTTGGATTATATCCGACAGGTGTCAGTGCAGGATTCTTCACTGAAGTTGTTCCTGCATATGATGTTGCTGTTACTAAAGTGTTATCTGTGTTCCATTGATCCACTTGTCGTTCAGGCTCACAATTGGTGTCGCCAATTATTTTGATGATCCATTCTTGTCAACCTCTTTTAATTTCTCACAAATCTAAAATGTTTTATCTTTGTCATCTAGTATGTCTCTATTTTTTCTGTTTTTCAGTACATTGTCTAAATCACCCAATTGTCAATAATGTAATCAATGTTAAACCTGAATTTGAAGACAAGAGCGGTTATTGCCTCTATATGAGAAATATATCGTATAAGACAATACTTTCATTGAGAGATTAGAACTTTTCAAAAATTAATTTCTTTGATATCACCTTGTCTGTCCATGATGTTACTCTCACAGTTTGAAAGAAATAAGAGCCATTGTTTTAGACAAGAACAAAAGGAGTTATTCTAGCATGTTGAGCAGTAACAAAAACAATCTCCAGCTATAAACTCAAATCAATTTTGGTTAATCAGTTAAAAAAAAAGAATAACAGTACTGCAGGACCAAATGAAGTATGAGTGATTATTCTGGTTCTAGGAAAATTACGAAATAGTTGGAACAGCTATATTGGCTTATATCCAGCGAACTCCTAACTGAAATACCTCAACATCTATAAAATTTAAAAATTTCTAGACAAAAAGAAACTGGTTCCAACATAATGTATCAATCATAATGTTAGAAGAAATTGAAATAATAAACGTGCAGACGTGTGCACCCTTGTGAAGATTTGAACTTATGAAGCGGCGCAGAACTGAAGGAAAATAAACGGTCGAAAGTAATTAGATGGTAGTTCAAAATTTGGTGAGGGTTGGAGTTAGACCTGGGAAAAACTGTCAAAGTTGGTGTCAAAATATGCTCACAGGAATTATCTGTCTGCATCAAAAAGAAAGGAGTAACCTGAATTTGCAAACAGGGTTGTATTTTTGCTGAGATCAAACAAAGATAGCTCCTCGAGCACGTCTCTAGGTATGATTATTATCACTGAACAAAAAATATCCTCAAACAGATCGAGGACCGGATTTCCGATGATGTTGTTTGTTCGCAAAGAAGTTAACTCTATATCTAGTTCACTATTCGCAAGTTTGTTACGGGGGGGGGGGGGGCAATGAGTTAGTACGCCTAGAGAGAGAAACAGGAGACCAGAAAAAAACAGATCAGCAGACAAACTATGGATTTGTTGTGGTTTTGTATGTTGAGCTGTTAGAGAACAACAGAACAGTTCGCACAAATGATTCCGGGTATTGTCGATTATTGCGCATGATCGAACTGTATGAACTCAGAACTGAAACAAACCTTACGTATCAATAACATAATTTTCACATAGAAAATGAAGGTTTGAAACTAAATTATCTGGAAGCAATGAAAATTATTGAACATAAAAATTCAAACATTCTAATGAATGACCAACTGGATTTGAATTCATCACCATTATTGAAGTTGTTTTCTTAAAAAACCGAGGAAGTATTATTATTGATGTAGAAATGAGGTAATATGCTTCAGTTAATTATAATCCAGGCCAACGATGAAAACACTTTTTTACTTGAAACACCTTATTATTCTGTTTTTAAGGGTGGTATATCCAAATATGACACCTACCATATCACCTACCGTATCACCTACCATTTTCTCACATTTGCATATCAATATATTGAATTTTTTGATTTATTACAGAATTTAACAGCTTTTATATACTACAAATAAAATTGTTAAATAATTTGAGCTGGATGTAGAATAGTTGGCAGCACTGCTGAAACACATTTACTGTCCAGAAAAAGGGGAATTATATTGTTCTGTTCTTACTTTCTGGTTTCCAGTACATGTGCTCATTACCATGTCTAATCGCGGTTGTACGAACTCTGCTGACCGTTTTTGTTATATTTGTGGTGAGTTTTTTTATTAAAAAACATCAAAGACACATTACAGACTTTGTGAAAAAGGTTTATTTCTCTAATTTTGGAATTAAACTTAGTGATCAGGATAAATCTTGGGCCCCGCATAAGGTATGTTATGTTTGTGTTGAAGATCTTAGAAAATGGTCAAAAAAACAGAAAAAAGCCTTCAAATACGCTGTTCCTGTGGTACAGAGAAAACCTAGAAACCACACTGATGATTGCTACTTTTGTAGTATTGATATTACTGGTCATAACTCGAAAAAGGTAATAAGGCTACCACGATGTAGATTTGCCGGTCCCAGAACCTCCAGACGATTTGAATTCTGTTCAAACTGAAATGTTTTCTGATGTACTGTCAGATATAGATGAGCAAGATGATGAAGAGTTCCAATGTGCTTCAGCAAATATAGAGCCTGAATTGTTTACTCAGATTGAGCTTAACGACTTAGTAAGGGATCTTGGGTTAACAAAAGAAAAAGCTGAATTGCTTGGTTCTAGACTAAAAGAAAAGAACTTGTTGGCAGTTGGAACTAGCATATATGTGTATAGGAACAACAAGGTGATTTAGTGTATTGCTCAGACATTCCTGGTCTTATCAAAGAGTTTGGTGTTGAATACAAAAAAGAACACTAGAGGCTGTTTATTGATTCTTTCAAAAGTAGTTTAAATGCTGTTCTATTACACAATAGCAACACTTATGCATCTATACCTGTTGGCCATTCTGTACATATGAGACAGACCTATGAAAACCTAGAAATAGTGTTGAATAAAATTGGTTATTCGGCTCATGGTTGAATGATATGTGGTGACTTGAAAGTAACATGCATGCTTCTTGGTCAGCAAGGGGGTTCTACCAAATTTCCATGTTTTTTGTGTAAATGCGACAGTAGAGCAAGGGATCAACATTGGTGCAGGAAGAACTGAGAACTGGCCTGTGAGGGAGTCTTTAAAACTCAGCAAGAAGAACATTCTTCGCAAAAACCTTGTATATCCTAGAAACATTCTCTTACCACCTCTACATATAAAGTTAGGCCTCATGAAACAGTTAGTAAAGGCATTGCCTAAAGATGGACCTTGTTTCAAGTATCTCTATCAAAAATTTCCAAACCTTTCAGAGGCTAAACTGAAAGAAGGCGTCTTTGTAGGACCCGACATTCGAAAAATGATGTAAGGTCATTGAAACCACAATGACCTTACATGAGAAAGAAGCATGGGTATCATTCAAGCAAGTTGTTACAAAATTTTTAGAAAATGCAAAAGACCCACAATATCGTTCCATTGTAGATAACATGTTAAAAACATTTAAGAAACTAGGATGTTTGATGAGCCTGAAAGTCCACTTCTTGAACAGTCATTATGATTACTTCCCGGAAAATTTGGAAGATGTTAGTGAGGAGCAGGGTGAGCGTTTTCACCAAGATATTAAATTGATGGAAACACGTTAGCAGAGCCGCTGGAACATCAACATGATGGGAGACTACTGATGGTTACTTCACCGTGAAGCTCAACAAGCGACTCATCGCAGGAAAAGCTATACAAGAAACTTCAAAGAAAGAAGAGAAAGGAAGTATACACCAATTCCATCTGACTAATGAAACCTACATTACAACGCTGTATCATTATTTCAAGTAACCTACTGTAAAGAAAAACCATGATAGTGATTTAACACGGTGTTTCATTAATTTTACCATATACCGTACAGATTTTAAATTATATAAAAAAGTCAATTTCTCAAAAACTGTGGGTGATACAAAAAAACTAAGACCAGATTTGGATTCAGCACACAAAAATCTATAAAAATCGGCTATTAAAGTGAACAAAGTTTTCAAAAACATTTATTTTGTTGGCCTGTGTAATTGAAGAGGTACCTCAGGTATATGAGAATTATAGAGGTTTAGTAATTTGATGAAGGTAGTCCCAATGGAAAATGTTCCTCAATTTGGGTTATTACAGCAAATGCAAGTTTGAACAAAATAAAGTTGAGTTTAATTCATTAGTTTTTCAAATTCACTTCGAAATGTATTCAAATTGATGTTTCAAATGTTGGGTTTTAATATTGGCAACAGCGCCTATATCAAGTTGAAATCATTTATACGTACCTAGATATTCTAATTTAAAAAAGGAAAATTATCTTTATAAATCAGCAATTAAGGCAAAATATAAATTATAGTTCAATGCCACCTCCACAAGCCACCTAAACAACAGTTGTTTTGTAATTTATTTGTATAGAGGAAGATAGGTTAGGTGCACAAAATGTCATATGTCACAGAATGTCTGGGAACTCGGAACATAAATAAACAGAACAGCACGCATTTGAAATATGTCATCTTTGTATGTCTTATACAGGTAACAGACTCGTTGTCCTTTATTAGCTATAACCGATGTTGCCAAATGGTGAAATAGAAATGAATCCCTTTAAATATTTGCATTTTGTTTGCAAATGCATTATTTCATTCCTCTTTTTCAAGTATTAAAATACTTTTTTAAAGAAAAGGTTGAAATGATAAGTTCAAAACGCGTTGTTTAAGAGCTCTTTTATGAAAACTACTTGATTTTCGTCAGGAGGAACATTCCCCATTGTAGTTACCTGTGGTATATAAATATTAGCGTAAGAAGCAACTTGTAGTATTCAAATCACTGTTGAAGAAGATACTGTGTTAGCTACTGTGTTTGTGGAGGTCAAATCGTGAGTTGTAGTTTATGAAAATAACATAATTGATAATGAAGGTCACTATTTATGAACTGCTAATAAGTTTCAGTAAAATGGGGTTCAGGAGATCTAAAATGGAAGCGTAGATGAGCCTATGAATATCCAAAAAGAAACATCTTATTGGAAAAAGTTCTAGAATTTTATAGCCGACGGTACCAAATGTCAAGAGACCAAACGAAGATAAATCTTTTAAGAATTATTTTAAATCAGGTGATACTGTTGAGGAGTTCTGTCCATTGAATCAACTTGTAAATCAAAAGTAACCTATTTCTATTGAATCGACAACACACGGACGACCGTTGAAATTGGTTTGCCCTTACATGTCAAGCAGTAAAATCAGTGACCTGATTGGATGGATGACTGATGCTTTGGCCGGGTACACGTGGCTTATTCTAATCGCTCTCGGTATCGCTGTTGATAAAGATATTTTGCAAAATACTCGGTTGACAATTTTGTACAATTTTTCTATAGTTTATTGTAAAGATGATAGTATGATATTTAAGTATAAGTAGGTATTTAAGTTTTATTTGTGAATCATTGAATGAAGTCGATAATATATCAAGTGTGCCACTTATAATAATGATCTTTTTGCTCGATGAGTAGATGATCCATGATTTTCGATCTTTTGAGGATATGGTTTTATGTATTTGTTTTCGAAATAAACATGTGCTCACGTCAAAAATAGTAATATTACTTCTTTAGGGATAACAACCAAACATGACTGTGAGTAACCCTTTGTTTTTATTTTAAATTGGTTAATATATTTCCATAATTATTTTTTCAAAATTCAATGAATACCTTGTCAATGACTAAACAAATAGAGAGTTGGATTGGTAAAATCGCGGATTTGTGTAAAATGTTGATCGAGCGTGTTTTTGAAGGGATATGATGTCGGTCCTGATTTGCGATGGATTAGGTTCCTCGAAGAAGTATCCTGAGAACCAGCTTGGACCTATTTTATTCTTACCAGAGTTTTGAGGGTGAGTTTTTAGCTGGTAGTAAACAGTTTGATTCTGGAAAACGTGGTGAATTTTACCAGTGTGAAGACAGCCGTGGGTTTTAATCACGATTTGGGGGAATTTTCCGCCATTGGAAAGAAGTGCGCCAAGCCACCATTGGCTCTTGAAATTCATGGCTAGCCATGGAAATTTGTCTTTTAGAACATTCATTTCATGGGTAGCCAATTCGAACAATTATGAACGGAAAAGTATGCATGAAACAATCATATTCAGCATTTCTTATATTTTGTTACAGAAAATTCCATTCCCCACAACCCTCCATATATTTTTATTGGAACGTGTTCTATAATACCTATACAATTCACGATTTTGTCGCGGAAAATTACACCCCCTGCAACCCATTATATTATTTGCACTGAAAAAATTATATGTTCTGAAAAAATAGTGCTGCTGATGGGGATATTTTCACATGAAACAATAGTTTCCAATGTGTTCTGTAATACTTATACAGTCCTCGATTTTGTTGGGGAAAAATACATCACCTGAAGCCCCGTTCATCATTTCCAATCAAAAGTCATATATTCTAAAAAATTAGCGCTGCTGGGGTTATTTTCACATAAAACGAAAGTATTGTATTCTACAACACCTGTGGTCGTCGATTTTGTTGCAGAAAAATACACCCCGTGCAATCTCTCCAATCATTTTGATTTTTTTGAATCATCTTTTAAAAAATTAGCGCTGCTGGATATATTTTTACACGAAACGAAACGCAAAAATAGAAAAATATTATTTATTTTCAAACAGAGAAAACATTTTTCACACAAAAAGTGACACATGGTTGTTTTTGTTTTTTTGGTGGCATTAAAAAACATCGTGAAAATTAATTTGTTTGAAACAAATTATTAATTAAATAAATAAAGAAAATATAAATTTTAAAAAGTTTTTGTTCAGAATATCAAAGAGAAATATACATTATGATTTAAAAAAATTGTTCCTTAATATTCATATTTAGTAGCAAAACAAAATTTTCAATCAACAAATGCGTTTTTAAAGCAATAAACATTTTTTTTCTAGAAACGATTTTGTTTTTAAAAATCTATTCATCACTGATAAAAATCCCCCAAAAAATATTTTTTGAAGGCTTTCAAGAAAAAATTTGTTGTTTTTAGTTAAAAAATTATCATGGTTTTTATGTAAATTTGAAACTAGTTAAAATTAGTTAATCAACTAAAGTATATCTAATAAAATAATCATGGGGAAATTTTTTTTCCATGAATTTTCGTATATTCAAGTGTCTAGAAGGTATGTGAATTTTTTTTCTCAACAATGATGAATTAAAATTATAAATATTGGTGATAGAGTTCCGGGAGGTGGGACTTTTTTTATTAAATTTCCTTCTTTTTAAGGACCTGAATAACGAAAAAACAGATTTTAAACAGATTTTTTTTTTAATTTCCTATATCTTTAATATTTTCCGAGATATTTGCAAAAAACCAAACCCCCCTTTTTCACTAAATTGTTTATAACTCTTTTTGAGCCCCTCTTGAAATTTTTCAAAAGTTGCTAGAGGTCATTTCGAATCGAATGAGTCCTGGATCATTTGGACAGAAGTTCCAAAAAAAAGAATCTTGTGACTCAGACTATATTTGGTCATTAGATATGATTTTTTCTATCGAAATGACGGAAGGGGTTGCAAAAGGTGTAATTTTCCGCGACAAAATCGAGGACTGTATAGATATTATACAACACATTGAAAACCATTGTTTTATGTAAATAAATACCCAGTAGTACAATTTTTTCAGAATATATCATTTTTTCAAACAAAATAATATGAATGGTTGTGTGGAATGGATTTTTATGCGACAATATAATATGGGACTATTGTTTTATGCATATTTTTCCAATCATAATTGTTCGAATTGATATTAATTTCACGTATTGAAAATTTATAAAAAAATTCAAATTCAATATGTGGAAAGAAGGTACATTAATTATCTATTATCATTTTATTTAAGGCCATAGGTGAAATTCGATTTTTTTTCACTAATTTCGTAGCTAGACATGAAATGATGGTTCTAAAAGACAAATTTTCATTGCTAGCCATGAAAATGTAACGACCAATGGTGGCTTGGCGCACTCCGTTTCCACAATTCGTGTCGGAAAACCCATGGCTGCCTTCACACTAGAGTGTGAATTATTGTAAACCAGGAATTTTGCTGTTCCGAAGTGTTTGAAGTTAAAATACTTCAGAAATATTTCATATATGAAGAACTTTGTCTAGTTTCAAGTTATGCAGCATATTGGCATCGACGAAAATGTTATCTTTGAATGGTCATCATTTTGAAATATGTGCAATGGTTTTTAATTTCAGTCCAAATCTTGATTTGGATTACTATTATACTTTGATAAGGTAGTACTGTTGGTTTTCTCTGCAGCTCAAAAGTAAACTGCGCTCGGGATTAGTGACGTTGTTCTTTCCTTCATTTTTTCTTCTAATTTTAATATACTTTTTCTAATTTTCGATTTCAATCGTAACCTAATTGAAATGAGACGTAATGTATGTATTTCGACGTTGACTTGTCTTTCAATTCTGTTGTTTGTCATTCAGATCAATTACCTCTGAACTGAAAACGTGTCTGACTCTCGGTAAATTTCCAAGAATCGTGAACAAATTAGATGGAACACATATCGCCTCTCAATTATATTGAATGTAAGAACCATCGATTTTTATGCGGTGTATAGTAGTTCAGGATTTCCAATGCCCTGGCAACCCAGTCGCGGATCTGGCTGACGTCAAAGCCTGCTGATGAACAAACAGTGTTCACTTCCACAACGTGTTATTTAAGAAACGGCATAATAAACCGCCTATTTTTGCTAGACATATTGTATTTTCAACAACAACAAATTCAGATTTGCAATTCTTGAAGTATACACATGTAAATAAAGAAAATAGAAAATCTTCCGAATGTAAATATACTTGTATATAATACCATTTTTGTACTGTCATAATACATCCAGAACAAGAACTATTCCCAAACACCAGAACTGCAACATCCTTCTTGACCCGCGTTTTACCAACCAAGTTGGCGGATATGTGCTACGTGTTCTTTGAAACTACATAGTTTCAATAGCTTGCTTAGTCCTGCAAGATTTTATATCCTGTTTTTCAGATTCGATATCTAGCAATATAGATATTATGCAGAAAATTGAACAGGGCCGCTCTCAAATTTGGTTTAAATTTAATTTTTTTCAATATATAATACTAGCGATCCGCCCCGGCTCCGCAAGGGTGCGATGCTGATGTTAAATATAAATTCGCCGCTGGAAATTCAAGAGAAACAGTGATGAAAAGATAATTTTGTTTTATGGGCGCCTCTTTTTCCCCGCGGCTGACGCCCCAGTTAGAATATTTGAAAATTCTTTCTTATTGCACATCTACAACATAAAATGTACCTACATACAAAATTTCAGCCTTCGAAAATATACCGGAAAGCGCATTTTTTCCCGCGGTTGGAATATTTAAAAATCTTTTCTTATTGCGCAACTAAGACCTAAGAAGCACCTATGTACCAAATTTTAGATTCCTAGGACTTACCAGTGGGAAGAAACAGAGATGAATGAGTGAGTGTTAGGTGAGTTACTTTCGCATTTATTTGTAGATATTATTTATAGATACTCCTATATTTCTGATATGATATTAAAAAAACCTCAAAGACTGCACTTTAAAACAATTTAACACCAGAATGGTTTCATATCCGTTGCACATTGTGAGATGTACAGCATGACAGTAAAGATCTCCATGAATGAGGCAATCTTTGTGAATCATCTCGTTTCAATAGCTGAACGAATTATTCTGACATATTCGGTGGCTTTCATATTTTCGACTTATAGTATAACCTGTTTCACGATGATGTTTGAAGGGGGATGAGGCTGGATTGATTCAAGGACAGCAAGCTCATGTTCATAGGCTCTGTTGGAAACTCATCGTTGGTCTGGCCAATGTAGGTTCTGGAGCAGGTTGAACATGGTATGTTGTATATACCCTGTGCCTCATTGAGTCTCGTGTTTCTGGTATTCGTAGAAGAATATAAATTTGATTGTTGGCTGTGAATACTGTTCTTATATCGTGCCTTTTCAGAATTCGGCTCACTTTGTCGGTAACTCCATGAATATAAAGAAGAAAGGCCTCTGGAGGATGTGGGGTACGGGTTTGCTGAAGTTGAATGGATCTTTGAATATGGGATTCGGAATAATCGTTTTAACGAAGGGCGGATTTGAGTTCATCCAGCTCTGTGGATCTAGTGTGCCTCGGTGCCTCGCTCCCACTACTGATCCGCCTATTCACTCGTCTAGGGACATAAATACCAGTCCAGAGCCTGTGGTCCCACAGTCAACGCTTGGGATTAGGCACATTAAGACTGTTGCAGAAACCATTGACGAGACCTGAGGAGTAGGCAGATTGAAACCTTGGCGTCGTCACCAAACCTCAAAGCGTGTCACTTCCTGAGAACTAGAGGGATTGAAACCTCAGCGTAGAATACTTTCTTGAAAATGGTTTCAAATTCGAAGCCGAAACGTCGACCAAATGAAAACAACAGTCGCGGTTCAACCCGGATGTTATTGAGTATCTTTGATTAAATTCAAATGGGGAAAATTATTTGGAACCAATATTTCGATAATGATAATGAACTTTATCGAGTATATATATACAGTGCATTTCTATAATGCCACCCCCCCCCCTTTCATTTTTTAATCGGGTCAACTCAAAAAATTGAAATATGAGATAATGAAATTAATACATGAATACTTTATTTTGAAGTGAAATTGACAGATAAAACTTTCAAGATGCGACTGGGCGCCATCTGGGAAAAAAATTAAATGGAAAGGGGGGTCTTGTGACACATCATTTTGAAGATCCCGACGAATACTTCACAACCCTAGAATATGAAGTCAGTACGACAATGAACATTATCGTTCAGTTAGAATATTCTCATTTAGTTTTCGGTTTTACTAGTAGAAAGGTATCACGTCAACAATCTCTAAAATGGTCAATTCTCGTCCATTGGAAGAAAAAATTGAAACTATTTTTATTTACGGTGCTACGCGTAACTTTCACGAGACCGAAAGGATTTTCAATGAACGTTTTCCGAATCGTCCTATCTGTAGAAAATATTTGATGGAACTTGTATCCAAATTCACAACTACCGGTAGTGTACATAACAAAAAGGCCCTAGGTTATCTGTCCATTCCGAGAGAACAGCAAGTGCAAATAATAGGTGAGATAGTAGTAAATCCTGAACAGTCTACTTATTCCGTCGCGAATGTTTGTGAGGTGTCTCCTTTTACTGTGTGGAGACTTTTGAAGAGGAATAGGTATCATCCGTACAAAATTAAAATGGTACACCAATTAACTGAAGATGACCCTAATCGAACGACGGAATTCTGCGAAATCATGACGGAAACCATTGCAAGGCATCCTACCCATCTCCACAATATTTATTTTGGTGACGAATGTACATTTTTTTAAATGGCAATGTTAACAAACAAAATTGACGTTATTGGATTGATACTAACCCTCAGGTTTTCCGGGAAACACATACCCAATATCCAGAAAAAATTAACGTTTGGGCAGGAATATTGGGAAACCATATTGTAGGACCTCTATTTATTCTATGGAACTGTATTTGAATATGCTGGAAACTATCGTTGTCCCTATCATCAGTGAAACCGTCGAAGCGAATCGTAATGAATTCGATATGGATATTGTATTCCAACAAAATGGAGCACCACCACATTACTTCAGACAAGCTTATTACTGATTTCATATTCTAGGGTTGTGAAGTATTCGTCGGGAACTTCAAAATTATGTGTCACAAGACCCCCTTTCCATTTAATGGCGCCCAGATGCCATCTGTCGATTTTACTTCAAAATAAAGTATTCATGAATAAATTTCATTATCCCAAATTTCAATTTTTTGAGTTGACCTGTTCAAATATTAAATTCTACAAAAAGGATTTGAAGCTTTATATCTTCTATTAATTATCTGCGAGCGCTTTCGACAGTTGATAGTACTGTCATCTTTTAGGCACCCTCAAACTGAACTGGTCATCCTGTTGTCTGTTATACGGTCAGAGTGTCTTAGCGCAGGTATTTCAGGTAAATTTGCCTGTATTTGTTCTGCATCAGGTACCATGTTTTGTGTTAGATCTTCTCTAGAAATGTGTACGGTTTTGTTTAATATATTGAATGTGAGGTCTTGTTGTGTTTTGATTTGTACTTGTTCCTCGATAAGTGATTTATGACTATTAAATTTATGGATGTTCAAGTTTTCCCAAATGTCCATGCGGTTTCCCTTGTTGACTTGTTTTATGAGTTTTATGTTTTCTGGTGGGGGGAAATTATGTTTGTTTTGTATGGCGTGTGTTGCAAGGTTTGATTTATATACTGTTGGATTTATGTATGCTTTGTTGTGCTCATTGTACCTTTGGATCAGTTTTTTCTTGGTTTGGCCGATATAGAATTTGTTGCAGTCCGAGCATTGTATACTGTATATTCCGTTTTGGTCTTTGTCTTATTCTTTTTCATAGTTGTTTATTTTTTGTGTTATCTTCGTGTTCGGCTTGTATGTGATGTTGATGTGCAGTGGCTTGAAGATGTTTGTTAGTTTTTTGGTTTGGTGTCCTACGTACGTAAATGCTGTCCATCGTTGTGTTGTTTTGTCTGTTGGGGTGGCTTGATCCTTGTTCTGTATTTTTTGTTTGACTCTGTTTTCTAGTTTATGGTAGAATTTAATATTGAAAATACTCAAAATAAAGGAAAATTAGTTGCATCAATCAAAAAATATATATATATATATATATATATATATATATTCATATATATCAGTTGCTGCAACTACCTGTGTTTGCTCAACTACCTGTTTTGGCCCTATTACCTGAGTTGCCTTTCCTGCCTCTGTTATTACACCTGTATTGTCATGTGCTGAGTTTTGCTTCTGGGGTTGAGCGGTCTGTTTACTTTTGTGAAGCGATAAAACGGATCTCCATGTTGTTGGTAATCTTTGCGCATCATTCCTCTCGTTCATATCACTAGGTCATTTTTCAATTTCGATAGCCTCTCTGATTGTTCGCGAGTAAAAGTTTTCATTGCTTGCCATTAGTCACCACGTCTTCTCTCTTCCAACATGTATTCCAGACAGCACACAACATCAATTTCGATAACACAAAAATACTAGCAAGCAATGAAAACTTGCGAACAATCAGAGAGGCTATCAAAATTGAAAAACGACCTAGTAATATGAACACGAGGGGATGATGCGCAAAGATTACCATGGAGATCCGTTTTATCGCTTCACAAAAGCAAATAGACCACTCAACCGCAGAAGCAAAACCCAGCACATGACAATACAATTATAATAACAGAGGCAGGAGAGGCAGCTCAGGTAATAGGGCCAAAACAGGTAGTCGAGCAAACATAGGTAGTGGCAGCAACACAGGTAAATGGGAACATCCATCCCTATAAATTGAGACACAGAGTTCGAACTAATCAGTCTAGTTGAAAAACTCCAGACATCACCAGAAGATGGCAAATGAGACTGCCGGAATGCCGGAATGTTGTGAGAAGAATCCTCATGTTTCTAAAGTTGTTTAATGTTCAGACATTTTTCCACCTTGACATAATATATTGTAATATATTGCACATTTTTCCATTACACACGCAATTCAATACATAATAATATTTTGGGACAATAGTTTACATTTCATATAATCTAAAAAGCATTACCTCTATATGAATATATGAATAAATATATTTTTGTACATTTTTACATCACACACGGAATTCATTACATAACAACAGTTTACATTTCATATAATCTGAAAACCATTAAGTACCTCTATATATATAAATTCGAATTTCAATCTAGCCACCGCTTGATCCAATGCAATCCCGAAGGAGGAATTTATTTGTGTTTTATTGACATTATTATCTTATTAGGTTCGATGGAGATTTATGGGGTTTGTGGAATGGAATACACATTGTTTGGTATTTGTTGGTGAATTGGTAACCATTATTGTGCTTTTCTGTTACATTCTGAATTGAAGCCAATTTTTTTGAAACGTTTGAAGGGGGTAAAATCTACACAGCCTTTAGCGACTCTTTGTAAAGTGCTAAAAATGTTGATGCTGTTTGATAAAGGTAACGATGAATATGGAATGTCACTTTTATGCTTTGTATCTGTGCGAACCTGAGTAATGATGCAATAATAAGGTTTATTTGAAATAGTGAATATACAATACAGCAATATCGCTAATAGACCAGGGCTGAAGCGTTTAAAAATAATAGTGGGATGAAACCCATTAGAAAAGGAGGGGAATATGATGAAAATGAAAGGAAAAATAAATTACGGGCGATCTGAGCTCTGGAAGTAGGAGGGGGTGAGTTTTTAAGGGTACAAAATGCTTTATCTCGATTTCCCGCAAAACTATGGGTAAAAGTTAAATAGCAAAGTTGAAGATGATAACAAGATCTTCAACTTTTGTCTTTATAATTTTTTCACATAACCCCAAAATTTGTGTGAAAAATTCAAATAACCAAGTTTGTGGTTTTTTATTTTCATCCTCTTCAAAAAAAATTTTTTTACGAAATTTGATGAAAACTTACCTTTTTATGTCGAAAATCAAATCACTTTATTTCTTTTAGACAACATACATTTTTATAAGAAAGAGTCATGGTTACAATCGCATGGTAGTACGGTCAGGATTTAAATGAAGAAATGTACAAAAGGATAATAACGAAACATAATAAATATGCATATACATAGTACACAGAATATTGACCAAATACACTGTAATTTAATTGATTTCAAATTCTTATTTTTTCACCATATTTTGACTTAATATGAAACAAGCACCCTAATTTTCAATAAAAAATTCTCGAATCAAAATAACAGCTTTTTCAAAAAGTCAGTGTGCTTTTTGTTCGTTGAAATCTCTTCTTTCTGATGGCGTAAAAAAATATACATTACTATGGTAAATGTTATCAGAAAATGCAAAAAATCGAAAAAACTTGAATTTGAAAAAAGAAATTAATCATTATGTACAAGTTTGAGCTATTAATAAAAATTTACACTTCAATTACTCAAAAAATGTAAGATACCATGTTACATTGGTGAACGATAAAACTGCAAATCAAAATATAGTATTATCATTTACAAACAAATAAGTTAATAAAGTTAATATTCAATAAGACATCTACAATATTTTGAGAAGATTGTAGAATCTTCTTTAAATAATATTTGTAGATGCCTATTTATTGCTGTTTTAAAATAAATTATATACCTGAGTGACTTACAGAAAATTTTAGCCCATTGTATTTCATAGAGAAGTGGGGAAGGAGCTAGGAGGGTCTGGATCTTACTACAAACATGTTATTTTTGTCTCTAAAAAGGGTTCAATTTTCCGTTGAAGTAAAAGGAGATATTATAGCCATTGATCCGTTATTGCAATTTCGAAGGATTTCGTTAACGATCGGCAGAAAACTTATTTACAAAATGAGCTTGCACCTTTTCCACAGTCACTTTTTACAGAAAATGGCCTCAGGAAAAATGTAAAATCTCAACTCTACGAATTATTTGTGAGTGTGAATAGACCAACGCATTCTGACGGCATAGTCCATGTCGTCGACGGTGGATTTTACTGCACTAAATAATTTGACAGAAAAATGAAACAATTGAAAGAGATCATGGATGAATATTTGCGCTATGTAGAAAAACATTACGCAGCAAGCAGCTATATTGTGTTTGATGGGTACCCCCAAAATAAAGTCAGTTACTGTCACAACAGTACCAGCAGCAGACACTTCAACTAAAAGAGGAGAACGTTGTCATAGAAAAACCTAAGACAATATTCCAGAGTTTGATTATCAAAACCATACAAAAATACCGTTTTTGCAAGAGAAATTTTAATCTTACGAGAAAAACAAGGACAAAATAATAAAAACTTTAATGGAAAGATTACAGTCACAAGGGTTTTCCTGTAAACAAGTAGAAAAAGATGCTGATGCTGACATAATTAAGATCTCGATACAAATTGCCAAAGATAGCAATAAAACTGTCATTGTTGTGGGTCAAGATATTTTTCCTTTTAAATAAATCAAATTCGAATAATTATGACATTTATTTTTTCAAACCAGGTTCTGGAAATGTAAAGGATCTATTTTTCACGTCTAATAGTTTCAAACATGAATCCTTCAAAAATATTGTTCCATTTCTGTACTATTTTTCCGGTTGCGATACAACATCTGGATTTGCCAGAAAAGAAAAGAAAAGTATCGTAAATTCATTATTAGACGCTAAAAATTTGTCAAATTTGGCCAATGTTTTTTGTATAAGAAAGATGCAAGTAAAGAATATATAATATATATATATATATATATATATATATATATATATATATATATATATATATATATATATATATAAAGAATATATAAAAATTTTCTATGACATGAATGTAATTAGAATTCAATAAATAAACTTTTCAACTGAATAAAATTGCAACAATCACATTTTTTTGATGAAATGGTACATAATGTTTAAAAAAAATTGAACTCGAGTTTTTTTCGATTTTTTACATTTTCTAAGAACATATACTATAGTAATGTATATTTTTACACCATCAGAAAGTAGAGATTCCAACGAACAAAAAGCACATTGTTTTTTTGACAAAAGCTGATATTTTGACTCGATAATTTTCGATTGAAAATTAGGGTTCTTTTTTGATATTAAGTCAAAATATGGTGAAAAATAAATATTTTAAGTTAAATAAATTACAATGTATTCGGGACATAAAAAGGTTAGTTTTCATCAAATTTCGTAAAATTTTTTTTTTGAAAATTAAAAAAAAAAAACAAAAACTTGGTTATTTGTATTTTTCACACACATTTTGATTTGCAGATCTTGTTATTACCTACAACTTTGCCATTTAACTTTTTTCCATAGGACTTGTAGTTTTACCGGAAATCCAGATAAACCATTTTTTACCCTTAACAACTCACCCCCTTCCATTCCCGAACTCAGATCGCCCGTAATTATTTTTTCCTTTCATTTTTATCATATTCCCCTCCTTTTCTAACTGGTTTCATCTTACTGTTATTTTTTTTGTTTTTAAAAATTATCAACCCTGGTCTATAAGCCACTGGCTGACCGCGTTCTTATTAACATTCATTTTTGTATATCGTTTTCAGAGTTGCACTGAATTGACATTTTGAACCCTAATGATAAAACCGGCATGTCGGTACTCGGCAGGGATATCATATTAATTTCAATTTTTCTGTAGAATAACGGCAAAAGTCATCGCTACCAATACATATTGGTAGCGATGACTTTTCTCATAATTTGATGAGATATATTTTGAAATACTGGTAAAACTACCAAAATAAATATTTCAAGTAATGGTTTGTTTTTATTTGTATACTCATTACCAAAATAAATATTTCAAGTAATGGTTTGTTTTTATATGTATACTCGTTAAGAGGCTTTACACTCAGCCACATATCACTCACTGTTAACTAAGAATCTGGACTGAAAGCCACAATAAACCCTCGTTGATTGCAGTGACGGGTCGAAAAGACTCACTGACTTTGGACCTACCTACCTACGTAGTTGATATCTCGAACCAAGCGTCATCTGACCGAAACCACAAAGTGCGGTTTGCTTCCGTTGATGCCTCTGTACATTTTGTTGCAAGTCTTTTTTTTTAATTATCTTTATAAGTCACCTTTTCAGTTTTGAGAGAAAGATTCCTTATCTTAATGAACTACTCATTAACAAACGCTAGCAACTAAGTATATTTCTATTACACTGGTGGGAATTCCGTTTTCGTCACCCGATTTTTTTCAGATCTATATATAATTTCCAAAGGTTTTATGGGTTTCGCTGTTACCTTCAGACTGAAAATAGGTATTTATTACCTATTACATACCTCATTACCTATTAATTTTGAATAATTCTTTCAGGATTATCTTCTTTTTCACTGTCGGAATTTTTGGGATTCCCCGTAATTTCATGAATTAATTTAATACCTGACTGACTTCTTGGAAGCATACAAAACTTGTTTTCCATTCACTTAATAGGTAATAGTAACATTTTTGAAAGCATTCTCTAAAAAATACCAAAATGTTGCTGAGTTGTAGAAATGCAATCAATAGGGCATTCATAGTTTTATGATAGATAGATAGACATTTATTGATCATACACCATTTTACATTGGATTGATAAGTCAAAACAGAGCAATGTCGAAATAATAAAACAATAAAACAATTATTAATAGCACCCAACTTTTATTCAGGACTATAAGTCAAGGTTGAAGCTGTTTGATTTTTTTGAAATGGTATAATTTTTAGTACCTTTTGATTAGCAAGACTTCACTCGCCGCGGAAAGAAATCTATTAACTTGTTTTTCAAATAGAAAGTCGGGACTTGTGAAAACTGGTTTGATAGATTTTTCGAATCTTTAATACTGGTTCATTTATGAAATCCTATCCAGCCGTTCCTAAATGATTAGCAGTTTTATATCAATTTTGAGAATTTTCAAACAAACGATAATTATCATAATTTTTAGAAAAAAAGTCATTCAAACTTCAAATTCACTTCATCCATTTTAGAATGTTACTGAGGCAAACATTCAATCTTTTTCTAGGTGAATAGTGGAAATTTGTGAAAAATATAAAAACAAGTATAGTTCAAGTAAACGATATAGTGCAACCTACCTTCCAACAGCTCCCCTTTAATAATATAGTTAGGCAGCTAACTAATTTCGTTATTCAATAATCATTTCTGATTCTAATAAAAAAAAAGTATATATGATATATATATATATATATATATATATATATATATATATATATATATATATATATATATATATATATATATATATAGATAAGTACTTTTTGATCATTACCATATTGATTTCAATTTGAGAGCCACCAGTAGACAGCTGTTTCAGCCTATTGGACATCGTCAGTACCGGGCAGGCGGTCCTCGATTGAAGACAAAATGGGAAAAACCAAGAAAGTACTTGATGAAAATAGCTGCGTAAACGCAAGCGAAACACAAGTGGAACCCCCTATTGGTGTGACACTCAAGTCAACTTGACAAGTTTTTATGTCAGTGTTGGTGGTTTGACCAATCAACCGACAACTGCGGTAGCAGAAATTTGGGAAGCTACCCTGAAATGCCATCGGAAAACGAATCCACATGTTTCAAGAAATGATATGAAATCTAGAAAGGTTAATGCAGTCAAGCTGCTGGAAAATAATTACATCAAAATCAAAAAATGAATAGATAAGTACTTATCTATTCGTTATCTATTGCTTTTCACCAATACTCTCAAGGGCAAACACTTTTTCAAATGTTTTTGTCTGTAAAACTTCAAGTGGTGGGTTTTTGGTATAGTTATCTTCAAAATACAAATTGTTATCCATTAAAAAACTTTGTATTTTATTTTTCCTCGCATTTTTATTCGGTTCTTTGATGAGCTGTTGCGAATGATAGGAAGCGTTGTCAAGAACCATTACACTATTCGCATCCAAATTTGGGATCAATGTGTTTTCAAATCATTCCTCATAAATATTAGCTTCCATGTTCTTATGATAGTCAATATTGCAGTCCCCAAGTTTTTTTCCATATAATTTCAAAGAATTCGGAACCCATCCTTCACTTCCTCCGCAATGCACAATGATTAGTCGCCATCCTTTTTTTGTAGGCATGTTAGGCGTACACATTCTTGAACCATCAGTCAATCCTTTCGTAACTGTGTCGTGAGTGTCATACCAAGTTTCGTCCAAATAGAAAATTTGTCGTTTTTCTTGTCTATATTCACTTAATTGTTCTGAGTATTTGTTTCGCAATTCTACTATTCTTCTGCTTTCCATAACTGCTTAACGTTTGTTTATTATTTTAAATCTAAATCCTAGTTTCTTTATCCAATTCTGAAGAGTTTTGTCACAGCAGCTCACGTTATGGCCGGGAGAATTCAATTTCTTCCTTATTATTTCAATTGTAGGTATCTCATTGCTTTGGTAACATTCGTATTTTGTTTTTTTCAATTATTTTATTAGGTGAACATTTAAAGGTTTTGGTAATCCCGTATCAAATCGCGTCTTGTGTTCATAAGGTTTGTTTTTGACTATTTTACGTACAGTTGAGAGAGGAATTTCGGTCAAATCTGATGTTGCTTATAATAGTTTTTTTCCCTTGAAACCAAACTTGAGATGTAGATTCTTATATACATTGAAACATACTCTCTGTGCTTCAATATTCAAATGCATCCGAATCGTATTCACTGGTATCTCTTTTTCGCATTGTTCACCATCGCTATGGGAATCACTACACAGGAAAAAATCTGCGTTGTTATCACACTCGTTCTTGTTATTATTACTTGTCCAAGGACGCCACATTTTAAACAGATAAAAAACATTTTAAGTAATTATAACTGCACCAATATCAAATTTCAACACTGAAATCGCGATCAGTTCCTGAACTGAACATTGACAACACGACTCTTATAACCATCCTCGCATTTTATTCGTTACCGTAACATGACTACAAATTTAATTTTATGAGTCTTCGGCCAATCATAGAACTCGGTTAGTGAAAATTATCCAATACAAACCGCCAAGTTTACAGTCCACATGGACTAGTTGGCAGCAGCTTTATTTCCTGTATTGGTTTTTTTAGCCTTTAAGATCGCCGACAGCTTCAACTATGCACAATACCGGTTTCTTCGACTATTCAATAAGGGATAGGAGGGATCAGTTTGTGTTATGAAGTTGTTCACTTGAATATTTTGAAGTCTAATTCTGAGGATTCAACAAGATTCGTGGTATCGTAGTATATAAGTAATAGACGACACCGAATAAAAATTTCATTTGGAGCACATGTATTTTTCTGACTCAGTTTCTCTGTTCATTTGTCTTTCGTGACAGCTATTTGAAGTATGATTTCCAAAAACAAACCGATATGGGAAAGAAAGTTGAAACACCTATCAAACAAGGTATAACAAGACCCCCTTTTTATGTGGAAAACAAAATTGAAAGCGCCCTTTCGTCTGACATCACAATTTCGTTTTTTTTAAATCAAAAAGTACTAAAATTGATACCTGTGTGAATTTTGTCCGGCGTTGATATCTAGTCTGCACTCTGTTGGGTTAGAGGATGCCCTAAGACAAAAATTGTTTTTTTTGTGTAAAGAGACGTGCTGCAACAGTAGTGTAGTTTCAAAAACCTATGCAACATCTGCAGAACTAATACATCGAAGAACGGTTGGGTTCACGGGTAGTATTCGACGACTTAGCTCGGCAAAATTCAGCTTCTCCGTGTTTCGAGGTTCAGCTCAACACACCTCGAACTACACTTTCTGAAAACTCTTACATTTGAAGGATATAGCAATTAAAAAAAAAAGAAAAGTTGTGTTCTGAGCTCGTCTTCGAGTTCACCAAATGTTAATTCCATAGAAAATGCATAGAGTAATTTAAAAAAATATAATCAGCATTGAAGGTATGAAAGAAGTTACTTTGAAACGCATACAAACACGAAGTGAAGATTGCACAATGATTATTGAACTTGATTCAATAACTGTCTCGTTTTAATATTTGATTTACAAAATGAACTTCATTTTGCTTCGTTAGTGAACAGAATTGATATATTTTTTTCCATTCATATTTGAAATTGAGTAAAACATTTTTTTATACACAAATAGTAACAGTTTTATTGAAAGTAATACAAATTATGAAATTATGAAACAACAACAAAAATTAATTGGCGATCCGGGGCGACTTGATTAATTCCGGTGACGCATTTGCTAGTTCAGCTGCAGGAAACCCCGGAAAAACCTGCAACACCACATCATCTGAAGATCTTGATCTGCCAATGTCCTCTCTTTTATGGTATGGTGTCTCCATGTAGGGTGTCTCCAGAGGCTCCAACAAATTCAAGATATTGCCAGAATATTTTGTGATATCTCGAACCAAGAGTCATCTGATCGAAACCACAAAGTGTGTATATTTTTGCAAGTGTTGTCCATATTTGCACTTGACTAAACCGTAGTGATGTGTCTGCGTTTTGGATTTTGAACGTTTTGTTTTTAATTATTTTTATAAGTCAATTTTTCAGTTATGAGAGATGAAACATATCTGGTGATTCCATATTATTGACGATAACTTATAATTCGTAAAAATACGCCTTTGTTCGCTTGATAACCGTCACAATGAGGGCAACCACGAAATTTCTTGCAGCGAGATGGCGCTGAGGGCGTGAGGTCAGTTCCCGTGGTCTTTTCGTTATTTACATATGGATAAAATGAATTTATTTGAATTATGCGACGAGGAGTTGAATTTTTTTTCAAAGAATCAAGATTTAAGATCAGCGACACTAGTGTGGAAAGTATTAGGCGGTTATGTGGCAAGTACTTCAGCCTAGGTACAGCTGATTTTTTACGTGTCCTGACAGAAATGTGTTACCATTTCTTGAATCTATGAGAACTAAAATTGAAAAATGTGTGAATTAAAGGTTCAAAATATTAAAAATACCAATATCCAAATATTTCGATGAGCTAGGAAGGAAGTATCAAAAAATTCCAAAACATCATAATATGTAGACAATAAAAATTTTGATAAAATAATGAATATACAAGTTGAAAAAAGGTACAAAGAAAGAAAATAAGAAGAAATATTTCAAATCAAACCACTTCACGACGTTTCAGTTGATAGTATACACAATCGCCGTTGATGACTTCTTTATCTTCATTTTTATTGTTTACATATTATCGACCTAAAATTATTGGTCGATTCATTTTTTTTTCATTTCAGGTCAAAATGATGTGTTTTCTTTACAAATCAGTGTTTCTTTATTTATTTAAATTCCAGGCTCACTATTAATTTTTTTAAATTCGTTTATTTTTTCAACTCTTGTTTTTTTTCTCAGATAGATTCCCAGCCTACTCGTAATCATTCGGAGTGAAATGTTTTTTTGCACTCGATAAGCCATTTGGCAAGTATATGTTTATCATTTATATATTTGTGATCGGAGCTACTCAGGGACAAAGACGTCCCAAGCAATCAGGGGGCATGTTAGAAGAAGTTGAAATTTCTAAAACAAGACAAAATCAAACACCCATCTATCGAAAACTTGAATTGCTGTTAGAATTTTAAACTACCGTGACCTCTCGCCTACTGTAATCCAATAATCAGAACGACCATCTTGACAGAGTGATCTGGATAGAGTCTGCGGAGTTCGAAGAGAAAATCTCGATATTTTATCCCTTTTTCCTCCTCTTTTCTGACGATATTCGTCTCGCCAGGAACTGAAAACTCCACGACAAATATCGTTTTGGTCTGGTGATCGAGAAGGACTACATCATGCTTATTAGCTTGTATGAGCCTGAGGGTTGGGAACGAATAGTTCCAATAAATTCGGCACTTCTCGTTCCCCACAACGGATTCAATATTCCCCGGAGCGTAGGGCAACACCGGTGTCTCGTCAATACCGTAAGAGTGCCGTAGATGTTAATATAGCACTCTTAGGGCCGCGTTATGTCGATGGATATAGGCCGAACCGCATATGCTGAACATGCTGATAGCAAGTGCATTAGGGTCTCGGGCGCCTCGCGGCAGGCCCTGCACCTTGTGTCAGGAACCTCTATACCCATCACGCGACTGCGGTAGACTAAGGTGTTGAAGACACCATCCTGACAAGCCATGATGAACCCCCCAGTTTCCGACTTCAGCCCACTCGACCTGAGAAAAGCGAACGTCAGGTGCTTTGATAAGCCAAGGTCTTCAATGTTATTGAAGAAGACCCCATGCATTGGCTTATCCCTGTGTCTCCGCAGAAGTAAGGTGATCTCTGCGGCTTTTAGCTGAGCTTTTTGCTGAACGGGTTCCAACTCGGTGACAGAGTTGTAGTCACCTCGTTCAGAGTCGAAAACTTGATATTATTATTAATCGCTTTTATTTAGCTTCCCTTCTTTGTTTGTTTCGGTCAAATTTAGTAATTGAACTTTGACCCCCTTCCTGTTGACAGTTGGATCTGATATTTAGTACACACATTTACTTTTTGATGATAATTTAATTTCATGAATTCTGTTTCATTGTTAATCCAAGATGGTCGCAGCTACAAAATGGCGAATTGCATATTGTTTCACAACTACCTCAATATGGGTATCAAATGACAGGGCTTGACTAGTAGAATCTGTTGAAAATATGTTAAAATCTGTTTTTCTGTTAATCAGTTGTCGTTCTCCTACGAACGACAATTCACAAAAGTCGAAACTTGTGTGAGCTAAGGACTAACGAGGTCTCACCTTTTAACGTGTGATTCCTAACACGGAATAGTAACCCTTTGAAAAAGACGCAAATTCAAGATAGCCGCAGCTACAAAATGGCGGATTACCTATTGTTTCACAGCTACCCCAATATGGGTATCAAATGATAGGGTTTAACTACTAGAATAGTTAGTACACTTGGAAAAAGATGCAAATTCAAGATGACCGCAGCTACAAAATGGCGGATTACATATTATCTTGTAATACTGAGGCATTAAATGAACTAAACAGAATGAAAAGAAAGGAGTAACAAATTTAGAAAAATTGAAAACAAAATAAGAAAAAATAAAATTATGGTAAACGGTTTGATTGAAGAAAAAAAAAGATAATAATGATGTAGATAATGTTTAATAACTAAAAATAAATTCAGAAGGTCCTTCGTAGCAGTCATCACACCACTCTCCTCAGCAATCTACGGCAGTGATCGGACAAAAAAATAATAAAATCGTTAGGCGTAGTATTTACATTTATATATGTACTCAGGTTACGCTACGCCCAACGATTTTATTATTTATTTATCTGATCAATATCGTAGATTGTTGAGGTGAGAGGTATGATGACTGCTACCTAGGACCTTTCGAATTATTTTTTAGTTTTCAGTACAACATAACGTGACTTTCAAACAGCAAATAATAAATTTCAAGATACTACCTGTGTATTTAGCCCTTTTATATTTTTTTAGAAACTACAGACAGTGAATGTAATTTCAATAGAAATTGTATTCAAAACACTCTCCAATTTATCCTAATGAATGTATAAGACTTTCACTATTTATTTCCCGAGACTAATGAAGAAGTTGGTTCACAAATTAATTTTTCACATTTCGGAATAATTCTTGGGTACCTTATTCCGTAAGTTATACTATCGGACCGTTTATTCATGGAATGAGAGAGTAATTTAACATACTGTCGAACCGTTTAGTCATGGGATAAGATAATAGTACCCAACTCAAATTGGTTTCACGTTTCAGCAAGATGGGGCATCTCCTCATTATGATAGGCTGGTTCGAGTGTATCTGATATACGGCAATTATCCAAATCGGTGACTGAGCAGACGTGATTCCTTGAAATGGCCTACTGCATCAACTGATATGACTCTCTTCGATTATTTTGTGTGGATTCGTGAAATTGAATTATTAGTTACACAGCCACAGTCCATTACAAAACTCATTGATATAATAAGAGGTACGAAATTACCCCAGAAACATTCAATAATATGATAAATGAATTTGTAAATAGACTTCTTTGTAGTCATTTATTTTTAGGATCTTACAAAACAAACTAAAATCTGCTAATTACCCAGCTGGTGAATTTTGTTCAACATAGACATCTCGAACGTTCAACATTTGAAAGGGTGAAGATAATGATTATTAAATTTTTGAAATACTAATTTCAGTCAAATCTAACAATTGTAAATAACTTAATTTTTTGTTTATACAGAGTGTTTATTGAACATGCGACAAAAATTTGAGGGATTATTCCTTGGACTATTCTAAGGATATTTTGTCCTTTGATGATTTTTGATATAGCGCTTTGTTTCGAAGATATGAGGCAAAAGAGAATTACGACAATTTTGGTATATATTATTGAAAGTATAGCGTACTGCACTGGACCTACCAAGTAATAAAAAAATCCAACAATTCCGTTGGTACCTATCAACAACATTCCGATTACTACATACGGCTGCAGAAATTCAATTTGCTTGTTTGAAGGTGGTTGACAATGATGCATGGTGCATTTCATTAGTTTGGATTTGTCTATTTAATATGATATAAATTGATTTGGAAGAATATGTAAAAAATTAAAGAGGTTAGCTGAAAAATTAAGATTATAGTAAGCAAAAAAACTGAAATTACAATGAAATAAAATACAAGCAACAATGAAAAAATAAAAAAGAACTATTAACACGAGATGAAAATTTAAAAAATTATTAACAAGAAATGAAAATTAAAAATTGAAAGATTCCAAACCAAGTTACGTTTCGATTGTTAGTATCCACAATCGTCTTCGGGTGATATAATTGAACTTATTCCTCAGAGATCTGACTATTTATAGGTCATTCGAGTGCTTTCACCTATCCCCTCCTTTTTTCCTAAACCAGTGTTCCTCCTTGTGGATGATGCTCTGCTATTCCTGATTTGCTGGTTTCTCCTCGCTGTGTGTGTTTCTTGTGCTCGGCAATGCGAACATTCAATGGCCTCTTAGTTTCACCGATATGATTCTCCTCACTCGCAGGGTATCCGGTAAATGCAATTCTCGGAATCCCAATCAGCGTTGGGAAGCCTGGTTTTCGTGAGGCTGCTACGGATAGTGTTCCCAGATCTGAAACAGATTCTAATGTTATACTTGGACCCAATCCTTCTGACCCTTTCCGACAATCCTCTGATGTAGGGAAGTACAAGTACTGGTTGTGGCGGCTTCTCTTCCTTGTGGAGCTCTTGCTGTCTTCTAGCTACGTATCTCAGCTAATCCACGTATCTCAACCAAACTCGGGGCTTCTTGTTGACTTCTTTAATGGCCAGGGTTTCAAACCACTCCATATATATATTGGCTATAACCGGTGAAAGTGGCGATCCCATTGGCAATCCCTCATCTTGCGTAAAGAATTCGTCCTTCAGTTGGAAGTAGCAATTTCGTACAAAGCATCCTAGTAATTACATGATTACTTGTATCGGTAAGTTTGTTCTATCTGTCAGGTCCCCATCAAGTGCTTCTTCGACAGGGACGTTGGTGTAGGTAGAGGCTTTCCACGTCGAAACTCCTCTTTGACTTCGATTGCCCGTGGTAGTTCAACCAAATGCCTTGAATTTTTCACAAAAGATTTTTTTTTACAAAAGATGATGTTTTTCCTTGCAGTGGTTTAATTATTGGTAGTAAAAATCTGGAGGCTGAATCTCTGGAGCTAATGATCGGTCTGAGCGGAACATCCTTCTTGTGGATTTTGGGTAGTCCATGCAAGTCCACGTCTGGTACAATTTCCTTTCAATTGATGCAACTTGCTGGGTGTAACGCAATCAGAAACGATCCTGGTGTTTTTGAAAGAGTTCGGTAGTTGATGAGGAGAAAATTGGCATTTCCATTTGTTGTCGATTGAGAAACATTACATGTAATTTTTGGTAATAAATTGTTAGTGTCGAAATTCTTTTTCGCCTCGTATCTTCGAAACAAATCGTCCTATCAAAAATCATCATAGAACAAAATATCCTTAGAATAGTCCAAGCAATAGTTCCTTAAATTTTTGCCGCATGTTTAATAAACACCCTGTATAGTAGTACCGAATACCGAATGATTCGACAAGAATTTTATTATTAGTAGCTAACCAATAAATATACAAATATTTTCGCACGATAAAAAACAATAGCTTATCACTGTCTATCGAAGTGAACCAACAGACACACTCACCAACCCCGCACCTGCTTGAAAATTAAATCACCCATTATCGATACCTCTAAATTACCCCAATGAAAATTTATTTGTAATCAAATACGAGTCTATTCCAAACTCCGGTGACGAGATTAACGCGACATTTAATTAGACGGGGTTATTTACTGATATTGATTTATGAAAATTCTATACGTAACTCTAGAAAGTCGTCCATTAATCTAGTCTCGGAATCGAGGTTGATGCCACAGGTGAAAATTGAATCATTTTGAGGACACGCAGTGGATGTGGGAAATGTGTGCAGCAGAGAACCTTCCGGTGATACCTGTAGAATGCCATTTTACTTGACCTTATTTTTCTTTCGGTTCTTGAGTTTTAAATACTTGATGACCTAGGACTATTAAAAAAGTATCTGAGAAGAAAAAATTATTTAGAAAACTACGAAATGTTCGTATTAATTTGTTATTAGTTTATTGGGACTCTAATTTTATGAGAATCTATTTTCCACACATCTTCCGCTTTGTGAAAAGAGACGATGTGAAATTTCAAGTTGAATTTGATTTTAGTCTGCTTAAAAAAATGAGCGATATACCTCGTTGTAAACATATTCATTAAATGGTAATGACGACTCCCCTTACGAAGACTACATCTATGGGACCGATAGAAAACAGGAATTCTGCCTATCTCTGTTGGATATCTCCTTGGACTATTCTAAGGATAATATATCATACCCACTCGGTAAAATCTCTCTTTATATATATATATATATATATATATATATATATATATATATATATATATATATTTACATATATATATATATATATATATATATATATTTACATATATATATATATATATATATATATATATATATATATTTACATATATATATATATATATATATATATATATATATATATATATATATATTTTTTCACTATTGGGTTGCAGCAATTGATAAGTGAACTCTTTATAACTATTCTCAAGCTTTCGAGTAACTTAAACTCATCGTCAGGGGTACTAGAAAATACAAATTACAAATTTTTGATAATAGAATATAATATAAATGTAAATGTACAAATTTTCGTCTAATCTTCAACCTCAGATTCGTCACTGTTGCTACCGCTATCATCAAAGTGAATTATGATTGGTTCAATATTGTGTTCAATACGGTTGTCTACGTCCCACATTTTTTGCTCCTCTTTTAAAACATGCTGCATGCATTTCTTCCAGTCTTCTGCAGAAACAGTTCGAATAGCTTCTTGTAGGTGATGTTGCACGTCCACTAATTTAAATGTTCTGTTTTCTCGTGCCACATATCCTTTTACTTGCGCCCAGATTAATTCTATTGGGTTCAATTCGCAGTGGTATGGTGGTAACCTTAAAACTGTAATTCCACGACTTAACGCCATTTCATCCACTGCGAATTTTTTACATTTGTCTGTGTGTAATTTTGTTAGCTGAAGTAGTTCTGCCTTCAAACTACCTTTGTTATATTGGATGTTCTTATTAATTAACCATTCTTGAATTGCTGCTTTTTTCCATGATTGTTTCGGTAATGGTTCTAAATGTCGACTATGGTATGAGGCATTGTCCATGACGATGACAGACCCAGGTTCCACAAGTTGAATGATGCCTTCATACCATTTTTCAAACATCTCCGCATCCATCTCTTCATGCTAGTCGCCTGTATTCTTATATTTAAATATTAATTCACCATTTGGTAAAAATCAACTGTCGCTTCCTATATGCGTAACTATCAGACGACTACCTTTTCCAGATGGCTGTTTTAACCCAACTGACAAACCTTCAATAAAGGCTTGTCGTGCACTTGTTATATTACCATCCTGCCATACTTTTTTGACCATATGTCCTTGGTTAACCCATGTGTCGTCCATGAAGTACAATTTTTTTTTGAGCTTCCGAAATTCGTTAATTTTCCTTAGATAGTTTCTTCCCCATGCTATTATTTCTTGACGTTCAATGAGAATGCTTTTCCTGTCAACTTTTCCGTACGTAAATTTCATTTCGTGTACAAGTTTCCTAAAAGTTTCTTTACCCATTTTTGGGACCAATTCATGATCGCTAAGTGCCTCCAGAACTGTTTGTAGTGTGGGCAGCTCATTTCTGAAAAAGTAACTGTGAATAGTTCTGCGTATACTGGTTTTGACTTCTTCATCAACTGTGATTTTTTTTCGTCCGCTACTAGTTTTTGGCGTTTGTATGTCCCCATGAATTTTTGCTTCTCTTAGTATTTTGTAAATCGATGATTTTGGTACACCGGTATAATCAGAGCACATATCAACTAATTTATCTTTTGTAATTGTGGAACTTAATGATGTAGAAATGCCCGGTTGGTTATTCGGAGGTACACACGTAGAATTACAGCACATATGCACAAAGTATATTTTGTTGGCTGATGATCTCTTTCAAGACAGTGAAATACTCGCAGTACAATTTGTTTTTCTCTTACTGACCGAGACTCCGACCGTTTTACCTTTTTCGACGTGGAAGGCCCGACCATGTCTCCCATTTTTTGAGTAGTTTGAGAACGGTGTAGAAATATAATTATGTAACACTTAAACACTTATTAGCACTATTATTTTCACCAATTGTTATCACAACACGTCGATTGCTGACTAACTTAACTGTAAAACGTACAATTCACGCTGTATAATTCACAAACCAATGATACGCTCATGGCTGCAAGTACATTAGTGAGGACTGCAAAGATGAGATGGAAGTTACGGTAAAGTGACAAAGACAGAAATATCGTTTCGTACAGCGTTGCCACTAATTGTAATAAATATCTAACACTATACAGAAAATAATGAATTTTAACTGATCAGTAATCAGGAAATGTATAAGTATTACTCATTACAAGCTCATTACTGATTTTTGTCATAAATAATACCTTTTAATCGTACTAGTATTGTGTATTATCTATAATTTGCCACAACCTACAACTCTACTGCTTACTATATTTTGATTCTGCTATAAACTGGTAACGTAAAATTTAGATATGACAACGCGCTTTACTCTCAATCATTATTGGTTTTACTATAGTTCGGAAAGTGCAGTGCGAATTAAGATAACATTTGAGCATTAGTCTGAAATTCAGTTAGAGTTTTTATGTTGTATTGACAGTGCAGTACTAAAATCAAGTTGACTTTAATTAGGTGCAGTATGGTAAATTATTGTCCAGCAAACGGGGAAGAAGTAACAATATTATAATTTTTTTATGACTAAAATTTATGAACTGCCTCATGTTTTTCAAACCAAATACAGGTCGCCAATTGTGCCTTCTCAGACTATGCCTCGTGAATGTTTGGTTGCATTTGTCCCTCGTAAGTTTTACCAGTAGGTATTCATCAGGTATGTTTCTTATTGACGTATTTACTTGTAGATATCAATAATTTTGGTACTCGGAGAGCTCGTTCCCACCGCTTACATGGAGTTGCTGTTCCGTGTTCAGCACATTTATCAGCATTTTTAGTGTCTTAGGACACAATAAGATCAAAAATCTTCGTATCCTTGAGTTTATCACAGCATTACTCTGAATGCGACCTAGTTGTTTGTGAGATATGCCGTTGGAGCTTCAAATACATCACAGGATTGCATACACTTCCTCCTTAAAGACGGATATGTTTTGACCGAGTGGATAGTTGTGATGCACTGAAAATGTCTAGCTCCAGTTTTATGATGGATATGTCCCCATTTCCATATACAGAATTGGTTGACACTGAAAGTCACAGCATTCTGGGAATGACCTCTGATTTAATGCCTCCAACTGTCAACTACAAAATGTATTGCAGAGTACTATTTATAAGTAGATCAGGTCCTTCGGGACAAGGAAATATCAAGAGCAGATCATAGATGGATCAAAACACCTTCAGGTTCTGTCTAGGTACCTATGTGACCATATTTTAAGCGGAAATCTTTTATATTAATTTGTGTGTGAAGAGAAGGGGAGAAATCAATCTCACACGCAAGTCAATAAATGTATTCTCAGACAGCTCGATGGCCTTGAAAGCTTTTGGCTCTCACCGGGCAACGTCTATGTTGGTAGTAAACTGCCAACAAGGATTCTGCTCAATAGGATGACTTACCCTATTGTCATTGGTCTGGATTCCTAGCCACATTGGTCTCCTCGGAATTAACAAATCTCCTGCGAGGGAGAATATTGCAAGCGGTTTTATCGTTGAAAGATTACTTCGTCAAGAAAGTAGACTTATGGGCCAAGTTTGAATATGTGTGCGCCACACCCACTTTGGACTTGACCCAACCTATTTGTACACCAGTTAATTTTATCGATAATTTTTTTGGAATGACTGTTCCTTATTATTTGTATCGAAAGTGTACTCCGATGTCATGTAGTCGGTGAACATATTTGATGTTTGTTCCATTTAATACGTTCAAATTGGTTTAATCCTAGTATAAGTCAAATATGTATTATATTGCTAGGAGAGTTTTTTCAAATGTATCTTTTTAGGGTATTTCAATTTATCGAATGAATTTGTTTTCTAAGAATTGTGGCGAATAATTGGTCACTCTTTGAATACATTGACTTAAAATCGCAAATATCACCAGGACGTTTTTATTTAGTCAAAGAGAGCAAGCAAATAATAGTTTAAAAAGACTAAAATACTGGTAAAGACTTCCTTGAAAATTACGTTTGGTGAACTGGCAGAAACACTTTGGATTTTTATATTTATTTATAAGACATAATTTTAGGCTAATTTTGTACTCTATTCATTAATGTTTTACTCTTCATATAACTTCAGAAATCGTGAGTTATGCCAGCTCAACGTTAAGCTAACAGAACCCATCTATGGAACCAAAGAAAACAGTTTGTTAACTCAAAGAACGTCATAATTTTAGGATCTTTTAATATCATATTGAACAATTTTCTCGCCGTTTGGATTGCATATTTGAGTGACTACCTCTTGTACATTTGGCAAAAGTGGAAATATTTATTCGAAAACTTTCTTGTAAGAGAAATATATTTCGAATTTTGGTCTCACCTTAGGAACTTGCTTCCATTCTTGTTTTTGAACTTAAAATGATTTTAGGTCCATTTTTGGGTCTTTAACAATGTGTTATAGGATAATAACCTAAAAAATGCAAGTATGAGTAATATTGTTAGGGCTCCATCCGGAATCAGTAGATATATGTATTTGTGTGTGTGTGAATGTGGGGGGGGGGGTTGGCGACATTAATTCTATGAGAAACTCTAATGTGTTCCTTGATTTATTTGCACATTCGAAAAAATGTGATTAAAATTCATAACTGATAAACATTTATCTTAATTCATTAAGCTATGTGTAAAGGAAAGCAACCATTTAATGATAGAAGATGAATAGAATTCAGGTATTCTATATTTGAAATAAATAGAATGATCAGAATCACGTATACCATATAAACGCCTACAATAACAATGTAACAACAATATTCTTAAATTTGAATAGGATGGCGACCGTTGAATATGATTTTGATTGTCAAGTTGGCGGGAATTCAGTCAAAATGTTGAAGAAAATCAATTTCTAAATTGTCGACGTTTCAAAAATTTATTGTTTCATCTTCAGAACTCTGAAGATGAAACAAGACATATATATTAAAATGGAAATTTACAAAGCAGTTGTGTTAGAAACAAAATAAATTATGCAATATAACAATCGTTAAAGAGCTCAAAACAGTTGAAATATACAGGGTGTTCCATTTGAAAAAATTGAGTTCCACTCACTTTTTCATGAGATCAAAGTATCTGCATTTTTGAAGACCCTGTATGAGGCAAATGAAAATATGACTCGCAGTGAAGATCCTCATAGTATCACTCCACTCCATTTCAAATTTGATCGTTTTAGTGCAAGAGAGTTCAAAATTATCAGCATTTATAAAAGTTCATGTTTGGTAAAAAAAATATCGAAATTAATCTATATCTTCTAAACGGTAATAGATAGGTAAAGGGAAATAGTATATGAATTTGTTGACAAAGTGATAATGAATCATAATATGATATTATATACGGGGTGTTCCATTTGAAAAATCAAAGAAGCCGCTACTTTATAGTAGAAGCGACAACGCCGCTTCGTCTAAAATATTTTAGGCGTGTGGGTCATATTGACTTATGCATACTGTGGAATTTTCAGGTTGATCCGTTGAATAGTTTGCCAGAAACGGCTAATTAACGCTCATCATGAAAAGCCCTGTGTATTTTCTCACATTCAGCACATGGTATTTTATAGACAATATTGGATTTCAGGTCTTTTGGTGTTTTTGTTTTTATTCTCGTGAATGAATGATTTTTAATTGTATTTTCAGATTTCATACTAATTTTAAAATTTTTATTTTCTTGAGTCTTGCATAGTTGTGGTGTCAGACCTACTACATACGGTAATTTGAAATATTTAATGTTCAATGGTGTTTTTCCTTTTTTTTGTTTATTTGTTCTGTCTGAATATACTAATTTTTTATTTAAAGATCTAGGATAGCAATTCTTAAGTAACATAGTTTCTATTAGTTTTAGGTTTTTGTTTTTAAAATTCGCATGTGTAGCCCTGTATTTGATATTGTTGATGATGTTTATTTTTTGTGTCATTGTGTGGATAGAGTGGTAGTTTATAAAGCTTTCAGAGTATGTTGGTTTATGGTACCAATCAGTTATAATTTTGTTGTTAGATTTTATCAGCAAAACATCCAGAAAAGCAATTCTATTATTTTTTTCTTCTTCAACGGTGAACTGAAGTTTGGGATGATAACTATTGAATGTTGTTAACATTCTATCTACGTTTTCTTTTTCCATACACAAAACTATATCATCAACATATCTTTTGAAAAAAATTATCGGAAAATTACATTGAATCGGAATTACATTGGAATCATTAACCGACTGCTTTCTCCAAATACAATTCTCATTTCTTTCATGGACTTTTTTTTAATTATAAAGAACGATTTACAGACAGTTCAGATTGTTAATCCCTTCGTGTCTGTGTCAACGTCTTTCAGGAACCTGTGTACGTATTTATATTTTATGTCGAAATTATTCACTTCACCCTTCAACTCGGAAAACCACCCTAAATGTAAGTACTCATCAATGTTATTTTTTTGTAAGGTGTTTGAAACGTTTATTATTTTTTTACGATTGTTATATTACATAATTTATTTTGTTTCTAACAGAACTGCTTTGTAAATTTCCATTTTAATATGTATGTCTTGTTCCTATACTTCAGAGTCCTGACGATGAAACAAAGTTTCGAAACGTCGAAAATTTAGAAATTGGTTTTCTTCAACATTTTGACCGAATTCCCGCCAACTTGACAATCAAAATAATATTCTTAGAGTTAATACCGATCTTCCTGAAGCATAGATAATTTACTAACATTTTCGAACATTATTATTTTTTATTCCCATACATATTAGATTTTATTCTCACAACTCCTAGTTAAGTGACTGAAAAGTAAAATTTTTCGGGAATAATTCATGAATAACAATGTAACAAAATCGATTGAGGATATGGGTACTCGTATAATAATGACTGATCTCTTGCATTTGACTTTTGAAACACCTTCTGTAGATACAAAATGAAGCAGATAAAGTTGGTTTTTAAATAATACTACTTTCAATTTTTTAAATGGGTTCTGACTCAGTATTGTTTGTTGCAATCATTCAATGTTATGTATGCATGTATTTCTTTCATCTATTAATACTTTTTAATTTCTACTGCATCGCATTCAAATACGATCCACGTGCGGGTTTTTACCTTGTGAGTAATGTTTTGTTATATTTTCACGTATATAATAGTTATATACTTCGTTATATACTTAGAACAATTTCAAATTATTGAATTGTGTCGATGTATTTTTTACCATAATAGCAGTTTCAATAAAAACCTTTATTAATCCGCAAATGTTTTAGTAATCTATGCTCAGAAGAACCTATAGGGAAATATAGAGGATACATTATTTTGTGGAAAAGACTTGATATAGATGGGGTCTTTTATTTTTCAAAAATGTTTCTGAATAATCTGATTAATTTATCACTTACTGATTTCTAAATTTAATCTATAAAATCCTTTTGATGTGTTTGTTTTTGTTATAGATGATCCAAAGAAGGATGAAAAGAGCAAGGCGTCAACTTCAGCAGATTCAAGTAGGTTTGTCTTTTATTACTACAAGTACTTGTATTGATAATATTAATATTACTACTAAGTGATAAGATGACAATTGGAAATATTCGCAAGTACAACTTCCATACATCAACATTGACTATTGTATGAGGAAACTATGAGCAAAACAAAATGAAATAATATTGCAACACTATTAACAATTACCTCTATGTTTTCATTTTTATGATACTTAATGATATATCTGTCAGGAGAAATATTTTCGTAAATTTTTTTAGATAGATAGATAGATAGATATTTATTCTCGAATAAAACATAGACATTATTCATACATTTGGTAAATGTTTGAATAAATATACAACAAAAATATTTATGTAATTACATTAATATTGTAGATTATTTTTAACTAAACAACAAAGCATTAAGCTTGACTGCAGATATAGTTGTTTTCTTTTCCTATTCTACTCCTACTGTTTTATTTTATTTAACAATTTTAAAATATTGAAATGGTATTAGAAATCAAATAATAATTTTTTATAAAATTTATATTTTAACTTTCTTTTCAGATCCTGCGGGTACGATGCAAATGTATGGAATAAATTCGATATTCACAAAAGGAGCGTCTTTCGGAAGAAATCCAAAAACAGGTCAACTTTAATTTTTGGACGGCCCATTTCATGATATTCATATGAAAGACGTTTCGTCACCAGTGTTGGCGTGATGACGTAATCGACAATTTTTTTAAATGCAAACAGGGGTCATGTGGCACCCCATTCAAAAGGTCTACTAGTCGTCTATTCAACGGTATAATGGTTTTAATATGTATTAATACAGGGTCAACCGAAATTATGTATTCAGAAGACTGGAATTACAAATAATAGTAATTCGTTGAACCAAATAATGCTATGCACCGCCACTGAGAATAAAGTATCGTACTGTCTTCTATTGTTTTTGTTGATTAGAAAAAAGAAATGGTGATAAAAGTCCTACACTCTACTTGAGATTAGTCAATGTCATTGAAGTGAAGTATCATTGAAGCGGTTGACATTATTTCTAGAAAAATATTTAAATCACTTATAATCTGGCACAACCCAAAGAATCGAAATTTTAATTATGATTGGCTGCGGAGATAAAGTAAGGACTCAGGCAGAAGTTCGTGATTTATTCAATGCGAAATACCCCAACCGAGAACCCGTTTCTCAATCAACAATAAGTAAAATTGACAAAAAGTTTCGAGAAACGGGCCATGTTAAAGATCTCCCTAAAAGTGGTAGAAAATCAATTTCAGAAGTCCAAAAACTTGATGTGGTACTTGCGTTCCAAGAAAACCCCCATACCAGCACGAGGCAAGTCGCACTGGATAATAATTTACACCAGTCGACTGTTGTTAGAGTGTTGAAAAAAGAAAAGTGGCATCCGTATAAAGTTCAGCTGGTCCAAGAACTGTTAGAAGATGACTTCGACAGAAGAGTCGAATTTTGCGAAATCATAATTTAGCGCTCGCACAGAGATCGGAGTTTCATACAAAATATAATATTTTCAGATGAAGCTACTTTTATGCTCAACGGTCACGTAAACCGTCAGACTTATCGATACTGGGCAAGAGAAAATCCACATTGGATGGAGGAGCATAGCACACAATATCCACAAAAAGTGAATGTTTGGGCCGGAATTTTGAACAACCAGATAATAGGACCATACTTTTTTGAGGAAAGCGTAACTGGTGCTCGGTATCTACACTTTCTTCAAGATTATCTGATGCCACAACTGAATCAGCTATTTCCAAATAGAAATGATTTGTGGTTCCAGCAGGATGGGGCGCCCCCACACTACGCCGTTGATGTACGAACCTACCTGGATACTGTTTTCCGAGGAAAGTGGATAGGAAGAAGAGGGCCGATCGAATGGCCACCAAGGTCTTCGGATTTGACCCCGTTAGACTTTTTTTATGGGGATACTTGAAGAGTAAAGTTTACCAAAATCGACCAAATGATTTAGAAGAGTTGAAGGAACGCATCAGAGCGGAGATTGCACAAATAACCCCCGAAGTTCTCGGAAACGTTAGAAATGAATTCAGTGCCCGGCTTTCACATTGCATCATAGCTGAAGGTCATCAATTTGAACATTTATTATAATTTTATTGTACTTCAATAAATAACATGTTTTGGTTCATCTTGTATAAATGAATATTGGCATGGTTATACCGTTGAATAGATGATTAGTAGACCTTTTGAATGAGGTGCCACATGACCCCTGTTTGCATTTAAAAAAATTGTCGATTACGTCATCACGCCAACACCGGTGACGAAACGTCTTTCATATGAATATCATGAGATGGGCTGTCAAAAATTAAAGTTGACCTGTTTTTGGATTTCTTCCGAAAGACGCTCATTTTGTAAATATCGAATTTATTCCATACATTTGCATCGTACTATATACTTTCTGACCCACGTATAAGAAATGACGTTGACCTATAGTTTTTTGGATTTTGGGTAGTACAATATTTTCATATGTTTTGAATCGCGTCTGGTAGGCGTGCGTAAGGTTATGTTTGACAATTTGAGTAAGCGCGGTTTTATAATAGATGTTTCTTATATTGAGATATCGAAATTGTTTGAAAAACTTATCAATATAGTTTATTGTATGATTTTCACTATATAGTGAGAGATCTAATTTTTTTTGTTAGGAGTTGGATGTGATAGTCCCATCTCAAATGACTGTCTATCGTTATTCCTAGATAATTAGTGTGGTCAGTGCTCTGAAGAGTCCATATATCTCTTCGAAAAGGAAGATTTATATGAATTGTTTGGTTTTCTGGCAGCACAGTTTTATAGTTTGAGAAGAAGACATATGTAGTTTTTTTCAAATTTATGGTTAGTAAATTTGTATCAAATCATTCTATCATGAACTGTAGATCTCTGGTTATTTTTTGTTCGACTTCTATCCAAGTTTTACCTTCGACGTAAAGCACAGTATCATCTGCAAAAAAAGTATTGTCCTATCAGCATCTGAACCAATCAATAGATCGTTCAAGCATATTAGGAATAATATGGGTCCTAGGACGGTTCCTTGTGGGATTCCATAATTAATATTTTTTTACTACTCTGTATACTACCGATTCTAACTATTTGGCTTCGTTTACATAAGTAGCTATTCAAAAGTGACAATGCTGGTCCGCGAATTCCAATACTTTCCAATTTTAACAAAAGCCTTTGATGACTTATGGTGACAAAGGCTTTTGCCACGTCTATGGAATACTCAAGCACGGCTAGTGCATCATTTATCGATCGATTTTGTTGAAACCCGTATTAAAATAAAACAACGTGTGTGTATGAGATATCAACGAATTTTTTTATTCGTTTGAAAAACCTATCGATCCCGTTATGTGTTATATAATATTGTTCAAATATCCATCACGGCTTCCCTGGGTGGTCCGCATCCGAAACGTCCAATTCGCTATGACTCTGCTGAATTTGACCGATGTCATAGGTTATGTTGGCTTTGAGGACCGCTGTGGTTCTTGGCTTATCCGCATACATCTGCGACTTGAGAAAACCGTACAAGAAAAAGTCTAACGGGATTAAATCGCACGATCTCGGTGACCCGTTCACATCACCTTCATGTGAGATAACCATACCCTTGAATCGCTTGTGCAGAAAATCCAATGTGGCATGAGCTGTGTGGCACGCAGCGCCGTCCTGTTGAAACCACATGTCGTTGATGTCCAGATCATCCAATTCAGATCAAAAGAAGTTGGAAATCATCGACCTATAGTGCTCGCCGTTGATAGTGATGGCCTGTCCAACGTCGTTCTCAAAGAAATATGGACCAATGACGCCGATAGCACAAAATCCACACCAAACAGTGACTTTTTCGGATGCATTGGACGCATGTGGATTGGTATCGTCCGAAATTCGATAACACTACATTGCATCTATTGAAAATACTTTTTCCCCACCAGAACAAAATTGCTGTCTCCCGACGGGAATTTCGCTAATCAAGCTAGTATCATCAGGAGGTGACTGAGACTACTCCAAGTCGTGTTGATGTTTTTTTTTGCATATAAAAACATCAACATAGCTTCAAAGTAGTAGTTTCAGTCATCTTTGGTAAAAATAGATATTAGACAGATAGTAAATAACAATAGGACAATAACGAATACTAGAAATTGTTTTCTTATTAGTTAGTGGACTATGCTTGAAGACTGGCAGTAAACAATTCTAAAGAAATGAACTTCAAACGTTCAAGCCAGTCTCGATAATACCTACACAGTAGGTTAAATGGACTGACGCCTATCAGAAAACAACTACTCCCCTGGATAATATCACGAAGGGCGTTGGATTATATCCGACAGGCGTCAGTGCAGGAATCTTCACAGAAAACGTCCTGCATATGCAATTGGCAATACAACTGAAAGAGTCGACCTTCAATTTTGGAACGGGCACACTTGCAGACCGGTTTCGGGCTCATTAGCCACTCGTCAGTGCAAGATAGTGACAGTTAAATCTGATTGGCTAAAGTAGGAAGGCTTGTTTATTTAACCCAATAGATCCAAATGTGCGTGGTGATCATGCGTTGATCACGCATCTATCATTGTTTGGGTTACTTTGGATATAGTTTTGGTAATCATATTTCTGTTGATAAATGCTCTGTATTGTCAAGGCAGACAGTCGAGAAATTGATATGTTGTATTTTGTTCAAAGGCGAAAAAATATGAAATGTATTTATCTATCAAAAATATGATCTCCAATGTATCTAATATGCAGCTACAGTTTTTTCAATAATATGTTCCAAATATTGTTCATCGAATCTTGTCATATTAATGCGACGTTGTAGAAAACTTAAAAATAATCTGGAAGTGGAAGAGTTGTCGAGATAGAAATTTCAGCTGTACGTTTACTGTTGTGGTGGATTGCGGATTGTCAATTTCCTCGGGTATCTAGAATCTATCCAATTGCTTCTATAAATATCAGATATCTGTTAAACGTCGCTGCTGTAGAGGTATGCTTCTGAAAAATAAAACATGTCGGTTCATTCAAGAAAGATCAGAACGAATATATTTCTATCTCTGGGAAATATTTATGATGCACAGTTTGGAACCTTTGGTGTAGTAATGAATATTATTTTCAACACCTCGACAAGTGTTTCGATCACCAAGTGATCATCTTCAAGAGAAAGATTAAACAGTTTAATCTTCCTCCTCTTGGTGTTGGGAAAAACTCCAGTAATATTCTGGGAAATATTGTCAGTCGTTTCCACAGTTTGAAGTTTGAATGGGTGAAGCTACGGCAGAGATATCTTTGCTACACATTTCCGAGACTTCAAAAACAGATATAGTTGGAAAAGTGGAAATGGCCTCTGCGCTGTTATTAGAACTGTCGGTAGTTGACCTTGTCCTATTATTTTATTTTTCGATTTTTCTAGGACGTCCTAGAAAAGTGACTTCTCTAGGAGGTTATCAATTTTTGACAAATATAAAATCTACGAAACGAAATGTTTTGAATACCACATGCACAGTGGCGGAACCAGAAAATAATTTTGGGGAAGGCACAGTTCACAACCCAGAGTATTATAATAATAATAAATGAATTTATTGACCGCAGAAACAACATGTTACAATACAGAGAACAAATACAAATTTGTGAATAGGATACAAGATTGAACAGAGTTTATTTTTTCCCTTGCACCTTACAAAAAAGGGCTTATATGGTAATTCTGATATTCAAATAAAGAGGTGAGATGAGGCGGATATCGATATAAACATAAGAATTCTACAAATATTCTAGCTATTGCCTACAAAATATTCGTGTAATATTGTTTGTTCAGAAGATGTTCTTGCAGGCAGTACCTGAAACTGGAACGGCTTCTCTTGTTCAGAATGTGACGGATCTACCTGAGAAAAGACAATGATATGTTTAATCAAGCTGAAAATTCATTATATTTTTCAATATTTCAAAAAGTACAGTTTTCAATTAAACTTTTGAGTAAGCTCAGATAGGCCTTTGTTAACATTGTGTATACATTTTATGGATGGGAAATAATAAACACTTCGAAGATCTATCGAGAACACGAGAACACGAAAAATCGGTGAAAAAGACGAAAATATTAAGTGGCTACGAGAATATGTTGTCAAGCTTATCTTTGGTTTCTTTAAAAGAATTACTGTAGGGTAGGTCTGCTTACCTTTTCTTTCCTCCACTGCCACTCATCTTGTATCAGCACAAACCACTAAAGACACTTTTTACTTTTTCACCATAAACAGGGCGGTACAACTATGATGATACACCTATTCAAAAAAAAACTTTATTGTGAAATATTCACCAAACAATTTTACAAATGACTCATTCGGGCGTGTCTTTACTAACTTCAATGATTTATATTCATATTTTACAATTTGAAGTAGGTACCTATATTTCAAGTACGTGAGTTTTACATAGCTAATTAATGTTTTATGTGTACCTGAGTTTGTAATGAATGAATTGACCTGAGCTTGTCTTACATTTTCCCAAAATGTCACCAAATTGTATCTAGTGTAATTTCAATCCTATGGGGGAGCACGTGCCCCTGTCCCTTAGATTTGCCACTGCACATGCTTGATAAGGCGTAACACAAGGACTATTAATTGGAAAGTATCATAGCGGATACGTCCGTTCACTCATACTACTAAACAACCAATTATTTCAAGGCGCATGTTTGTCGAAAATTTTATACCAAGCAGGTATTACGATTCCATCTGAAAGGATTTCAAAACAATACTCTGGAAATGCCTGACAAACATTGAGATTACATTGTTTTCCGAAAATCATATACACGAAAAGATAGCAACTACATTTAAAAGGATTTTTTTGAATGATGCAACTAATTTTCTTTCATTTTCAGTATTTCAATATTATTATAAGTCACAAAAAAGGTTTGGAACTTTATAAATCCTATTTAATTATATGCGAGCGCTTTCGACAGCTGGTCGTGGTGTCATCATCTAGTTTGAGTAGAGCCTAGATGATGATAGCACGACCAGCTGTCGAAAGCGCTCGCATATAATTCAATAGGAGTTATGAAGCTTTAAATCCTTTTTGTGACTTATATTAATAATAAAATATTAAAAGGAAATATATCCAAAAATAGTAGTATTACTCAGGGTTCCGAAATTGAAAATATCTACTTCAATATGCTTGGTTGACGGGGAAATTAATAATGAACTTTCGTACGAGTACAATATGACTCTTTGTAATAAAAACGAATTTTTTCAGAGGTATCCAAAAAGTTCAAGTAATTCCTCAATAACCTCCTTGATATAATTCGAACTCATTTTACATGTATTTCTTCAGGCGCGCCTGTTGCCTCCTTCGCGCGCCTGCTGCCTTCCTTGGGCTTGGTAGCTGATTTTCAGGCTCCCTCTCCGGAATCGAAAAATATCAATGGTCATTTTTCTGAACAATATACGGCTGATTGATCCCAAAGTTTATATAAAATAAATATAGTTTAAAAAAACTGAAAAACGTATAGCATACGTTACGTATAGCATACGTAACTAAAAAATGAAAAATAAATATAATTTAAAAAAACTAAAAACGCTTTTAAAGATAGTCTTGCGCATTATAGTTCACAAGCGGGAGCGCTCATTTTAGTTCGCAGCTCTTAAACGAACTAGTTCGATCTTTTAGTTCGTTAGTTCACTACTTCAAGTCGCGAAAGACCTACTTGTTGTCTTATTCGCTTGCGTTGATTAACAATTTATTTAGGTAAAAATAAACGACAATACCTGTTTGTAAAGAATCAACTTTTAATCTTTGAAATTAGTACCTATCTAGTACATATTAATTTGTATTTATCTATCTACTAATGATGACACAGAAAAACTGGTATGTTCTTACCCACTTAAAAATAAATTTAGACATTTTCTTATCATAAAAAACATAACAGTCTTGGTTTTATTTTAACAGTAACTATACAGTGGCGCCACGCTCTCGATTTCTCGCCTCAGTGCCGTCGAACTAACGAACTAGTTCGTATAGTTCGTTCATAAGATCGCTCTTCCGACCTAATTCGTTCACGAACTACACTAAAATATTTAAAGAACATCGAACATAAAAGTTAAAAATAATTTTTTCACAAATATGCTTAAAACAATAAGGAACGAAAAATACTAGTATTATTGTGAAAAAAACGACGGGCGCTCGATATAAAAAAAATATGGCACAAAGCGCCCACGCTTTTTTTACAATAATATTTTTCTTTCACGTATAGTCAGTGGGCATACTTGAAGACTGGCTATAAATCAAATCATCTAAAGTCTAAAGGAACAATTCGTTCAGGCCAGTCTTAACACCCTACACAGTAGGTTAATGGACTGACACCTATCAGAAAACAACTACTTTCCTGGCTAATACCACGAAGGGCGTTGGATTATATTCGATAGGTGTCAGTGCAGGATTCTTCATAGAAGTCATTCCTGCATATGCTGTTGGCGATACAACTGCCGCAATAGATTTTCAATTATTGGAACACACTTGCAGACCGGTTTCGGACTGTTTGGCCACTCGTCAGTGTAAGGTAGTGTATATCATCAACATAAAGTCGATGATTTCCGATAATTGAAAATCGAATTCCGTCAGAGTATCGTTCCTCGAACTAAGCTGAAGCATACGACAAACAACAGGTTTGTCGTCGACCCATCTGCCTGTGAACGAGGTAACCAACTGCATATCCGAAATTTGCCCAATTCCTCGTATAAGGAAAGAAAAGTTCCACGTATAGTCAGTGGGCATACTGGAAGACTGGCTATAAATCAAATCATCTAAAAGAACAATTCGTTCAGGCCAGTCTCTACACCCTACACAGTAGGTTAATGGACTGACACCTATCAGAAAACAACTACTCCCCTGGCTAATACCACGAAGGGCGTTGGATTATGTTCGACTATACGTGAAAGTTTTCTTTCCTTATACGAGGAATTGGGCAAATTTCGGATATGCAGTTGGTTACCTCGTTCACAGGCAGATGGGGCGACGACAAACCTGTTGTTTGTTGTATGCTTCAGCTTAGTTCGAGGAATGATACTCTGAAAGAATTTGATTTTCAATTATCGGAAATCATCGACTTTATGTTGATGATATGCACTACCTTGCACTGACGAGTGGCCAAACAGCCGGAAACCGGTCTGCAAGTGTGTTCCAATAATTGAAAATCTATTGCGGCAGTTGTATCGCCAACAGCATATGAAGGAATAACTTCTGTGAAGAATCCTGCACTGACACCAGTCGAATATAATCCAACGCCCTTCGTGGTATTAGCCAGGGGAGTAGTTGTTTTCTGGTAGGTGTCAGTCCATTAACCTACTGTGTAGACTGGCCTGAACGAATTGTTCTTTTAAATGATTTGATAATATTTTTCGTTCGTTCTCCACCAGTTTACAATCTTCGGTATCGACATGTAATCTCGGTTTGGTAAAAATCAATCTTTATATTATACTTGATAATGGGCTCAAACCCGAAACCGGTCGTATAAATAAAATCTACCAGTGATATTTAGACAAAAGTGTTTTTATTCATTTCATTTAAGCAATCTTGAGGTGTTGAAAAGGTAGCTAGACTCTCTCTGATTGCACTTAGTTTGATACTTGAGGACACCTTTACCTGTTTTTTTATAAATCTATTCTAAGGGATGAAAAGGAGTCGGGACCCTCTCATGGTTCAAACACTCATAACCTCGACTCGGTTTGAGACTGTCCGGTTCGGGATCGGTCTCGAATAAATGCGGCTCGGCTCGAAAGTCGGTAGGATTCCGAGCCGAGCTTTGACTCGGGCTCCAGTACATCCCTACTTTATATGCACCTCCCTTTCTGATGTTATATTTTACAGCACCGTACGTCCGTAAAACATTAAATTCAAACTATTTGCCATCGCCGATGGTTTGTCTAGTTTCATGCACAGAACCATAGTGAATGCGCTTCTACTCTCGAAATTTCACGGCATTCTTGAATACTAGTAAAAAACAACTTGTTGATTAAAGTTAATACATTTCAAGTGCTTCAATATCACTGATATTGTTCTGAAGATCTATTCAAGATTAAGAAACTGGATTTTTTTCATAAATTCAAGCAAACGCAAGTTTATGAATTGGGTTAAATTGATGATATAGTACAGCATGATTGAAACTCGAATATATCAACAGAAATTTAGCACTTTCATTGCTGTTGAAGAGCTTCATGCACTGTGGCGAAATGCATGAAACTATTCAAAATGAGATAAATTTTTTCGGATTTATTCCACAGTAATTGTAATTCAAATGTTTTGTTTCAGCTGGACCGAAGAAAAATGACAAAACTTCTACCACAGAATCAAGTGAGTTAATTTTTTGACGTTGCATTTACCAAGTACAATAGGTCACGTCATAACATCTTTTATTTCTGACCGGGATATTATAAGCTTATATCGTCATAGTTACGCTATCAATAAAGAGGGTCATAACTCCCTTGGGACATTATAGATTTTATAATTCCCCTACCTTTCACAAGTAAAAATAAATAGAAATGAAAACTGAACCATATTTTATTTATTCGCGTCATTACAAATAATAAATGTACAATTTTGAAATGTTCCCTGAAAATAACTTCCGCCACTGGAAACAATTTCTTCTTTTGTATGGCTGGAGCTTCTGTTCACTACAGTCGAGGTACCTGCCTCTTCTGATGACAAAGTAGACAACATACGCGCCGTTTTATTTCTCAATTCGATGCTATCCTCCAAATACCCCTCCGCCACCGTGGAACTTTTCCAACCTCCGTGTCTTTTTAAGTTAGTCATAGTTGCTCCTGCATTGGCTAGAGCAGTAGCAGAAGTGCGACGAAGGCAATGTCCCGTATAGGAAGATGAGTTTGGCAATCCTAAATACATTGCGATTTTGCTGGGGATTTTCCCAAACATGTTTTTTCCAATTGGCTGAGATGTACATTTATTTTGTCGGAAGCTCAAAAAAAATCGTTCAATACCTTTAGGACGCAAAGACATATAAAGTCTTAATAAAGGCAAAGCGGAGAACTCTTTTTCATCCACAACTGTAAATTTCTTCGATACACCAGTTTTACTTTCCGGTACGTTCACTACCATAACGGAATCCCGGTCCTCTATATCCGATATCTTCATATTCAAAAGTTCCTGACTTCTGCATCCTCCAAAATAACCCATAATCAAAACAACCTATAACAAAAAAAAGGAAATAAATACACACAAAAAGGAAAATAAGAAAAAAATTACTTTATGCAATAAATGAATATCATTAGGAGCGTCCTTTAGGAATCTGATAACATCTTTAGGAGATAAAACAGCAGACTTTTTCGGCTTATAACTCTTACTCTTCCGTTTCAAAAAAGCCTGTAGTTCATTGAACTTGGTGATATCTCGTTTCTCATGTATAGTCACCATCGATTTTAGCATTGACCATTTAGTCCATAAAGAATTCGGACTATACGTTTCTGACTGAAACGAATAAACACAATTACTACCAAATCTACCGAAAAACATAGAAAATTCCTTACCAGTTCTTGAAAATATGCCAGAAATACAGTTTCAGTGACATCTTTTGGCATAACATTTTTCCGTGTCAGCCAGTCCAGATATATCTTGTATTCTTTTTGGTATACGGCTTCACTTTTCGATGGAATTAATGATTCTCTTGCTTATTCAGCTTTTTTCAAAATATCCTCCATTATATTTGGGGTAGAAAACACGTTTTCACCGCAAACACAGCTTGATAACAAAGTTCTGTTTATAAACAAGTAACATAGCAACAACCTAGCAACAAGAAAACTCTACTATAATCAACGGCACCTGATTCAAATATACCGGGAAGGTAATGAATTGGTACATTTTTCCGTTTCAAAAATGAACAAAATTTTATTGAAATCGGTCAGAAATAAAATTATCTATGTACCACGGGAATTAATGAGCCTTAATAACCTCAGGCAATTGCTGTCCCTCGGGCCAGAGGCCCTCGGGACGCAAACTTTGCCATCGGTAATTAAGGCCCTCCTAATTCCCTTGATACATAAATAACTATATTGTAATCTATTTTTTACTGAAAATGAATTCCACAAATCTTATATAAGCACGTTATTGAAAGTACGGTAATAATTTTGCATACATTTTGCAACTTCTTGCACTTAGCTGCAGTGCATGAAGCTCTTCAAAACGAAATACAATATTTTGGATTTATTCCACAGTATTATTTAATCGTATTGAATATTCAAATTGTTATTCAAATATGTTTTGTTTCAGATGAACCGAAGAAGAATGACAAAACCAAAACTTCTACCACAGAATCAAGTGAGTTAATGTTTTGAAGTTGCATTTACCAAGTACAATAGTTGAAATCATGAAATCTATTTGCAACCTATTTTTTATTGAAAATTAATCCCACAAATCTTATATGAGCACGTTATTGAACATATGGTAAACATTTTGCATACATCTGTAGCATTAGGTACTGTTTAATGCAGGTGAGAAAGTTATTCAATTTAAGATATATAGAGGATAAAAAATCTCGTCTGATGTTGAAATAGAAATGTTTTTAGAACATCTTAACGGCTGTTATATCAGGCAGAACCATAATGACATAGATATACAAATAAAATATTTTTCAATCACATTTGAACTATCGCTAGTGAAGCGCAGAAAAAAGTTTGTTCGGTCTTCAATCTAGACTTTTTTGATGGAATAATTTTTCCCTAATTTTTGGGTAAAATATAATTATATATATTGCAATCATAAACTTCGAATGGCATTTTTACTCGAATCACAAACATTTTTTTTGTGAAATCGAATGAAAATAATCAAGATGGAAGATGAAAATTATTACAGAATGAGAATAAAAATGAAAATAAACACAAAATTAAAGAAGAAAATGAGATATTAAAAAAGATTTCAAACCAAGTTACTTCACGATGTTTCGATTGTTAGTATCCACAATAGTCTTCGGGTGATGACTGTACTATTCCTCCGATAGGTGCCTATCTATAGGTCGTTCGAGAACTTTCACCTATCCCCTATTCGCTTCACTGGTTTAGCGGGAGTTGACCGTTATCCCGCTTGATTACAGGCTTCCATATGTTGCGTATCTCTACGCTAGCTTGACTGAATGCGTCGTTGGATAACATATAAGTAGCTTCTTCGAACTTACTCTTAAACCAGTGGTCCTTCCCGTGGATGATATCAGCTTGGAACCTCTTGATGTTATGTTGATGAGTCTGATATGCTCCGCTATTCCCGATTTGATGGTTTTTCCTCGCTGTGTGCTTTTCTTGTGCTCAGCAATGCAGATTTCCAATGGCCCCTTAGTTTCACCGATACAGCATTTGCCGCACTCACTGGGTATCCGATAAATGCAATTTTTGGAATCGCAATCCGCGTTTGGCGGCCTGGTTTTGTGGGACTGCTACGGATGGTGTATCCGGATCTGAAGCAGGTTCTGTAGTTGGATCCAATTCTTCGTGTCCTTTCCGACATTCCTCTGGCGTTGTGACGGCTTCTCTTCCTTACGAGACTCTTGCTGTCTTTTAGTCAAAGTCTGTTCTACTATCACGTTGAAGCAACCATTCTGTTGAAGATCTTTTTTGATGATGCCTAGTTCCTTCTCGCTCAAATCCCACTAAACCGGCGGAGCGAAGAGAGGGAAAAGGAGGTAGGTGAAAGCGCTTGAATGATCTGTAGTCATCTCTCAGAGGAATAGTCCAGTAATCACCCGAAGGCCTATTGTTGATACTAATAATCGAAACATCGTGAAGTTACCCGGTTTGAAATTTTTTTCAATTTCTTTCTTAATTTTTTGCTCATTCTCATTATTTTTCTTTTCTGTTATTTTTTTACTCTGTTGTCATTTTCATCTTTAATCATGATTATTTTATTCGTTTTTATTGTATTTTTATTTTATGTTTTATTGCCGAATACAATTGATATTTCAGCTATTCATTCTAATTTTATTTGTTCAGATTTCCAATCATATTATAATTATATTAGACTAATAAAATTCACCATGAAACATTGTCAATCACTTTCACAAATGAATTGTTTTCTCAACACTTTATTATTGGAATAAGCAACATGAGTGATGAGTGAGTTTTTTTCAAGCATAATTCCACAACAAACGATCAATGAGTTTGGTTTGTTGAAAAGAAAGTTATTGAATCACTATTAATGATAATAGTGTGAATCAGTGTACGGAAATTTTTTTACTATTATTAGTCCTAGACTACGCTAATGATTGTTTACGCTCCACAATGAATAACTTTTTAATGCGAGAACCTATTTTCAATTGACGTAAATATGAACAACAATTGAAGTGATTGACTTCCGTCATCAGAAATTACTAGAATGTATAGATTAGCACAATAATTAATAAATATATACACTTAGGGTCTTTTATAGAGTTTTTCAGGTTGGGTCGTGGAGAATCTTTCGAATTGAGAATTTGAAATGTTCATTTGATATAATAGTCCCATGCACAATTTTCCCACACAGCAAAACTTCATTTTTTATTGTATCAGCAAACAATAACCTACAATAAGTTTCACTTTGGCAAAAGGGTACACATTATTAAGTACACACATTATGTAATCAGAGATACATCATACTAGAGTAGTGGTATTTACCAACCATTTAGTTGTATCTATACAATTTGTCCTAGGCATATTGTGTGATGATGTATAATGATAATATCACTGACACTCTTTTATTTTTGCAGAATAATAATAATGATAAATGATTTTAATGAAAGGTTACCCAGTACAAGAGATACTAACCTAACCTAACAAATGGCAGAATTCAACATCTGCACATGATGAATCAAGGCAGAAATTGCCATATACTTATAACCAACCATATACTTTCAACTTTTCTGAATCTGGTAATTGTTTCTTCATAATACCAAATACCTCTGAAGATGTAGATGTATACTTCCTATTCGCAAATTCATTTATTATCATGAAATGATGAAACCTAATAATGTGTACCCTTTTGCCAAAGTGAAACTTATTTATAGGTTATTGTTTGCTGATACAATCAAAAATATAAACATATATTCAACGTCGAAATTGAATTTAACGAACATTTCATATAATCATTATAGAGAATTATTCGAGCTCCTTGACAACTGTTCTAATGAGTGGGCTCAATACGAGTATATGACATGTAATGGAATCGGACAATTTTGATGAAAATCCATAACATATTCAAGAAACACTTTATTGTGAGATTTTCACTCAACATGTCTTGTAAAAATCCCACAATGAAGTGTTTTTTGAATATTCGATTTGTGGCCCTTAATAACTATGAATGCAATATTTCTATAATATCTTCAGGAGTTCCACAGGGGTCACACTTGGATCCATTGCTCTTCAATATTTTCGTGAGTGATACAATTTTTGGTAAGAATTCCTTATGAGGTCATGGTCGAAACAAAATCAAATCATCACAGTAGATGCAATAGAGGATGATGAGTCAAAAAAAAATCCTGAAGGTGTAAAAAGTTGAATTTTTTTCGAAATTTTCAAAAAAAATTCAGTCAAAATGGCTAGAAAATCATTAGAAACCTAACCTAATCTAACAAAAAGTACATGACAAAGTTCTTTCCTTTTGTGGGCATCTGAATTGTCGACAATATTTTCTAGCAATGAAAAAATTCATAAAAACGCGATGGTTCCTGCATTTATATTAACCATGGAGTAGGTTTCTACTCATTGCCCAAGTATAATGGAATTTTCTCGTGCAATAAGTTCCATCTTATGCCAATTTACCTGCTCAGCACGAACTGATACGAGAGAAACGGCTCTTGTCACTTCCGCTGGCTTTCATTCTGGATCATTATAACTTCCAGAGGATAACGTCGTAATAATTAAAACAATTTATTTCCACAAACACTTCTTTGACGAAGAATAACAATAAACAAGCGGACACAGAAATTAAATTATCGCATGCGAACCTTTGAGTGTCACATGACGATAGAGGGTGCCACATGTCACTCTGAGTTTTCATGTTTATCGGACCATGGTCTCATAAGGAACTTTAGCCAATTTTTTTAAGATCTCAATATGACATAAACACGGATGACAAAAAAGTCATCCTCAAAATTGAAGAAGGAAACTATTATACAGTTCTACAAATCATCTTTAGAATATTGCCTGAATAATAAACTAGCTTTGAACGATGATAAATGTCATGAATAATTTCTCGGGCTCCGCTCATTTTTCACCTGTGCTAACAGTTGATAAAGTTTTTATATAGGAAGTAGCGGAAGTAAAGAATCAGATCATAAACATATCGACCAAATTGTATGCAAAGCCTTAGGAATGTTAGACGGTCAGTTAATACACATTCCTCATTACTTACTCTATATAATAGGGTCGTGACCCCTAGGGGGGTCGCGAAGCCTTACTCGGGGGGTCGCCGGGTGAAAGAAAAAGGCAAGGTTCTATCACTACAATAAAAACACAATTTTAGTGAGAAGGATGGGCTTGTTTATTTTTCAAAAGTTTATCAAATCGTGGTGCTATTTTTGAAACGTTAATAATCAAATCATTTTCTAATTCCAGTCTATTTCTCTTTTGGGTTTTGCAGAAATGTCAGTTCACACAAATATGAAGTGGCGAATGGCACTAATAATTTTAGAGCTTCCCTTGCCAGCTTTGGGTTTTCGTGTTATCTTTTCATCCAAAATACGTAGACACTTTGCGAATAAAATTCCATTTTGAGCATGTCATCAGCAGCTAATTGCGTGAAATGCTTTGACTTTATCTTTAGCTCTCAAAATATTTTCTTCTTTACCTTGGAGGTTTTTGTTCAAATTATTGAGGTGGCTAAAAAGATCTGCCAAAAATGCTAATTTCAACAGCCAAATAGGGTCAGAAAAACGATTAGCATATTCAGATTTTGCATCTTGTAAGAACATTAACAATTCAGCACTCATTTCTAGAACCTTTCCTTTGGATAGCCACCTGACCTCTGTGTAATAAAGGAGATTTTGATGAAGCGAACCCATATCTTCATAAACGATTCTGAATATTCTGGTTTGCAAGGCTTTACCTTTAATGGAATTCACAATTTGTATTACCTCCTGGAGCACGTCATTTAAATCAGAAGGTACTATCTTAGCAGCTAGAGCTTTTCGATGAAGAAAACAGTGAGTCCAGAATACCTTTGGCATTATCAATTTTGATTTCGCAATGACTCCGCTATTTTTGCCAGTCATAGCTTTAGCGCCATCGCTACAAATAGCGATACATTTTTTCCAATCAATATCGTAGTCGCATGTGCTTTCTAAAAACATATCGTACAAACACACATAGCACTTTTTTTTAAATTATTTATTAATTACTCTCAACACAAGCTCTGAAGCTGAAGTTTTCATAGAAATCTGAACGCTCAGTTTTGTGAAATTATATAAAAACTGTGATTTTCAATAAGGATGCAGACCCACACCCATGGCCACCTCGCTCTCCCGAAATTAATCCCTAAGATTATTTTCTCTGGGGACACCTCAAGAAGAGAATTTACGGAATAAAATCATTAATTAGTGTGACATAATAAAAAATACGGCAGGTATTTTCAGAAGAGTGCGAAATTCAATGATGCGGTGGCTAGACGGTTGTATTGAAGCCGAAGGAGGCCATTTCCGACACTTAATTTAGTGCAATTCGTTAGTCTAGATGTTAATGTTATTTAATATTTGTTGTTATTGTTACATAATTAGTAATGAAAAATTGTAAAAATAATAATTTCCAAAAGAAACATTTAATTCCCCATATTATTCCTTGTGAGGTCCAGGAATATGCAATTGGGTCGAATTTTTTTCATAAAAACTAAGCAAGATACGAAAAAATTTCAAGAGACAAAAAAGTTGTATTTCCAATTGCTCAATCCAAAGAAATAATGAAAATTGCACAAAAGTCAGTGGCGTACATTTTTCCTCAAAAATATTCGTTCAAATCCCGCTCGAGACGCCACTGGACTTTATAAATTGAATCACGTTCGGGCTAAAGTAGCTTCTTAATGTTATGAATATCATTGCCAAATTACAACAAAATTAGGTGAAGGATGTTTGAGATATTTTTTTTTATTTCAACACTCTGTAGCTTGAGAACGAAGGATTTGCAGACCCATGTTTATATGAACATTTCGTCTTAAATTTACCTAAAGAATCGTCTGTTGAATTTATGGTACATACTTAATTAACACCCTGTATGTCAATTTTTATGGGAAATAAGTGCTTTGCACTTATCCTAAAATAGCTTTATTAATTCACTCTATGTTGTAACTTATTTGTATCTGTATTTATATTTATCTTTTGTGAATAACGTTATATTATTATTTTTATTATTACTATCTCTTTAGTCAAAATTATCTTGGAATATTCTAGTATAATCTGGAACCCTTCTATACGTGTCAATACATTTTGATACATTTTTCTAATTTACTGTTACGTCATACTGCAGTCTTTACGTTACGTATACGCATTATTATTTTTTTCTGTATAAAGTTCTTTTCTTCTTCTTCTCCTCATTAAAGTGAATTGATGTGAACATTTTTTTTCATTGAATGCGATATGAGAATTTTGAACGCTTGCAAGGATTTTTTAATAGCCTTCTTAGTCTATTTCCATAAGCAAGCGGAGTCATGTTCCATAGGCGTACATAATAAGGTCGGTTAAAACGTGAAAAACGTTGTATTTATTATAAACATTCAATGTCATTTTATGATTTGATATAACATAACTCAAAAGACTTCTTATAGTTCTGTGAGCGTATGTGTGTGTATGGCGAGAAAGAAAAATATGGAACACTTATTAGATTTTTTTAATTAAACACCCAAAATGATTTATACTTTTGAATTTCAATTAAAATTTTTGAAACTTTCTATGAAAATCACTTTTCAATATACCACATACCTGGACAGCTTACCTAAATAAATCAGGCATACCCCAGATATTTTCAGTTTTCGCTGGAAACTGGGATGACATCATGATCCGAACCGATCAAAAAGTGCTTTAATTAGGTACATTGTTACCTGAAGAATATGAATTAATGATGTAGCACATGCGTTCCAGTGAATTGGAATGGTTATTTCAGTTTTCTCTCCAATTAAACGAATGAGCAGACGTGCTTTTTCTGTTATCGAAAATATTATGATTTTTAATGTATATGACACTCTCATACACCAAAATCCTTCCTTCAAAACCTACATATTATGGCAGGGTGTACGCGACTATTAAAATCTAATGTGAAAGGTCACACAAATCGATTTTTTGCAAATATCTTGTTTCCTATGGGTTTTCCACTAATACTAATTCAATTCATCATCAATATTGTGGAGAATTAAGTTCCCTACAACTTTTGTTTCAAAAAATGTCTTATACGTTGAATCGTTTTCCAGATAGAGGGCGGAGAGCACGAGGTTAGAGCTTCATTTGAGGTCAACCGGTAGTCCCGGTCAAAAACGCCATATGAAGGTTATTAAATATTGATAAACACATAATTATAAGTAATTTTCATTTATTATTAACTGTTACATAATATATAGTCATTATTTTGCTTACGTATCTATTTTCAAATAAGTATAATAATATAGTATAATATTCAATAATGAAATACTAGAATAGAAATGTATTTCAATTCTAAAGTAATTTATATCAATAACTTTTCAAATAAATAAAAAGAAAGGAAGAAATTCTCAAATGTTTTCAGTAAAAAATATTTCATACATTAATAATTGTGAAAATTGAAAAAAAAATATTGAAAATTACAAGAACTACAACTTATAATTTTAATTATCCTTTTCATCGTCGCCTTCTGACCGCTGTAGTATTTCAAAATCCTACTCTTTATCGTCTTCAACGACATTTGTCTCCAGGTCTTCCCTGCTTTCAGAGCCAAAGATTCTGCCTTCATTGACATCACTATGACATGGTAAAGCATTGAGAAAAGCTTGTCCATTACACTTGCCACAAGCTAAAGATCACTGCAACTCCAATTTTCTGCATCCACATCGCGAACCACAACTACTCTTGCAGTCGCAGAAAATTGTGTTGAGTAATTTCTCTGGAGCAGGTGCTAACATTGCCGTGATAGGTTCTAGGAATTCGTTAGGCATTGTCCAACCCCATTCCAGGAGTTCAAAATCATGCCCATGATCGATATTGTCCACAGATTTTGGATCATCATAGACTGCCAACACGATTTAAATTTCATTCTCGAATAATCTCTGAACTGGAAGTATTATTATTCAAATGCTTTTAAAATTGTTTTTTTCCCTTTTTAAAGCGCAGAAGTCGTATCACAGTCACCTAATGCATGCAGAAATAAAATGTGATTTTTTAACGAAGATACTTATAAAAACTTTTAGAAGAGTTTTTAAATTTCTTTTGCCGACTTTTTTAAAGTAAATTTTTTGTTCATGAGATAGTGTGCACCCAATTACAATGAAAAGTGAATCAATATCTTCTTCCATTATAACTGTAGTTTTTTCAGGTTTCGATTCTTCCATTGTTGTTTCAATAATGAGTATACCCTTACCATCTCTGGCCTATTCGGTAGTAATATTTACAGCTTGTAAAAAACGTTATATGACGTGTTTTTGATCTGGACTATCGGTCCAGGTGTAGGAAATTTAATCCTTCGCGATATCGATGATGAATACAAATAACGAAAAACCCATGGGAAACGAGATATTTGCAAAAAAAATATGCAAGAAGCTTGATACCAAACAGTTGTTGGACTTCAGTAGGGATGAACTACGATGTCTAACAGGCATTCTTACAGGTCACTGTCATTTGAATCATAATATGCAGAGACTCGGAGTGCCGGAAGACACTGTGTGTCGCCTCTGTTTGGAAAATGATAAAACAGCAGAGCACATACTTTGAGCCTGCCCCGCTGGGGACAGAATCAAGTTTTTAGACCTGAAAGACCACTCACCATACAAACTAATCGGCTTAGTTAAGAAGCTGGATTTATTTGGTCGAGTGTGAATAGATGTGATCCACAATAAACCCTTGCGGGTTTCGGTGGAGTGTCGAATAGACCCGCTCGCTTTGGACCAAACGTAACACCCTACCATATGTAGGTTATAAGGCAACTTCAAGGATCTGAAAATACAATTTTTTACGAATTTATCGCTGGGTATCTAGAATTCTGGAATACGTACCTAATTTTGACTAAGATGACTGGACCAATACCGTAAATGACGGGAGTTTCAAAATCATATACATATAAATACAAAAATGAGTAAGAAAAGCTGTAAAATCACCACAGCCATTTTTAGGAAGAAAAACTGTACCTGATGATGAAAACTACAAATTTGCATTCAGAAGATTCATTTTATTTCGAGAAAAAATACCCACGCCCGATAAAATAATGGGAGCCGTGAAAGAAGACCAAAGTTTGTTTTAAATTATAGGCAGGAAGAATTTGAATTTCAGCCCGAAAATATACTGACATGTTTTTTTAAAGAAGTGGGACACCATTTCCGTCCACTTTCACTTATGAATTGTAATGAAAACTCCATTATTTGTGTTTTCATATAATTATCGATATAGAGTTGTGTTTATGAGCTATGGGACTTGATTATCGATGACCCTGGTCAAGAGAGCACGACCTTTATTCAAGTTGTTCAGTTGGTAATTAATGGAATGAAAACACACTAGTTATTCTTAGGTCGACTTCTTTTTTTCAAAATGAATCATCACTTCGAAACTAAAAATGAATTAAATGAATAATTATTTTCCAATTCAATATAGTCTTCAAAGAAAACGTATACGGGTCATGTTGAAACCATCTTCAGGGTGAATCAAAAAAATAACCATGGTATTCAAAAGTTCAACCGTACTGCCTTCACCGCTGAAAATTGCTGTTATAAAAGACCGTATATTTTTGAAAAACTGACGAAAACAGCTTACTATAATTTGTTTGTTCAAAACTAAATTGAAAACCCTACACGCATTCACGAATGAGATGAATTTTTTTGACATTACTTCCAAGCAAAGAGAATCCTCAATTTTAATGGCACGTGTGTAAAAGTTGATTTCAAATCAGAATTTCACTAATCACATCAAGTAAGTGACCATTAATAGAAAATTCGTACAAGTCCATTATGAAAGTGACTAATTCATCGACTATTTGACGTATTCCATTTGGTGCCGATTGTGTATAACCAAATAATTCTGTGGCGTCTTGATATTTTAATTGTGTTTATAATTCTATCCAACTGTAACATAAACGTGCTTGGTAATTGGCAATGAGTCAGAATATGGATTTATGTTTTCAATTTCCTCACAAATTATTAAGCGAGAAATAATACAGAAAATACCAAAGTTTTTACATAACGACTAATAATATAATTATAGAATTTTAACATAAATTTCATTTCGTTTCACGTTGGTGTAGGTGGTGTAGCAAACTATTACCAATCCAACTGATATGTTGATATCCTTTTGTTTAATAAACGTTAGAGGAGCATGATCTGGGTGAACAATCACATTACGGTGGCCATAAACAAAGTTGTGGAGTTTTGTGAACGCAAATGTTATAGCAAGGAGTTCTTTTTCGATTTGTGCATATTCTTGCCAACAGGCAGTTAGAGTTCTTCTAGCATACAAAACAGGTTTTTCTTTTTGTATCAATGAGCAACATCATAATTACTAGAATCAGCTTGTATCTCAATAGTCTTAACAGGGTCAAAAGGAGCAAGTTTGAGATAACAGATTTCAATTTATCAAAATCTTCATCATGAGATTTAGTCCAACGCCAAACGGATTCTTTTTTCAACAAAGATGTAAAAGGGGCTATTAAATCAGAGATATTATGTATGAAGTTTCTTAAAAAATTAACCATTCCCAAAATTTTTTGAAGAATTTAACATTTTTTGTTGGCTCCTAGTTTATTATTGATTGAATTCTTTGTGAGTCAGGTTTATGATCATGCTTATTAAATAACAACCCGAGATATTTAACTTCGTTAACAAAATATTGAATTTTCTCAGAATTGAATTTAATATTGTATTTTTTTTGCTACAGAAACAACCTCCCCAACTGTCTGTCTAAGTTCCTCCTCAGATCTAGCACATTACAAAATGTCATCAAAATAAACTATAACATTTTTTATGCGGCCAAAATACTTATATGTTAGTTTTTGAAAGAATTCTGGCAAAATTGTTACACCAAAAGGGGCTCTTAGATATTTAATTTTTTTAATCGAAAAACAGAAGAGACTTTTGTTAGCAAGTTTCAAACTTATTTCCTCTAAGGTAGGAATTTCATAGTAGTCTCTATCTAGTCAAATACTTATTCAAGTGTTGGGGGTCAATACACAACCTTAGTGAAGAGTCAGGTTTTATTACAATCACAAGATTATCAATCCACTCACAAGGCTCATTCACGTGCTCTATTATGTTTGCATGCAATAAATCGTCTAAGCAATTTTTTAATTTATTCTTTATTTTATAAGGAACTCTACGAGCAGGATTTGCCTTAGGAGTAGCATCATTACTGAGTTTTAGCTTAGATATGTCTGGGAAGCATCCTAGTCCACTGAAGACATGCTAATTCTGTTTAAAAATATGTTTTTCCGTTAACTAGCTGTCGTACCCCTACCCTACGAACGACAACCCTCAGAAGTCGAAACTTGTGTGAGCTAAGGATCAACGAGGTCTTACCTTTTACCGATTCTTAACACGGTTTGATAAAATCATCAACTGGGACAGTAACCTTGTCTATCCGACGAAGAAGTCCAAGTATTTTTGAAGATCAAGATTAACACAGCCGATCGGTCGAACAACAAATCCATCAAATGATTCAAGAAGTACATCAGATTTTCTTATATTTAAGTCAGCATCAAATTTCTGAAGAGCAGTACTTGTTATAACATTAACTTGGGATCCAGTATCGACTTTGAATTCAATCGGTTGATCGTTAATTTTGAGCAGAGCGAGCCATTCAACTTTCCATGTGTGATAAAATCACAGACACACAGGTTTAAAGAATCTAACTTAAAAACATCATTCCTCAACTCTACCACATCCTGAGCTTGTTGTGTGCGATTATTATGCTTATTTCCGGTGCATTTGTTTCAAAATAATTGTATTTTTTACGGGAGGAACACTGTTTACCAAATGCTGGGCATCGTCTTTTAGCGTAATTGAAGCCACAGCGATCACAAGCATATAAATTATCCTGACGATCACGGTATTCTGGTGGTCTTTTCATTTGTGGCTTTCGATTCACTTCGATTATCTCTGTTGACAGGCCAACAAAAAAAATGTCTTTGAAAACTTTGTTTACTTTTGTGTGCTGAATTCAAATCTGGTCTTAGTTTTTTTGTATCACCCATAGTTTTTGAGAAATTGACTATTTTTATATAATTTGAAATCTGTACGGTATATGATAAAATTAATGAAACACCGTGTTAAATCACTATCATGGTTTTTACTTACAGTAGGTTACTTGAAATAATGATACAGTGTTGTAATGTAGGTTTCACTAGTCAGATGGAATTGGTTTATACTTCCTTTCTCTTTTTTCTTTGAAGTTTCTTGTGTAGCTTTTTCTGCGATACATCGCTTGTTGAGCTTCACGGTGAAGTGACCAACAGTAGTCTCCCAGTATGTTGATATTCCAGCGGCCCTGGTAACGTTTTTCCATCAATTTAATATCTTGATGAAAATACTTACCCTGCTCCTCACTAACATCTCCCAAGTTTTACGGAAAGTAATCAAGATGACTGTTCAAGAAGTGGACTTTCAGGCTCAAAATCATACCGGCTTGCCGCACTAAGGCAGAAATCTTAGCCGCACAGATGCAGAAGGCTGTCATTCTTGGCTCACTGCGTTTGCTCAGGGCACATGATTCTCGGACCCAATGATCACTTACCCCACGGTGTGGGGAGTGGTCATTGGTTGATTATGCTGGCGCGCCCTCCCGAATGTATCGGGGCTTCGGGGGATAGGGCCTGACCAGCGCACACTACGGTGAAAAAAAAATAATAATAATGTTTATTTCAAATAGAAAAATTAATACAATTAATAAATATAGAATAATAAACATATATGCTCACAGAAGCAAGGGGTTGCTTGTGCGTGAGTGAGAAAAAGTAAGTTGATATTCAGTAAGCATGATATAGAAACATACGTAAACGGTAAAATAGTTGAATATATTGACAACACTTATAATTAAAATATATACAGTAAAAGCGAAATAACGATAACACTTTTACGATAATAATGAGGGGTCATATTCGAGAAATTTGCGTCAGAATCGGGGTATTTTGTCAAAAGCGGAAACTTCACTATTCAATTTGAGTATTGAATACACTAAAAGTGAGATTGCCATATTCGAGAAAATTTTATCACAATCGAGGCATTTTGTCGTAATCATAAATTCATATTCAGATTAGAGTATAGAATAATATATAATTTACAAAAGTTATGTTTTCATCAAATTTTGTTGTTGACTATATCACTAAAAAACAGTCTTCCGGTGGTTTGCATCCAAATTTTCAATTTATGTTTGAATGAGTTAATGTTGTTGATCAGTTTAAGTTCTGGAGGAAAATGATTGTACAATTTATGACCTAAGAAGTTTGTACATCGTTGTCCAATATTTTTTTCACATTTGGGAATTTGCACAGTTGTATTTCTTTTTCGAGTAGGATAACTATGATCGATGGCTTTCAGTTCAATTTTAGATTTGTGTATGTTGATAATAACGTTTTGGCAGTATAATTGTCTTATATCTAGTGTTCCACTCAAAAGAAAGAGTTCGTTAGAGGGAAGGTTACTTTTTTTTTGTGAATAATTCTCAGAATCCATTTTTGCAATACATTCACCTTTTCCAGATGACAATCAAGTACTCCACCCCAGCCCATTATTCCATATGTCAATTGGGATTGGATTAATGAGTAATATACGGTTTTCAAGTGATGTACATCCAAAAACTGTGTTAAGCATCTGAATCTACCAATAAGACCTCTAATATTTTTTGTAATATAATTAGTATGTTTGTCCCAGCGTAAGTGCCTATCTATTATGATTCCGAGATACTTGACAGATTCTGCTTCTGGTATTGTTGTACTTTTATCAACATACAGATTTCCCAGTTGAGGTAAATTGTTAATGCAGGATGTGAATGGAAGATAACGGGTTTTATCTATATTAAGCGTCAATTTATTGAACTGAAACCATTTTTTGATTAATTGAAAATCGGTTTCGGCCGTGACTTTCACATCTTCCCAGCAACGCGCTGCATATACTATCGTTGTGTCATCAGCAAAGCTGAGAATTGTTCCCCTTATATTCATAGACAATAAACTGTTCATATACAAAGTGAATAATATTGGTCCTAACACAGTTCCTTGTGGAACTCCACACGTGACAGTTCTCACCTCACTGATGACTCCATTTACACATACCTGTTGCTGTCGATCAGTCAAATAACTCTTTAAGAGATCATGTACCTTTCCTCTAATGCCGTACGAATATAATTTGTTTAGTAGAATTTCATGATTTACGGTGCCGAACGCTTTAGAGAGGTCCACAAAAATACCTAAAGCTGGTTTTTTCTTATCCATTGCTTCATATAATAGTTTTGTGAAGGCATATATAGCATATTCAGTGGATTTACCTTCTCTGAATCCGTATTGATGACTTGAGATGATTTTGTGCGCATTTATAAAGCATAAAATTCTACCTTTTAGCATTTTTTCTATTATTTTAGACAGAGTTGAAATTAATGATATGGGTCTATAGTTACTAACTTCTGATTCACTACCTCCTTTATGTATTGGTTTAATGATACCCATTTTTAGGGATTTTGGAAAATAGGCAGAATCAAAACATTTATTCATTATGTAATAAAAAGGAGCAACAATGAGATCCCCAATTTGTTTGAGAGTTTCAGCTCTCAAACCATCAATTCCAGGGGATTTTTTAGTTTTGAGACTATTAATGGTATCGATTATCTCTTTATGGGTTGGTGGAAACAAAGACATTGTGTGACTCAAAGGAGGAATTTTGTCTTGGAACTCAGTAGGGTTCTCGATTTTACTCGCATAATCTTCACCCAAATTACTAAAATATTTATTAAACTCTTCTGCCATTATTTTATCATCTGAGACAAGATCGCCCATCTCTGTTTTGACATTTATGATTTTTACATGAGATCTACTCTTTCCACATATACTATTCACACACGACCATAGACTTTTTGATGAGTTTTTGTTTCCATCTATTTGTTTCCGCGTATATGTCTTTTTATTTTCCTGTATTAGTTTATTTAAATTATTTTTATACGCTCTATATTCTATTTGTAACCTACTGTTATTAGGGTCTCTCTGCAATTTGAGATATAGATTATTTTTAATCGTTATTGACTTCAGCAGACCTTTGGTGATCCAAGGCTTTTTTATCCTTTTTTTTAATATGTCTATTGAGAGTTTCTATGAAAGAGTCTGTGATTGTATCTATATTTTCGGATATATATAAAGTATCCCAAGTTTCCCGGGTCAAAGTTTCTCTCAATTTTTTAAAATCAATATACAATATAATGGTACGATATTCTGGGTCTTTTGCATTTCCTAAGAATTTTGTAAGAACTTGCTTGATACCCATGCTTCATTCTCATGTATGGTCATTGTGGTTTCAAAGTTTATATCGAACATCATTTTTCGAATATCGGGTCCTACAAACACGCCTTCTTTAAGTTTAGCCTCTGAAAGGTTTGGAAATTTCTGACAGAGATACTTGAAACAAGGCCCATCTTTGGGGAATGCTTTTACAAACTGTTTCATGAGGCCTAACTTTATATGTAGAGGTGGTAAGATAATGTTTCTAGGATCAACAAGGTTTTTGCGGAGAATGTGTTTCTCGCCGGGTTTTAAAGACTTCCTCACAGGCCCGTTCTTTCTGCACCAATGTGGATCCCTTGTTCTACTGTTCCATTCACACAAAAAACATGAAAATTTGGTAAAACCGCCTTGCTGACCAAGAATCATGCATGTTACTTTCAAGTCACCACATATCATCCAACCATGAGCCGAATAGCTATTTTTATTCAACACTATTTCTAGGTTTTCATAGGTATCTTTCTTATGTACAGAATGACCAACTGGTATAGATGCATACGTGTTACAATTGTGTAATAAAACTAGTTTTGGAAGAATCAATAAACAGCCTCCAGTCTTCTTTTTTGTATTCAGCACCAAATTCTTTGATCAGACCTGGAATGTCTGAGAAGTACACAAAATCACCTTCTTGTTAAAACATTTTCGAAAACTGCTGCTCTCTCTTCCTATACACATATATGCTGGTTCCAAATACCAACAAGTTCTCTTCTTTTGGTCTAGAACAAGCAATTCTTTTGTTAACCCAAGATCCCTTACAAAGTCGTTAAGCTCAATCTGAGTAAACAGTTTAGGCTATATATTTGCTTTAGCACATTGGAACTCTTCAGCATCTTGCTCATCTATATCTGACAGTACATCAGAAAAAATTTCAGTTTGAACATAATTCAAATCATCTGGAGGTTCTGGGACCGGTAAATATACATCGTACCCTACAGGTCGGGTGGCGGAAATTAGGTTAGGGTAGCTTATTACTTTCTTGTTTTTCGAGTTATGGTCAGTAATATCAATACTACAAAAGTAGCAATCATCAGTGTGGTTTTTAGGTTCCCTCCTACCATAGGATCATCGTACTTAAAGGCTTTCTTCCCTTTTTTTTTAACCATTTTTTAAGATCTTCAACACAAACATGACATACCTTATGCGGGGCCCAAGATTTATCCTGATCACCAAATTTAATTCCAAAATATGAGAAATAAACCTTTTTTGTCTGTAATGTTTATTTGGTGTTTTTTAATAACAAATTCGCCACAAATATAACAAAAACTGTCAGCAGAGTTCTTACAACCGCGATTAGACATTTTAATGAGCACATGTACTGGAAACCAGAAAGTAAGGTTAGGTTGACAGTAAAAAAAAACAGCAGCTGCGAACAGAACAATATAATTTCCCTTTTTCTCGACAGTAAATGTGTTTCAGCAGTGCTGCTGAAGTATATGCTGCTCTAGTATATAAAATCTGCTAAATTTTGTAATATATAAAAATATCAATATATTGATGTGCAAATGTGAAAAAATGGTAGGTGATACGGCTTAATAAGTGTCCTATTTGGATTTAGCACCCTAAAAAATAGAATAAGATGTTTTAAGTAACAAAGTTTTTTCATCGTTGGCCTGTGATCAATCGGTGTCTTTACTGAAGGTGGTGCTTTTAAAATTTTCATGTTGAGCTCTGCCATCTCAAGTGTTTTACAAAGATTAACTGTTTTTTCCAATGAAGGATCTTCTCTCAAAAGTCTTTCTAGAGTACTTTTGTCATAAAGTCCAAGGATTATTTGGGATTTTAACAATTTTACCTCTTGTTCACCGAATTCACAAGGTGCTACTAGTGATTTTAGATCCGTAAAATACCGTTCAAATGGTTCATTTGCTGCTTGTTTTCTACTAAAAAATTTATAAATCACCATTGTCTCATTTTTCCACGGAGTGCAATGCTTTTCAAGGATATCTTAAACTGAATTTACTGTTTCTGCACCTGGCTCTAACGTCGTGATTGTGGAGTAAAGTTTTAATCCATCGGATCCCAATAAGTTTTTCAGTCTCGCTACTTGGACCTCTCGCGATTTCTTTTCAGTCTCTGTGGCTGCAAAATAAACTTCTACCTCAGTCTGAAATCTTCTAAAGCTCTCGGAGATGTTATCGGCATTGACGTCGAATTCTGAGGGTTTGTTGAATTCCATGGCTGAAATCATGTCCCTTATTTCATTTTTAACTGAAACGGTCTCGACTGTGGCATGTTTAGATGTAATAATTAATAAGCACACGTTAGAGCAAAAGTATTAAGTTTATCAATTAGGGCACACAATATACAACATGAGTATTCAGAATAGGAAAAGGCAGTAACAACCAGCTTGAGGTTATTAGTTACAAAAATGTTACCAACCTAACAGTAAGCAACCTAACATTTACCAACCTAACAATATCAGTAGGAGGGGATTACCAATGTATTTCATTTTGATCCTTTCAATTTTTTTGCTGATGCTATTAAATATTGTATAAGTGGGATTGACTGATACTCTTATATTAACGTACAGCCGAAGCTACTGAATCCAAAATCTTGAAATATGCAGGTAGATTCTTTGTATAGCATAAATAAGCATCAAGAAAGAGAATCAGGAATTTCCACCCCAAGAGGGAAAATAGGGGTTCAAAGATTGTATTGGATTTTGTCAGTTTTTGAAGTTGGAAACCTGAAGTTTTGGGTTAATAAAAAATATTGTAACTATTTGTTCAAAATGGTCTGTCACGAAACTTAATGGGACAAACCAAATTCTACGCGGGCGAAGCGAGCAACAACTAGTATACCATAATACAAACGACGGACGGTTCTCTACAGCGGAGATAGGTCAGTTCGTGAATATATCCCTCGTTCAATAAGAGTAAGGACATGTGTTGTTAGCTAAATTTAGCGCCTCAGATTTGTTATTCACGAGTCATTGCAGAAGTTGGCTCACTAGGTTATCTTTTGAAAATAACAAATTAATAGTAAAAAATATGTTTAAAAACAAGCTTATATGTATTAACAAATTCTGAAAAAAAGGAAATGAACTCAAATTGAATATAAATCCACCAAATTTAATACACTGCACAATTTATGATATAACGGTGTTTCTCGGGATTTACCTTTTCTTTTGAAAAACATGCCATTTTTATCTTAAAATGACTAATGTTGGGAAGTCCAAAAGACAAAGTCTGGAATTTACGAAATTGAATGTAAGGACTGCGATGCAAAATATTATGGACAAACAAAAAGATCTATTAAAGCAAGATATAAGGAGCACATAGCACACTCAAAATATGGAAGACCTGAAAAATGGATGGGAAAGAACGGGTGCTCGTTTTTGCAGTTCGGAAAAAACTCAAAAATGTGAAATGAACCTCCCTAAATTCAGCAAATTGTAAGTGTAGGACAGAAGATTTCCCAACGAATAACACCTTCAGATGAATGATTAGAGTACATTAGGATCCCAAAGCATATGGATGAGGGATAGTAAATACAATTAATGAGAACAAATTCCTAGGTCAAGGCACCCTAGTCTATTGGAAAGAAAATCCAAATTGTAAGAATAGAAAACAGTTCGAAACACCCGAGTGAGGGCGTAGTTCTCGAGGTAATGATCCTTCCAATTGATTACATCATACATACAAACTGTTATATCTCCTGTTGCGAGTCAATTTCGCGAAAGATGCAAGTACGGCCCTACAGGGTTACCTGTTACCATTTTACCATGTTTTAGATGATACTGAAACAAAAGGTGAAAGCTAAGCACAGTTGAAAGATATCGTAGGTAGCAAAGGCCACTAAGAAAGAGTAAATTATCCAGTAAAAATTTATAGATTCCCAATACTTTTTGTAACGACTATCGCCAAATTCCAGTTGCCCATCTCAAAATTATATTTCTTACTTCTCCATATTTGTTATTTTGTTATTCTTCAATTATATTTCAGGGTCCCTATTAGATATAATTATTTACGAATATACTGAACTTATTATACCATAATTCCAAAACAGTAGGCACTAAAATCTCAGAAATGACTGACGTTTTTGCCCTAATCTGTCTCTTGCAGTGGCGTACGGAAATTATACTAAACAAATGAGGTAAAATGATGATAAATATATAGAATCACAACCTTGACAGCACTGTTTTTGTTTTAATGCAATAATATTGCTGAGAATTCAGTGCCTACCATTATGGAATTGTACTATACATAGCAGGGACTACCGAAGAAGCACATGCGTAGCCGAAATAAAAGTATAGCGTACTATACTGGACCAACTAAGCAATAAAAAATCTAACAATTCCGTTGGTACGTATCAACAATTTTCCGATTACTACAAGCGGCTGCAGACATTCAATTTGAATAGTATGTCTCGTAAGTGATCCTGATGTTTTAAGAGTTCGGGAGTCGAAGTCTTTCAAAATAGTCCAAGGAATAGTCCGTTGATTTTTTTTGCCGCATGTTTTATAAACACCCGGTATATCACCCTTCACTTCTAAAAATGAAGAACGAAAACAAAACAGTTAACTTTTGCGTTCAAACGTGAGTCGTTGCCAGTTTATATTGTTTGCATTTTGTTTAGTGGTTTCAATTATTTCACAACTAATAAACTTATATTTCATAGTTAGTAATTGGTTCAAAATCGCAACTTGTTCATTGTTCATACAGTAGCATCATCGTTTTTTTATCACTTTGTGATAGTTTTTGTACTAATGTCGTATGCATAAATTGATGACGTATACACATTCTTCCGTCGTTAATAGTCTTCTTTCTCTTGCTGCCATTATATGATATTTTATAGTTAGTAGTCTTCAATTCGAAGTTTCTCGGGATAATGAAACTGAGTTAAATGATTTGTATGTACATATCATTTTGTAAGGCTTCGCGATGATGAAACATTTTTTAAATATAAATCAAATCAAATTAAAATGTACTTTATTGTCGAAGATGAAAATTTCATTGACAAAGTGTTACTATTTTAAAAAATATTACTTAAAAGATATTGTCGAAGATAAAATATCATTGTCAAAGTGTTATTATTTTAAAGAATATAAGTTATACAAATTAAATGTAATATTTGAACATTTGGTGATTTCAGCATTTTGGGGTTAAAAAGTAGTCAGAATGTAATAATATATATGCTACATATTGAAATAAATAATAATAATAATAATGAATATTCTCATGCAACCCATAAATGTAGGTGTGAGAATGTAAAAACTATAAAGCATAACAATATAAAAGTGAATGCATAGAAAATAACAGTAAGTATCAACTTTATAAAAATTTTCAACTATACAGTTCAGAGCTAAATGTAAACATCTAACAAAAAGTTAAAAAAGTCACATAGTTTATTATATTATATATGAAAGACCTCTCTATTTTTGATGATATTGGAATCGGTAAACCTATATTGAGCTCATTTCTGGTATTTCGTCGTGGTGAAATGAAAATTTCCGCCCTGTATTTTTTTTGCATCAAACATAACATTTTCAATATAAGTATGGAAGGCAAGATCAAGATTTTATGGTTTCTGAATAAAGGTCGACAGGAATCCCTGATTCCAACTCTACTCATATTTCTAACTCCTCTTTTTTGTGGTACCAACACCCTATCAAACATGTATTGGCAACACTTTCCCCAAAAACAGATACCGTATCTCAGATGGGAATCGATGAGAGCAAAGTAGGTACACACTTTTTGCCATGTTAGTGGCCAGTTCATTTGCTGATACTCTAACTGCAAAGCATCCTGATGAAATTATTTTACATAGATTATTTATGTGACCTTCAAAATACAAATTTTTATCGATTTGTATTCCCAGAAATTTTGCTCACATTTTGTTTTCTATTATTTGACTACCCAGGTAGGTACTCTTACCATCTGACCTGAAAGACCACTCACCATACAAACTAATCGGCTTCGTTAAGAAGCTGTGTTTGTTTGGCCGAGTGAGAATAGGTGTGAGCCACAATAAACCCTCGCGGGTTGCGGTGGAGGGTTGAATAGACCCACTCACTTTGGACCTAACCTAACCCAGGTAGGTATCTAGTGTGGAGCACTTGAGGGTGATGATGCTAGTTTTTGAGATATTAAATGACAAGAGATTAGCATCACACCAGTTTTTTATAATATCCATGCTGATCAAATCATGAATTTTTTTTCATTCTTGGAATGCCAAAATAATGTAGGGTCATCAGCGAATTGGGTAATCATACCAGTTCTAAAAGTTGACGGTATGTTGAAACCTAAACCTAAAAATTTGAAAGGGTTATATTTTTAGGAGTAAATAATTTTTGGGAAAGAAAGTTTTTGGCTTCCTACTACTCCATCTTGATTCAAAAAAATGTGGGAAACTTCCAAAGAAAGTAGCTGTCTCAGGCTTTTTCTTCCAGTTTGTGTCTGAAAGTTACTTCTTTGCATGATCTATACATATATAAAGTTACTTCTTTTGAAATTGATTACTTCCTTCCTTTCTGTGGAAGTTTCCCACATTTTTCTGTATCCGGATGGAGTATTAGAAAGTCAAAAATTTTCTTTCCCAAACCTTAAACTTACTAATACAGTTCACTATGATTTTTACCATGAAACTATTACAAAACCACGACGTATTTCGCTGTACAATATCTTCCTGTTGGATCTCTGCATTCCAGTCTTGAATTTTCATCTAGCATCAACATTATTACATTACCATTTTTTTTATATTACATGATTTTTAGATCAAAGTTCATTTCGTAGTAATTTCAAATTGAAAAATAATGTACTTTGTTTCAACTCTCTAAATAGCGTTTTTTCCCGTAATTAATTATTAAAAATTGGATTTTCTAGGCCCGTGACGTCACGGACCTAGCCCCGCTTCTTGTTCGATTGGAACATTGCAAGTAATGAACATTGCCAAATTGTAAAATTCACGGAGCGTATAAACAGTTTTTGATTCATTCGTGATTCAAAGTAAAATCACACTCACTTCCGACAACTAAATCTAAAAAGAAAGTGTAAGGCATGCTTTGGAAGGGAGTGAATTATAAATGGGATCCAAATAACAGAAAACGCAATAAAACACGTTATTTTTGACATATCTCCGGCAGTAAACATTTTCATGTTGATATCACAGAAATTTCAATAATGGAAGTGTATATGAATCCGTTAACGTTTAAATTCATGAAAAAATTCTCCATATGAAATAAAATGTACTCGAAAACCATGGTTCTAAATAGAATTTAACGAGCTATATTTTTAAATGGTTCTCGAAGGCTTGTGAACCCTAATGAAATGAATCAATTATGCATTCATGCCACTCACCAAAAATAAGAAATTCAACGTTATATATTAGCCATATTGCCACCCAGTCAGCTATCTCTCTTGAATGTATGAGACAATGTACTCTTTCTAATTTTTCATAACTTCGTATTTTTGTTAAATTAATTGACACTTGGCAACACCGCTGTAGACACGATCAATTTTATTGGTCAGCAGACACGCGGCCAATTTAAACTCTTGCTTCTGGAATTTTTCTTTTTTCTGCAAATATACAGAGGTATTGGGACCGTTTAGCTCGAAAAGTATAATATACCCTTAACTCGATCAGTCTATAAGCAAACCAGCATCATTTTCAATAGCATGAAACATCCCATTTGCCATTCATCATACAATATAGCATTCTTCTTTCCATTTCAACATTAGATACATTTTTATCAGTAGAATTTTATAAAATATACCGTTTTTTATATTCTTTAATTGGACGTTTTGTATTCATTTATTTTTTACCAAATGTTTATTTGGTCTTTAAGGGCGGTGCCAGGATACAAGTGCATAAAAATGATAGCTGTTTATTATTATATAATCTGTTTATTTCCTCTACAACAAATTACTTACCAAAGTCAAGGTTATTGATGACGTTAGTTTTGCATAGACGCAAAATCTATTCCTGTCCCGTCAAAAAGGATATCATTATTCAGTCTACCCTTTGATTCTCAACTCTTACAGTGATTCATTGATAAATTGGACAAGGACATATTCGAGATGAAAAATATTCTTGATATTCAATGTTCAACAAGATACCTACATGCTTGGAAGTGATTTCTGAAGAAGACGATGAATCCCTTCAACTAAAACACTGCTTTCACGAACCCTAGCTATGACACTTTCTTGACACAAGTTTCACCAACCAAGTTGATGTTATCAGAACGTGATCTAAACTAATTCCTAAACACAAATTTGGGGGTCGGCGTCGAAGCTTGGCTTTTGCAAAGGACCGCCTTTGGGAGTCTCGTGTTTCAACGATTTTCGTGGTTTCAGCTTATATTAACTTATCGTATTTATACCCAATAAACTTTCCATTTTATAGCGGTAGTTATATATAAATGACTTTTTGTTTGAAAGATGTTTTATTGAAACTAGTTACTTTTGAAATTTTTTTTTTGATTCATGAGTCACTTTCTGAAAACAAAGTTAATTTTGATAAAGAATGTAAAAAGTGTATCAACTATTGTGTCTACCAGAAAAATTGCTGCATTAGTAAGAGAAACTCTCCAAAAAATAAACAAATTTGCCTACAACAAAATAGTTATTTTTTTTAATAATCCTGACGTTTTAAAAACTAAATATCAGTACAGGGGTACTGATATTTAGGGTACTTAGGGTACAGGGGTACTGATATAATATCTATAATGACTGATAATTGACGGTGGCCAAGGTTGACATGCCATTGTTTACTTTTTCAACTATTCATATTCATAAATTAATTTTTCCAAATTGCCAAACTTGGTTATAAAAATTCATATAGTTAATGATTACCAGATTTGATTATGTATAAAAGCAAATAGATCATTTTGCGGCTTAGAAAATATGAAACAAATGAATAAATGTGATTTTCTTAAAATACGAGTGACAAAAGTGTCGACAATTTCCTTCACAAAGACGTCATCTATGGATTAAATAGAAAACTCAAACCAGATTTATCAAAAACAAGCGAGGGTTCCACGGAAGTCCACTGAAAAGTCAAGTTTCGATATTGACCGCTCAATAAGGAATCGTTTTTTTTGGGCTTTCACTGCAATCAGGCAATTAGATAATACCAAAGCCGTAGAGATCACATTCATGAAAGAATACCAAAAAGCGCCTTTGGATCTGCCATAAATGTTTGTAGCTGGATTAAAAGCAAGGTTTAAAGTTTTCTGTCCTCGACAACAACAACCCTGAGTAAGAAACGGCGATGCCGAAATCATTGAGAAAATTGATGGAATACTAAATTCATGAATGTTATTCTAAAAAATCCACCGTGGAATGACAAATCGCCTTCTGTCTTTCAGTAGTTTCTTCTACAAGCAGGCAACTAGATGAAAACGAAAACAGAGCCAAAGCGTTATATTCGTGCTCATTTGATAGATTAAGCTGTTTAGATTTGGTGGAAGGACAGAAGAGGTCATCTTTGATTCATGATCCGGACTAGTACTAATAATAAGATCTATGACTTGTGTTTTATCATGATGAAATTATTTGGCTTTGGTTTCATTAAACACAAATATCTACTAAATATCAAGTATCTAACAGGATTTATCTGGATAAGGATTTTCCAAACGAGAAAAGCACAATTTTATACTTTCTAATTTTGTCGAATATATTCCGTGCAAAGTTAAAGAAATATATGATACGTTGGTTAGACAAGATCTCCTCTGGATTTTGCTCTTTTAGTGTACTGAGAGTTTTTTATGGTCTGGCCATTTTATTAGACTCCTAACTTCATTATGAGAAAACGCGTGTTTTGTTTTCAATACAGTGCTGGGAATAGATAACCCAATCTCTAGGTATTTTATTTGTTGATTCGCTTCAAGCGTTTGACGTAAAACCATTAATATTTCCTTCAACAACAACAGTTTCAAACGACCTTCTTGCAATTAATTGATCACTGATTTGTTATATTATTCAAATTGTTTTTTCTTCGCGTAATGTCACCTTTGCTTTAATAATTACCGAGATTTCTATCTTTAAAATAAATATATTGAAAAAACAGCCGTTATTTCATATTTTAGATAATAACGTAGCCAAGAACATCAGCCTGATTGGAGACGCGAACATCACTTGCAACATTGGTAGTCTGGAACATCGAAGAAAGGTTGGAGATGTGTCTCTCTTCTATAGATACTTTCACGGGAGGTGTTCTAGTAACTTGGGACATTTGATTCCACCAAGAGCGGTACATATTAAGGCGCGTCCACACAATGTCGAATGTGCCGATCGACACAGTGGACGTAGTGTGAACATGTCGATCGACAAATGTCGAGTCGAATGTAACCCGAATGAAATGTATTTTTCCGACAGTCGAATGAAAATGATTTTTCATCCAACAATAACTCCTTTATAAATTCACTTGTACTGAATCCAAAACATCCTGGAACGATGTACATGTTGGTTTACAAGCTCGGACATGAATATGGCAGCAGCAACAAGAGCATCTTCATCACTCATTTTGTTTTTGTTTTGCTTGTTTGTTTCACTAAATAGTAGTTATTTATAATATTTCTCACTCAACCACTCACAGTCGACTGTTGAAATACGTCCACACATCAGTATTATGTGTGGACGAGGCAACTGTCGCCTATGTCGTTCGATATTGTCGATCGACCTTATCGATCGGCATAGGGTGGACGCCCCTTCAGAAATACGCGACGGATTGTGGCTGCCCATCGTTTTGAGGTTCAACTCAACATTCAAATCCAATGTGAATCGCTACTTTCGCACGGGTACCGCTCTGAGAGCGCCTTAAGGATTTTTCTGTAGTGCTTGTGTTTCGTCCAAAATAATAAGGTGCGTATTCACCAAAAAAGCGAGCTTTTTGGTGAATAATTTGAAAAAATTACTCGACTTACGGTTACCGGTTTTTATTTTGAAAGAAACGATAATATAAACCTAAAAACCTCAGTTTCAAAGTCCAAATTTCAGAATTTAAGTGAAATACTTATCTCAAAATTGTTAAATTCATAGAATACTTCTAAAATTATAATGTTAACATTTTCATGAGCACTGATTTGAGTTCATTTTAATCGGTTAATCAGATCTAGTGTGTTTAATCGCTGTAAAATCTGGCTATCCTTCACCTTTTCATCGTTTCCATAATCATTATTATGTTATTGTCATTGGGTCATTTTTCAATTAAAATTAGTTAAACTGATTTTTTTAGCTATATATTTTTGTAGTAATTCGCTTCAGGTATTATTCAAATTTGATTTTTCTCTGACAGACACGAAGACCTGAAACTGGTACCTGATACTGCTCTTTTTCTTTATTTAGTTGTCACGATTTCACACATTGTTTAATTTTGTAGTAAACAGATAAACGGAAATCGTAAACTAACGTCATTATAATTACTAATTACCGATAACAGAGAATCAACAATTGTATTCGATAAATATCAGTTAAAAGCTCATTGTACATTATTTTTGAAAAATCCACACATTGCGTCAATGCTTGATCAAATATTCATCAGTTTGATTATAGAAGTCTATAATGAGATACCTGTTCGATGAGTAACTACTCGTAAACAATTTCACTAGTTCGGACTTCCATTGTCTATAAAATGATTTGAAATCCCTGAAACAAGTAAAAAAGAATAATTAAAAAAGAATAGTTGAAAATAACAATTATATTAAGCAACAATAAACCTGAAATGAAATGATAGTAAAATAACCTACAAGTAAAAATATAATAATTGAATAAATAAAAATTAAAGGAATGCAAAAAAAAAGAAAATAATAAAAATAAAAAAGTGTAGAGATTCCAAGTCACGTTAGTTCACGACGTTTCGATTGTTGGTATCTACAATCGTCTTCGGGTGATGACTGGACTGATTCCTCCGAGAGATGACTATTTTATAGGTCGTTGAAATACTTTCACTTTCTCTACTTTCCATTTTCCGCTTCACTGATTCCGTGAGAGATGACCGATTTGGCGGGAGTTGGTCATTTCTCGTTTGATGATGGGTTTCCATATGTTTCGTATATCTACGCTGGCCTGGCTGAATACGTTGTTGGACAACATGTATGCGGCTTCCTTAAATTTTCTCCTGAACCAATGTTCCTCTCTGTGCAAGATCTCAGCTTGGGACCACTCGATGTTGTGTTGATGGGTCCAAACATGGTCTGCTATTCCTGATTTGCTGGTTTCTCCTCGCTGTGTGTGCTTCTTGTGCTCGGCAATGCGAATATTCAATGGCCTCTTAGTTTCACCAATATAGGATTTTCCGCACTCACAGGGTATCCGGTAAATGCAATTCTTGGAATCGCAGTCCGCGTTTGGGGGCCTGGTTTTCGTGAGGCTGCTACGGATAGTGTTACCGGATCTAAAACAGGTTCTAATGTTGTACTTGGAACCAATTCTTCTTATCCTCTCCGATAATCCTCTGATGTAGGGAAGTGAAAGCACTGGTTGTGACGGCTTCTCTTCCTTGCGAGGCTCCTGCTGTCTTTTGGCCAAAGTCTTTTCTACCATCGCTTTGGAGTATCCATTCCGCGATGGTAGAAAAGACTTTGGCCAAAAGACAGCAGGAGCCTCGCAAGGAAGAGAAGCCGTCACAACCAGTGCTTTCACTTCCCTACATCAGAGGATTATCGGAGAGGATAAGAAGAATTGGTTCCAAGTACAACATTAGAACCTGTTTTAGATCCGGTAACACTATCCGTAGCAGCCTCACGAAAACCAGGCCCCCAAACGCGGACTGCGATTCCAAGAATTGCATTTACCGGATACCCTGTGAGTGCGGAAAATCCTATATTGGTGAAACTAAGAGGCCATTGAATATTCGCATTGCCGAGCACAAGAAGCACACACAGCGAGGAGAAACCAGCAAATCAGGAATAGCAGACCATGTTTGGACCCATCAACACAACATCGAGTGGTCCCAAGCTGAGATCTTGCACAGAGAGGAACATTGGTTCAGGAGAAAATTTAAGGAAGCCGCATACATGTTGTCCAACAACGTATTCAGCCAGGCCAGCGTAGATATACGAAACATATGGAAACCCATCATCAAACGAGAAATGACCAACTCCCGCCAAATCGGTCATCTCTCACGGAATCAGTGAAGCGGAAAATGGAAAGTAGAGAAAGTGAAAGTATTTCAACGACCTATAAAATAGTCATCTCTCGGAGGAATCAGTCCAGTCATCACCCGAAGACGATTGTAGATACCAACAATCGAAACGTCGTGAACTAACGTGACTTGGAATCTCTACACTTTTTTATTTTTATTATTTTCTTTTTTTTTTTGCATTCCTTTAATTTTTATTTATTCAATTATTATATTTTTACTTGTAGGTTATTTTACTATCATTTCATTTCAGGTTTATTGTTGCTTAATATAATTGTTATTTTCAACTATTCTTTTTTAATTATTCTTTTTTACTTGTTTCAGGGATTTCAAATCATTTTATAGACAATGGAAGTCCGAACTAGTGAAATTCATCACGAAACATTGTCAATCACCTTCAAACATACTCGTAAACAACTTTTACGCAAACATTGTTTCATTGGCTAGTGAAATCCTTGCCCTTGTAGTCTGGGCTATAAGTTAAGATTCGTGTTAAATGGACATACTTTTAGTAAAATTAAGTGGTTAGGGTCATTCGATCCGGAATATTGTCTAAATCATTGTTCTAAATCATTAGTTCATAAAAAATTCTAAAAGTTATAAACAATTAAAGACCCTAAAAATCAGTGTTCTGTTTGGTTGTTTATAGTTCGTAAACTATTAATATTTTTGAATTTCGAAAAAAAGATCTTCGAAGAGGAGGAAATTTACTAAAAAAAACTTTCGACTCCCGAAACGGTATCCTCATTATTTATAATTTTAATCTAACGCTGAAAATAGCCGTCCGCGCGCCATTTTTAGGTTGCGCGCACGACATCTAAGCGTGTACGTAACTTGAAAATAATTTTTATAAGGTACTTAAAGTAAATAAAAACATTTAAAAAAATTATTATATAATCTAAACACCATAGAGAACTGATTCCCGTTGAAATTTTTCATTGAAGTTAATTTTTCAATAATCTAGCTAGACAATTGTTAATTAACAAAATTCTCTAAAACTCCCTTTATCTTTCAAACTAAAATAAATATTTAAATAATTACCGTAAAATTTTTTCGCTCCGTGGAGCCCTCCTTAGATACATACAAAAGAAGATTGCATGATAAAAGTTCTGAAAATTTTTATAATTTGTTTATAATAATTTTTTAAAGTAAACAAAATAAAACACAATGATGTTGTGAAAAAATGTTTTTTCTTCATTTATCATTATTTTATCGTTTTTATGTCAATGGAAGACATTCATAAACTAAAACAAATAATTTTTATCTCCATTCGTTTATAAATTTTTCATAAACAAATGGACTATTTCAATATTTAAAAAAAAATTACAACTTATAGAGAACTCTCGATTATGGTTTTCCAAAGGAATTTTTTTTAATAATATTATTTGATTGTTTATAATCGTTTATATATATATATACTGTTTAAATTATTAGTTAAGAATTTTTTTTCTTTTCTAAAATCATAATTAACAGTTCTCTATGACATAACAAAATAACAAAAAAACATTATTAACAATTTAATTGTTTATAAACTTAACACTTTGTTATAAACAAATTCTTAACTTAGCTTTATTTTTTTCATGGAAGTTATAAAAATCACAAAAACAACCACAAGCAAAAAAAAACGAAAAAATTGTTTTTCAATTTTTTATTCAATTTTGAAAATACACGTGCTGCAAAAGTTGCAGCAGCTGATCCATTTGTTGACTTTAATGCTTATATAACTTTTAAACTATTAGAGATACGACAATAAACATTCACTTTATTTTTGTAGATAATTAAATTATCTGCCAAATGTCATCTTGCATATATTTTTTATTGTTGATTTGTGGTTTTAGGCATTTCAGGCTTACAGCTCAATGAATAATGCGAATTCGGATATTGAACTGCAGAGTAATTTTGTTGAACTATAAATTGACAAGTTCTCTATGAAGTTGTTAATTTTTTTTAATATTGAAATAGTTCATTTGTTTATAAAACAATTATAAACAAATAGAGATAAAAATTATTTGTTTCAGTTTATAAATGTCTTCCATTGAAATAAAAACGATAAAATAATAATAAATAAAGAAAAGAAATTTACAACAAAATTGTGTTTTTTCTTTTTTTGTTTACTTCAGAAAATTATTATAAACAAAGTATTAAAATTTTCAGAACGTTTATCATGCAATCTTCTTTTGTATGTATCTGAGGAGGGCTCCACGAAGCGAAAAAATTTTACGGTAATTATTTAAATATTTATTCCACTTTGAACGATAAAGGAAGTTTTAGAAAATTCTGTTAATTAATAATTGTCTAGATTGGTGAAAAAATCCAACGGGAATCAGTTCTCCATGGTGTTTAGATTATATCATAATTTTTTGAAAAAATCTACTTTAAGTACCTTAAAAAAAATTTCAAGTTACGTACTCGCTGAGAGGCTGTGCGCGCAACCTGAAAATGGCGCGCGGACGGCTATTTTCAGCGTTCAATTAAAATTAAAAATAATGGAGATACCGTTTCAGTAGTCGAAACTTTTTTTTAGTAAATTTTCTCCTCTTCAAGGATCTTTTTTTTTAAATTTCAAAAATATTAATAGTTTACGAACTATAAAAGACAAAATCGAACGCTGCTTTTTAGGGTCTTTAATTGTTTATAACTTTTAGTCTTTTTTATGAACTAATTCACTTTTTTTGCACAATGATCTTGACAATATTCCGGATCGAATGAGGCTAACCACTTAATTTTACTAAAAGTATGTCCATTTAACACGAATCTAAACTTATAGCCCAGACTATTGTATCACAAGAGGCAGCCACAAGTACCGAGGTCATGGATAATGTCTATGCATGATGATGTTGCGAGAAGTAATGCCAAAACACATTTCCTTTCTTTCCTCAAGCCACTTTGCAAGCATATCTTTTCTTCACATCCCATCAATATTTTGATTATTATTTCATTGGAGAATAAGGTCAGCTTTTATTAAATCATCGTTCAATATTTGAAGAACATTTTCTGATGGTCTTAAGAAACCCCTTTTTTTTCGTAACTTCAATCTACCAGTTTCATGAAGAAAAAACTAGGATTTATATTTCAACATATTTTCCTAAACGGCTGTGGATACCGAAAATTTCATTGAGGACAAATTTGTTCTTCTGTATTTTCAGAAGTACTAAAAAAGGATTAAAATTTTTCAACCTTTTATATGTTTAAAGAAAATAGAATGCATCCCTATAAAATGATATCTACTCAGGAGCTCATGGAAGCCGATTTTGATAGAAGAACTTATTTTTGTGAGCAAATGATGGACATGTTGTATAACAATATCATCCAATTAGAAGTTATGTTTTCTGATGAGTGTACTTTGTTTCTTAACGGTCACGATAATCGGCAAAATGCCGCTACTGGTTAACGAAAAATCATCACTGGATGAGAGAAGAACACACGCAATAACCTCAAAAGGTTAATGTTTGGGCCGAGATTGTAGGAAACCATATCATTGGTCCCTTTTTCATTGAGGGCAACTTGAATTGCGATAATTATTTGGCACTAATTCAAAATGATGTCATTCCAAGTTTAGCAAATTTATATTCTGATTCAGGAAACCCTCAAGTTCCAGTGAATACGTTTCAGCAGGATGGAGCACCACCGCATTACCTAGTTGATGTCCGGCAATACCTCGATACAACATTTCCCAATCGGTGGATAGGGAGGCAAGGATCGATTGAATGGCCAGCGCGATCACCTGATCGTTCATCATTAGATTTCTTTTTATGGGGACATATGAAGAGCAATGTGTGCAAAACTAAACCTTCAGATTTGAATGACTTAAAAGAACGAATAACGCTTGTGATTAGGTCGGTTACGCTTGATATGTTAAATAATGTTAGAAGACAGTTTTATTTGAGATTAGGATGTTACCAAAACGTTCGCGGTGAACATTTTGAGCATCTACTTCGATAACATAGTTTTTTTTTGTATTCTACATTTCATTATGTTTTGCATTACATTTGCAATCAAACGATATATCACAAACCTATACTTCCCATTTAAAAAATTGGGGGTTGTTCCCGTTATTCGAAAGGGGTTGAAGGTAGGGGTGACATTTTTACGTTGAAGAATGTCAAATTATAATTTACATTTGACGTGTTTTGTTTATTTTTAAATATGTACAGTAACCGAAATAATGAATTTATTCCATTTGGCTTTTACACACTGTACAGGAATACCAGTCTTGTGTATTTTCAATAACACTTACAGAAAAGGTGAAAATACTTCGGATCTGGTCAATTTATGCTTCGTCAGATCGTTCAACACAGAGTCCTTGATGAGATTATTGATTTTATTAATAATACGAGCTGTCAGGACCCGATTGAGACGTAGCAATGAAAAAATAGTACAAAAAAAAATAGTAATAAGTATTCGTAGATAACTAGTCTTTAAAACACTCTCTTCAAAAACACTTATATTTTAGAGTCGGTACATTGCGTCTCTGTTGGAATTGTGATTAGTGAATTAAAACTGTTGATAGTTACGGTGATAACGTCACTTCAAACTTTGATATGATTACATTGATAACCTTTTCAAAGATTATGACCAAAAAAATAGATTGTATACAAATATATAGAACACTGTGTATAATAAAAAAAAAAGAATAAATATACGAGTATGTGATTGACAATCTGTTATGCTGTCAAATTAGACAGAGGCGTAATCACTTTTTAACATATTATTTTTTTATCAAGAATATATGTGATTATATATGTATATGTGGATTTCTTGTAGCTTGAAAGCACTAGTCATTTATTAATATTAATACATATGATGCACTGGAACCTTTGGTGTAGTAATGAATATTACTGGAGTTTTAATCTTCCTCGTTGAAGATGATCACTTGGTGATCGAAACACGTGTCGAGGTGTTAAAAATAACGATTTGGTGTTGGGAAAAAACTCCAGTAATATTCAAAATTAATACAAGCAATCCTTTCTACACTTAGCCAAATTACCCAAACTAAGACTTTTTTTTCAAGCTAGTTCGTTTTCATAATTTTCATTTTTCACAAATAATGAAGTTTTGATAATGACCTACATATAAATTATTTCCTCTTATGTTTTTTTTTTACCCACAATAATAGTACAATAATTTACATTCTTTCTTGATGTGCTTACCGATAGATGTACTAAAAACCTTCCGACCTTCCTTGTTTTGTCAATAATAGTTCAATATATCTGATGATATCATTATGGTTATCAATCATGGAGTTGTTTCATTGAAATAGTCGAATTTAAATGTTTCATAACTATAGTAATTAATGGCAAGCATAGGCGGCACTTTGACGTTTAGAATTATTACTGGAAAATGCATTCTAAAAATGTGATAAAGATGCTAACTTCAAATGATATTTTTTTCAGAATACTGTACTCGGTGTATACTTTGTTCCGTGTACTGAACAATTTCTGCAAAAAATGCGTTCTAACAAATGTCAAAGAGTTCCAAGTTACTAGAATAACTAATAAGATAGATATAGATTCAGTTTCGTTTCTGATGTGGTAGTTGACGGACGTGCCGACAGCGACCGTCCACAAAGAAGGCACGAAACTCAGTTTGTGTTGTGAAAGTCTGCCGTCATAGAACGTGCCATCATTAAATTAAACATTTTTGTGAACAGTCTATAAGTGTTGAAGAAAAACAGCACTCCCATTCACGCCGGTTGGAGGCCGGGGTGGACCGGATGTCCACGTGGAGACAGGATTTTACCAAATAAATGTGTTAATTATGTGTAAAAAGTCTTGAAGTCTCTAAAAAATATTAATTGTTTTTGTAAACACCAAATCTAATTAAGAAAACAGCATGATTCACAATCAGACCAAGCTGTAACCATCCGAATCGAGCTGGCTAAATGCGCCTATCTGGAAGCAAAGGCCAAGAACTTTGAGTGAAGTGAAGATTGTTTGAATGTGATTTACAATATTTCTGAAAAAACTGTAGAAAGTTAAATTGAAATCGACAATACGAATAGAAGGATGGTTTTAAAAAGAATCAAAATAGTACACCCAAAGTCTCGAATTGATATTTAAAACATTTACTTCTCCCAACGTTTTTACATATAGAATCTGATGCTTGACGGAAAACAACTACTTTTCCGAATAATACTAGGATAAACATTGAATTATATTCGACAGACATTTATGCATCTTTCCTCAAAGACGAAAGTCTGGCAGATGCTTTTAGTTCGTCCGGCAGATGGACCTCACTGAAATAATTCGAGTGATCACTTAAGCGACCTCTACACTCACTATATTATTGCACAACATTGAAGATTTTACATTGAAGTTGAACATCTATTACGATTACTGACATCTATTACTTAACACAGTATCAAGTTTCTTTTGTTTTTTTTTTATTTTCGAAGTCAAGACTTACCGAATGAAACACCGGATTGAACTGATGATGCGGAGCAGATTGTACGTCTGTATTCGTTATTGCGCAAAATATTTCACAGTATCATTGCATAATTTTGGAGGTTGTGCAAAATATCGGAACGCGTGTTTCTGGCATTGAGAGGTTGTGCAATTTATTGCATGAATTCAAGTCGTTTTGAGATATATACCGCAACCTGGAAATATTGTGCCACCACTTCACTGGCTAATACCACGATGAACATTGAATTATATCCAAAGACATTTATGTTAGTTCTCTCGCATAGGAAAATCTTGCAGATTCTTCAATTCCTATCGAGTACGTACTTGCTGGTTTCATCATACAGGTTTGAATTGTTAATTTGGTATATCTCTGAGAACACTATACAAATCAATTTTCTGTCTCCTACAGAGAATGCAGCAAAATAACATGTTGGAAGGGTTTCCTTGCGAGTTCAACAATAGAAAAATATTTTTTTCCTTCTACAATCTAGAAAAAATTGAAAATTGTAATGAAGAACTTTTTACAGGTGTGGAAAGGGCAAATACGCAAAAAACAAGATTTATGACATTTTATCTGGTTTTAATCCACCATCAAATACAACCTTCATTCGATCATGAATATAATCGTCACAAAATAAAAAAGACTTTGTCTATCAAGTATATTATAATGTGCAGGTAATGTGCACGCACATTACCTGAACAATTGAAGAACCCAAATGAGATAAATTACATTTTTATCAACTTCTTACAAATCAATGAACCACCTGATGAAGTTTTGAAAGTGAATATATTACGGTAAATGTACACTCTTGGGAAATGTACAGTTTTACCGTAAAATGTGTACATTTCCCAAAAAGTTAGGTATATGTGAACTGAATATAATGTATATGTACATTTCCCAGTTAATGTGTACTCTTGCCTTCACGTTTTGGTAAATGTATATTCTCACTATCATGTTTAAAGAAAAGTTGGAATAGAAATAAATTAAAAATATTGTTGCAGTAAAAAAATATTTGTTTAAATAAACATAATACAGAAGGCTTTAATGACGAAAATTATTTTAATTAAAAAATGTAAATGACAAAGAAAACAAACTTTTTTTGCATATTATATAATATATCGTAGGTTATGATCCCAATATTCATAAATACAATTTTCGTCCTAGTTTTTCAAACAAATAATAATAATAATAACATACAGGCAGTTGAATTTTATAAAACTGTAACGGACATATAGAAATTTCATAATGAAAAAAGTTTTATTTATTTGAGCAAGAATTGCTATTGTGGCACTTGTGAATGACATAATATTCCAGCATTTTTACAACTTCATTTTTTTTTGAGGAACATGTTCCTTCACAGGCCTAGAATAAGATTGTTTTAAAACTCCCTGTTCAGTTCCTAATCCATATACATTTTTTTCGTTATCTCTAGACAAAACAACGCAAATAAAGTTTTTTGGATCCGTTTTACCACGATCAACGTCTGGAATGGAAACTCTAACATTGTCACCAATCACAGCTGCAGGAAATTTTTCTTTCGAAAGATTACACATTTTGATAGCTTGATTTTCTAAATTTTCCCTTGTTTTCTTTCGAGCATTATCAATTAAAATGTTCTTCTCGTTCAAAACATAATTTAACTCAAAACTTCCATCTTTATCAATAATTTGGTTGCATAATAAACCATCATCCTAAAATTATATCTAACGTTTCAATGAAAAACTCATCGTTTTCTGCGACTTTGGTATGTGGTGATTGTCTGTGTGTACTCCTTCTAGTAATTGCTCTAACTCTTGTTCTGTTTCCAGCTGTTCAACAGATTCCATAGGTAAATTTGATGTTTTCAAACCCATTTCATTCTTGTTCCGAATAAAGTTTTATACCCTCATGAAAAGCTTTATTTTTCAACAGTTGAACATATTTTAAACCTTCTGACACTTGGTCACATTACTAGCACTTGCGATTTCGTATTTTGTATGCTCACATTTACCAAAACGACATGCTCATTGTGAATTCAATCTACATTTCCCTTATTTGAAATTGTAAATGTTAGTTGAATGCACATTACCAAAAAGAGGAGGCAAATGTGCACATTTACCTGAAAATGTGTACGTTTGACGCAATATCTACTTTTACCGTATCAAATACATCATTCCAATTTGAAGAGGTTAATGATTTGTTCGTCTATACAATATCAGAACGATTGCATGTGGATGGGATGAGCTGGATGTTTAGGTTGGTTAAATTGTGTTGTGTCCGCACATTATTCGCAATGTTACACACATGGAAGCACTGGTCAAAGTTTACCTAAGAAGTCCAGTCTGAATGAGTATAAAAACGTGCGAGCAATACGTATTTTATCACCTTCATCAAAAGTGTTGTAGAAAGCTGTTAAAACACAGCTCAGAAGTCATTTGTTGAAATTTTTATGGCTTCCCACAGTTCAATCTGGATTTTGAAAGGGCTACAGCTGCACCACCGCTCTCCTGCAAGTAGCTGATGACATTTTCAGAAACACTATCAAGGACTATGAACTGACTCTCCTGGACTTTAGCCGTGCATTCGATACAATACACCACCACTTGTTATTGAACATCTTGCATTTTATTGGGCTCTCTGAAGCAGCTCTGATGTTTTTCAACAAGTACTTGATGAAATTATCTAAGATCAATTCGTTCAGGCCACTCTCATCTCCCTACACAGTAGGTTAATGGACTGACACCTATCAGAAAACAACTACTCCCCTGGCTAATACCGCGAAGGGCGTTGGATTATATCCGACAGGTGTCAGTGCAGGATTCTTCACAGAAGTTATTCCTGCATATGCTGTTGGCGATACAACTGCCGCAGTAGATTTTCAATTATTGGAACACACTTGCAGACCGGTTTCCGGCTGTTTGGCCACTCGTCAGTGCAAGGTAGTGTATATCATCAACATAAAGTCGATGATTTCGGATAATTGAAAATCGAATTCCGTCAGAGTATCATTCCTCGAACTAAGCTGAAGCATACAACAAACAACAGGTTTGTCGTCGCCCCATCTGCCTGTGAACGAGGTAACCAACTGCATATCCGAAATTTGCCCAATTCCTCGTATAAGGAAAGAAAACTTTCACATATAGTCAGTGGGCATATTTGAAGACTGTCTATAAATCAAATTATCTAAGAACAATCCGTTCAGGCCAGTCTCATCTCCCTACACAGTTGGTTAATGGACTGACACCTATCAGAAAACAACTACTCCCCTGGCTAATACCGCGAAGGGCGTTGGATTATATCCGACAGGTGTCAGTGCAGGATTCTTCACAGAAGTTATTCCTGCATATGCTGTTGGCGATACAACTGCCGCAATAGATTTTCAATTATTGGAACACACTTGCAGACCGGTTTCGGGCTGTTTGCCCACTTGTCAGTGCAAGGTAGTATATATCATTAACATAAAGTCGATGATTTCCGATATTTGAAAATCGAATTCCGTCAGAGTATCATTCCTCGAACTAAGCTGAAGCATACAACAAACAACAGGTTTGTCGTCGCCCCATCTGCCTGTGAACGAGGTAACCAACTGCATATCCGAAATTTGCCCAATTCCTCGTATAAGGAAAGAAAACTTTCACATATAGTCAGTGGGCATACTTAAAGACTGTCTATAAATCAAGTTATCTAAGAACAATTCGTTCAGGCCAGTCTCATCTCCCTACACAGTAGGTTAATGGACTGACACCTATCAGAAAACAACTACTTCCCTGGCTAATACCACGAAGGGCGTTGGATTATATCCGAATAGAAAATGAAAGGTATGTTTAAACGGTAAAAAATCTCAATATAATAACCTTCGGGCTGGTGTACTACAAGTATATACAGTGCGAGTCTCTAACATGGAACAAATTCACTAAATCAAAGGTGTTGTTTCTTTCGGAAATATGCTCGGACACGTCGATTAGTATTTTGAAGTGCCCTTATTTTCATGCAAAAAAAATTATACAGTGTGTCTCAAATATGAGATATGACTTCATCGATAATTTTTTTAATGACAACCTTGTTTTTTTAATGACTTCTATTGAAGGGTTCAACAAGTTGCACATGCCTGCCAAATTTCAAGTTTTTACTCTTTGTCCTTTAAAATATATTTAACAAACATTATCTACTTAATTCAAAAAATGAATTCAATTCAATAGTCTTCCTTCAATAAATGCTTAAAATGTCAGGGATACCTAACAGTGACATTGTCATAAAAAAGTTATCAAAAAAAGTAAGGAGAGTAGTATCGCATTCCAATCATATTTGTGCACAAAAACTGTTAGTCGTTTCACAGTTTGTTGTTCGCCATTAGTAAAATGCCGTACTTAACTGAAACACATAAGATTGAAATTCTAATGATGATTGGCTACGGAGATAAGACAAGAATACAAAATGAAGTTACCCATTTATTCAGAGAGAAGTATCCTGATTTATCACCCATATCGCGAAGTACCGTAAGCAAGATAGAAAAACAGTTCCGGGAAAATGGGCATTTAAGAAAAACAAATAATCATCGTTGGAGTGTGCTCAGTGAAGACGTCAAAATAAAGGTTCTTCTCTCTGTCGAAAAAAATCCCCTTGTCCCCACTAGGCAGATAGCTAGGGAACTCGAAATTAGCCAGTCTTCAGTGGCAATATTTCTTAAAGCTGAAAATTTTCATCCATATAAAATAGCAATCCTCCAGGAACTCACCGAAAATGATCCAGATAGAAGACTCCAGTTTTGCGAACAAATGATGGATCTACTAGACATGAATGTTGTACAAAAAGAAAACGTTCTATTTTCTGACGAATCAACGTTTACGTTGAATGGTGTGGTAAATCGGCAAAATTGTTATTGGGCAGACAGAAACCCACACTGGATGAGCGAAGGCCACACTCTACATCCAGAAAGAGTCAACTTTATAGGAAATATTGCGTTTAGAGATTGGTAATCGTATATCATCCTCACGACGTGTGTTGTATTCGTGAAAATCGTTATTTATGAGAAAAAAAGTTCTATTTTTGAACACAAAAATACAGACTTCAAATACGTAGAGGCCTGTACAGGTGAGAATTTCAGATATTTTGAAGATTTCTCGACAGGAATAGTCTTTTTTTCACGTCAGCAATACACCTAATGATTTTTTTCTGTGATACGAGGACGTTATTCGACAGTGTGCAGAGTCTCCCCATAGGCAAATACCATACCTCAGTCGACTTTCCACTTGTGCGTAGTATAAGTTTATAAATTGTTAAAAGGAAATGATTTGGAAAAGCTGAATACACTTATTTGAATTAATGAATCGAAGAGGTTTTGTATTAAAGTGTATAATATTTTAAAATTCTTGCAAAGCGCTTTCGACTTTCGTCATCATCAGTGCTCACTTGTCAGGCAACAGGAAGTATCAAGATAAGTGAATTGTACATTGTAATATTTAAATTATATAAAACAAAATAGGCTTATAGCCAAGAAAATACATTTTTGGATTCAGGCCATGTGGTTCAGGCCTGTTGCCTGACAAGTGAGCACTGATGATGCAAGAATTTTAAAATATTATACACTTTAATACAAAACCTCTTCGATTCATTAATTATTAATTGTTGCTGTGTCAAAACAACTTTGAGATTTCTGAACATATATGTAGTGGAGAGATGAAAGTTTGGAAATTAGGACCTTGCAATGTTCTTTCCAATATAAAGGTGTGTAAAATTATATCTACATCTACCAATTGCCTCTGATGATTGTGGAATTTCACAAGGTTAGTTTTGTCTGCATTAAAATAAAGAGTGATTTGATTGAACCAAGAAGTTAGTTGGCATAGAGCAGTTTCACAGATTTTTTTTAGTTCTATTTGATTTTTGTTGGAAATTAGTAGAGAAGTGTCGTCTGCATAAATAGTCATCTCAATATCCGGAAAGGAATTTGAAATTTCATTTATGTACAAAATAAAAAGAACTGGGACCAAAAATAGATCCTTGTGGAACACCTATATTAATATCGGTATTGGCAGATGTAACATTACGAATTATATTATTTTGATGATGTTTCAGACTCACATACTGAGAACGACATCTAATAAATGATTCTAACCATTCCAGACAAACACCTCTAATACCATAGTTATACAACTTTGATAAAAGAATATCGTGGTCCACACAGTCGAAAGCTCGACTCAGGTTACAGAAAATGCCCATTGGGACCTCTCCTTGTTCTATGTGGTTTATGAGATTGTCATAGAACTCATAGATTGCGCTAGTTGTTGATTTACCAGGTCGGAAATCGTGCTGGCTATTTGTCAAAATATTATGCTCATTGATAAAATTCATCAGCCTGTCCAAAAATCCATATTCGAAAACTTTCGAGAAACTACTGCAAATCGTTATAGGTCTATAATTTTCCATCTAATCGGGACAGTGTTTTTTATAAATAGGAATGACTTTTCCTTCCTTGAGGGTTGTGGGGAATTTTCCTGTTTCGAATGAAAGATTTAATAAAAATGTCAAAGGCTCTATTATAACATTCATAACTTTTTTTAAACGAAAGTGGGTATTTCATCTGGACCTGCAGATGTTTTATTTTTCAGCCTATCCCTGAGCAGATTAAATAATTGCTTAGGTGAAAACGGTCTGAGAAATAGAGAAGGTATAAGAATTTCTTGGGTATTGTTTACTGCAGTATTTGACTGGGTGATCTTTTCTTTAAGTTCTAGCGGGACATTTTCAAAAAAGTTATTAAACAGATCTGATACAATAACTGGGTTTTCCACTTTTATATCATTGTGGAACACATTGATATTTTTGTGTCCTATTTTGTTTTTATTGTTCATTTCGGATATTACTTTCCAGGCAGTTTTACACGGATCATCAGAGTTGAGAATATTATTTTGATAGTATTGTTTCTTTTTAGATTCTAAAAGACAAGAGTGTCGTTTTCGTGCTTCTCTGTAAAAATCAGCCAGCACCGGGTATGGTTTTTTAATGAATAAAGATCCTTCAACTTACAACTAGATATTTTGACATCCATGTCCACCCACTTTTTAACGTTAGTACTACACACCCGTCGTTATGGATAAAGTTCACTCCAGTTTTCATTACGGAGTGCAGTTTCGAAATTCTTGTGAGATTCATCATTATATATTCTTGTATGAAACGTGAAGGAAGTGTCTCGCGTGTTTTGGGTGGTTTCCGAAATTTCATAGTAAATATATCTGTGGTCAGATATATTATTATCTAAAACAGCAGTGACTCCATTGATATGGAAATTAATGAAAGTATTATCTATTGTGGAAAGGCTATTTCCTTCCACCCGAGTAGGCCAATTCACTTTGTGTATAAAATTAAAACATGACATTGAAAATGAACTGAATGGATCTGGCTGAAACTTGAAGAAAATCCGTATCAAAACTTACTATTACTGTGTAATATGATTTTCACTGTGAAAAATTCATGAATCCATTATACGTGTTCTGGTTTAGAAAGCCATTGTAAGGCGAAACACGTGTCCTGGTTTAATAAATCTATCATAGTTAAAATTACAGTAAAAACTGTGAATGTTCTGAAAAAATTAATATCACGAATAACACATATACAACCCCAAAAAACCTTCATACGATATCTATTTATTACTTTATGGCACAAAAATGAGGTTTTTATTTCCGTTTGATATGTTTTTTGAAAGTTTAGATAGTATCAAAATTGGTGTGATGCTTGGAATTTAATTCTTCAAATAACTCTGCTTTGTTTGAATTGTTGGACTTTGATCACGAAATTGCTGCCAATCAATGAACCGATACTTTCAATCAATAAAGTGTCTCCATTGCAACAACTGTTTCCTACTTTTTATCGGTTTCAAAGACCCCAAAAGGTCAATTGGATTGAACTTCTGTTATCAAATTATTAACAATCCGTATATGAAATGTGGTTTGGTACAACGTTGTACCGTCATTATAATTTTTCACTCGTTCCTATACTTTATCTTTTCCTTTGGCTCAACATTGACTCAATCAACTACTCTTCAATGTTATGTAATTATAAAATTGAATTGCTAAACTGAAATTGGTAATTTTTATTTCATCTAGACCTATATCTATTGACACAGTTGAGACACTTAGTTCAAATACATTTTTCTACCAAATTCAGTAAATTACATATATAAAAGTAAACTATAGAGTAGACTCCTAATTGTTATTTTTTATATATATTGTCATTTCATTAGACCTTATATCTGTAGATACGTATTGATAGGTATCTTGATACATTTAGTTTTTTTCTTGTGAAATATACACTGTCACACAAAAGTTCGCAACATATGGAAGTTTTTTTATTAATAAATATAATGAAAATTTGACTTTGCAGTTAGTTTGTGCTTGAAAATGAGTTAAAAACAGGCTCTTTCTTTTTGTCACGTGTTACTCTAAACCTGTCAAATTTGAATTCTTTTCGAAAATCCTCAAAAAATCAGTTTTTTTTGGAAATTTCGAAAAAAGCCAAAGAAAAATGTTGTTCAATTTCCAATTTCATACCCTTGCTCGAAATTTGGACTCTCTACTGCGACTTCGACTTTTTTCCACTTTTTTTAATTTCTCGAATCTTTCGCTCTACTGGCCTGTTACCAGAAAAAGAAATAAATACACCTCCAAAAATTCGTCTTTGTTGTTGCAAAGTTCATCTAGTTTTTCATTTCATTGTAATACTAATTCGGATTTTCAATGTATGGATATTAATATGTCAGTAATCGAACAAACGTATTTTTCTTCATCCTTATTCTAATCAAAAAGTTCAAAAACATGAAAAATAGAGATGAAGGTCCTAAGAATATGAGCGATAGCTCATTCGATTCGGAATCACTTCTAGAAAAATGTTATTGAAGGATTTTGGTGTAGGTAAAAAATTGCAATTGTTATTAACAAAATAAGATTTAAAAAAATGCTATTTAGTTTTTCGTTAATAACTCAAAAAATATCAATATTCAAGCAATTTTGAAAAAGGCTCGTTAAAGAGAAGGACTTTTCCGATAAAAAAGTTCCGACTCCCGAAACTCTCCATTATTTATAATTTTAATTTGACGTTGAAAATAGGGTTCCGCACGGCTGTTACGGCATGCGCGCACTTCCGCTAACGAAAGTTTATCAAAAGAAATTATTTTTTTTATAACGTAAAATGTCATTTTAATTGTTAACTAACAAATTTTTTCCCAATCTCCGTTGGCATAAATAATGGGATAAAAGTTATAAATAATTGGCCTATAAATTTCAAACTTCGTGGAGCTCTTTTGATATACATACTTCATATGATACTGCGATAAAAGTTCATAAAAATTTATTAATTTGTTGATTATGATTTTTTATAACTATTGCAAAATGAATGAAATATCTAAAAATTGTTGATTAATTTTTTTTTCAATTGATATTTAGCTATGTCTGTTTCTGTTTTCACATTAAACAATGGCAGTTATTAACATAGGATATGAATTTTATACGTAATTTGTTTAGTAAATTGTTTTGAACAAATAGAGAAATTCAATATTTTTGGAAATTTTTTTTGCTATTTTGTTGTCTAGAGATAGTTATGATAAAAAAAAATTTCTCTTAATTTTAATTTTTAATTGTTTAAAATCGATTTTTTTATATTTTGATTATTTAAATAATTAGTTAAGAAATAATTTTGCTTTCAAAAATCATAATTTATACTTTTAAATAGTTTAGTAAAAAAAATTCATTTATTATTTAATTGTTTATTAGTTTAACAATTTTTATAAACCAATATTGACCAACGTTATATTTTTTTCTGAAGCAGAAAAAAATATAAAAACAGCTATATATGAAAAAGTGCCATATATTTTTTTTTAATTCATTATAATACTTTCTTATATCATACGATACGGTAATAATTCTACGGGACTCGATTCATTCAAGTGGTAAGAAGATACTAGATTTGTTTCAAATTTTTAAAGTGACATTTTATGTTATAAAAAATCATTTTTTTTGATAAACTCTCTTTAGCGGCAGCGCGCGCATGCCGTATCAGCCGCGCGGAACCCTATTTTCAACGTCAAATTAAAATCATAAATAATGTTTCAGGAAACCCCATAGAAAAAAGTCCATCGGAGATAAGTCCGGTGACCTTAGTGGCCAGTAATCTTGTTCCCAATCTTGTCCTATCACTTTGCCCCTAAACATCTGACTGAGACACTGTTTCACTTCCACTGTCTTCCATCGTCTAACACGATGATGAAATGATGAAATTTCTGTAAATGTCTGTGTTCAAATTTTCTCCAAAAAAATATGATTCAATCATTTGGTTATGTAATAACTCACACCACACATTTGTACTAAAATGAAAATTTTTCCTGGGCCGGTGATTGAAAATACAAGCAACATGTCGATATGGCACATTCTCACCACATAAAAGAACGATTTTTACTTCGTCTTGTGTGGATAACATCGTACATAAAACTTATTTGTGAATTATAAATTGTACGAAAATCTGTACACAAAACAACTCGATTCATTAAACGCAATAATTTGGCATTAACCAAAATTAAACATTTACTTCAAAAGCCTGCTAAGGGAAAATTTTATTTCGATTTGATCAGTACCTACTATTTTCTTCCTGACATGTATTAGTCTTGTAATGTTTCAAATCACGAAATTTTACATCATGTTTAGTACAAATCGCTAGAACGAAAGTCTTTTGAATAGTTGGGAAACAGAAAAATAATCAAACTGGATAAAAACCTACATATTTGAAAAAGGAATACGGGTGTAATAAGAATGAAGAGAAGTACATTTATTCGATTACTGAAATATTAACGTCGAAACATTGAAAATCCGAATCAGTTTAACCATGAAATGAAAAAAATTTGATGAACTTTGCAACAACAGAGACGAATTTCTGGAGGTGTATTTATTTCTTTTTCTGATCACAGGCCAATGCGGGTATTTTCTGGGCATTAAAGTTTCGTATTCATTTCGTTTCGACAGAGTGAAAGACTGGAAAAATTAGGAAAATTGGAAAAAGTGTCAGTAGAGAGTCCAAATTTCGAGCAAGGGTATAAAATTAGAAACTGAGCAACTTTTTTTGGCACTTCTCGAAATTTCCAAAATGAAACTCATTTGCAAAGGGTTTTAAAAAAAACTGTCAAATTAGACAGGTTTAGAGTAGCGCTTGACAAAAGGAAAGATGTTTTTTTTTTCTCTAATTTTTCAAGCACAATCTAACTGCCGAATCAAATTTTCATTATATCCATTAATGAAAAAACTTCCATATTTCGCGAATTTTATGTGCGACACTGTATGTTTCTATCAACTTAAGTAAATGAAAAATATTAACGAACTACAGATTGGACGCCTAGTTATATTTTCTTTTATATTCTGGGTAACTAAAATGGGTACTATTATTTCAAACTGCCAAATAAAATTTGTAATTCGATTTGCTCATAAAATATCATAAAGACAGAATGAAATATAATATTATACATGTTCGTTAGTTCTTATTACAGCACTCGTGTATATTCACAGTTCGTACTTTAATAACTCACCTACCGGACTGGAAACGTAGAATTCTATTCCCCAGAGAATGATGTGAAATCAAGAACCAATGCTTCAATGTTTTCTCTCACTGATATAAAGGGGTCAGTATTGAGCTACTCGAAATTTTATCAAGAGTTGTGCAAATTGGTTTTATTGGTGTCAATTGTTATTCGGCGTGCATTCTAGAACTCAATGCGTCGTATTGTGTTGCCAGATTAGGTTAGGTTATATTTGTACAGATTACAATTCATTTCTATGTGATTGATTGTAATTCAATGTTCTTCGGATTCGTTGTATTCTGTAGCTTTACATAGATTGAAAATAATGTTACATTAAGATAAGTAATTGGGTAGATCGTCAGACTCAACAGTCTCTAACAAAAGAGATGGAAAAATCTCCAACAACATAGAAATTGTGGAAAATTAGTGATATGATAGAAAATAACTTTTATTATTGAAATATTTGGAATGCATTTCACTTGAGGATTAACACTCTGAATACACTAAGTTACATTTTTTCATACCTACTATTCTTTAACTTGAGTTTTTAATCCCTAAAACCAATTAAGTTTTTTTAAATAAATCTTGTATGAAGGGGTTAGTTACTGACTATGTATACCAGAAAAATTTATTCAGCTTGTGCGTAACAACTCTCATTAACAAATTTTGCTAATATGTTTCATATAAATTCATACATGCATTATTTCTATTGTTGTTCGTCGTTGTTTATTTGTATCGTTTTGTCCGTTTATACAGTGTGTCAATTTTAAAACTTACAATGGGCTATATCTCACGAACGAAAGCTGATATCGAAAAATGCTTGAAACCGTTTCTAGGATAGTAAGGGGGAACTAAAGTGACATGAAAGAGAACTCACCCCCGTCAACCCCCTAGGCCCCACCCACCAAAACTCAAATATTTAATGAGGTTTCTGTTGAAATTTATTAAAAATGTCTTATAAGTAAATGTTCAAAGTGGTTTCCGTTGTTTTGTAAACAATTATACAGCCTATTGTCAAAGTCTGCACGATCTTTAATATCAGCCGGCTTACTATGACTTGTTTATTTGTAATACTACCTCCCGGACTATTGTTTTAAAAGATAAGTGTCCGCCTCCCAGAACCAGCGTTATTTAAAAACAGCTCAAATATTTCATGAAAGGCATCCGGACAAAAATGTTAGTCACGTGTACGTCCGCGATTTAGTTGAAAAGTTTAGAGAAACGGGATCAGTGCAAAATAAAAAAAGGCACCAAGATTACTGAATGAAGCAACCCAAATTGTGGTCCTTGAAAATTTTGCAATGGAGCCTACTGCATCAACACGTCAAGTATCCGCAGTGACAGGACTTTCACATGAGTCGGTTAGAAAGGTGTTGAAATTACATAAGTTTCACCCGGACAAAACACAAATTCTTCAAGAACTAGGCGATGATGATCCAGACCGACGAATTGAGTTTTGTGAACTCATAACTGAAAGAATTCGCGTTGAACCGAGAATGTTGAAAAATATTTGTTTCAGTGATAAATGTACTTTTATGCTGAATGGTAATGTAAATTAACAAAACTGTCGGTCATGGAGTGATGCCAACCCGCATCGATTCAGAGAAGGTCACACTCAATATCCTGAAAAACTGAATGTTTGGGCAGGAATATTAGGCGATGCTATAATTGGTCCCTTTTTCGTCTCTTATCTCGATATGCTGGAAAACACCATCGAACCTTTGATTCTGCATGAATTAGAGAACCAAATGGATTGGAAAGAGAGGTCCCATTGAATGGTCTCCGAGGTCACCAGACTTGGCGCCACCAACCCTTGGTTTTAATAGGGAACTGGGGGCGAGTCGCACATCATTTGAAATATCTTTGAATTCTCTAAACAACGGTGTACCTACAATTTTTTCAATTTGGACGAACCATATTAAATTTAGAGTTGAAGTTACTTATTTTATTCTCATGTTAGCATATGCTCAAAATGGGCACCTCCAGCTTCCATGCAATGATAGAGATTCTAGTGGAAACGTTTTCGAACATTGTGGAGCATTTCTGGAGTGATTTGGCGACATTCATTTGTGATTCGTTGCCGCAAATCTTTGAGTGATGCAGGAGGAGTACAGTAAATTTTGCTTTTCAAATGACCCCACAGAAAGAAATCTAACGGCGAAAGGTCTGGCGATCGTGGTGGCCATTCGATAGTGCCCCGCCTCCCAATCCAGTGATCCGGAAAAGTCTGATCTAAATACTGCCGAACAGGCAAAGCATAGTGCGGAGGAGCCACCTCTTGTTGAAATATTAACAGATCCTCCCTATAATTGTGGTCATTTTCAATAATATCAGTGAGAAGGGATTAATAGTATCTTCCAGAAGCTCCAGATACATTTGTCCAGTTAAATTTACTTCTAAAAAAATGGGCCAACAATACGGTCGCCAAAAATTCCAGCCCATACATTTAATTTTTGTGGACGTTGAGTATGCACTTGATCAAAAATGTGAGGATTTGAATCACCCCAATAGCGACAATTATGGCGATTGACTGTGCCATTTAGAAAAAAAGAACATTCATCACTGAAGCATATGTTGAAAACAAAATGTGGATTTTCCACCGCTCGTTCACTAACCAACTCGCAAAATTGCAAGCGTCGATAGAAATCATCTTCATTCAGTTCTTGCGTTAATTTAATCTTGTAGAGATACATTTTGTGGGTTCTTAAAATACGCCGAATGCAAGTTCATGACACCCTGGAAACCTATGATAACTTTCTTGTGCTCAAAGTATGGTCAAGCTCAACGTGGCCCAGAATTGCCACTTGTGTCGCCTCATTTGTTACTGGTGGTTCGATTTGCCGTTTTTATTTGCCACAGATCCAGTTGCGCGAAATTTTGCAATTAAATCAAAAACATACTGTCGCGACACATTCTTCCCATGTTGTCGTCTATTTCCATAGTACAGTTCAATCAACTCGACCCTCTCTGTAGTTGTGTAAACCATTGTTTCTTTAGCAACACTCACTCACTACTTAGTAATAATGTAGATATCACTTTTAACATAAAAATGAGAAATAGAAACAGCATTTTCAACCATTTCTCAATGGTAATAGTCTTCTTATCAGAGAAGAATTAAAAAATTTACAAAAAAGTAGCGTAGGACACAAATGAAAGAGTTCCAAATACATTCCAACTGAGCAGTGGTGTACAACAATTTGTTGCTATTAACAATATTGAAAAAGTTAATTATCGGAAAGAACTCTTTTAAATGCGCCCAAATTTAAAAAAATGTACACCATTATTTAGAGAATTCCAAGATCTTTCAAACAATGTGCGAATCGCCCCCTATTCCCTATGATCGTCAGAAATTATCATGTTTCTAGGTCTGTTCTTCTTTGCTCTTTCACGACCAAAACGATCCCCATTTGGATCGGCTGTCACGTGTGATGATCCTCTATCTGTGACAACAGGAGACGTATAAAACAGTGATTGGACGCCGATGAGCCACCCAGACAATTTCCAAAGGCATAATCCCCAAAAAATGCCATGGTTATTGTATGTTGTTCAGTGGCTGGTGTTATTCACTAACTTTCTGCAGCCGGGCCAAATCATCACAGCAGAGTCCTATTGTGAGCATTCTGGAAATGACCTCTGGCTTCTGGCTTTATGCCTCCAACTGTCAATTATGAACTGCTTTATAAAGTACTGTTCCCGAGTAGAGAGGTCTGGATCCTCTGGGAGAAGAAAATATTAAGAGCAGATAGTTGTAGGTTCACAGATGGATCAAAAACACCTTACGGTTCTGCTGCAGGTGTTTTCAGTCGCAGACCCAGGACAGAGATATCAACCTGCCTAGGAACCTAGGCGACAGTATTTCAAGCGGAAATTCAAGGTATTAAATTGTGGAGAGATTGGAAGAATCCAACTTCATATATAAGCAAATAAAAATGTTGTCGGACAGTCAACCGGCTTTGAAAGCTCTTGGCTCCTAACGAGCAACGTCTAAATTGGTAGCAAATTGCCAAAAACAAATCTCCTTGATAGGAAGACTTAACAGATTGTCTCTGGTCTGGATTCCTGGCCATACAGGCCTGGAAGGCAATGAAGCTGCTGACTCCCTTGCAAAGGAAGGTGCTGCTGACCAGAACCTGTCATTTGCATCGCTTTAGGCTCTGCCAAACTAAGATTGAACACCTGGATGGCAAGAAGATTTATGGACTTCTGGCAGAATCTTCCAGGATTGGCTCACTTCAAGGCGTTTATTCACCATTCGAAGCTTGATACAAAACAGTTGTTGGACTACAGTAGGGATGAACTATGATGTCTAACAGGCCTTCTTACAGGTCACTGTCATTTGAATCATCATATGCAGAGACTCGGACTCTCGGAAAACAGTGTGTGTCGGCGCTGTTTGGAAAATACCTGTCCCGCTGGGGACTGAATCAGGTTTTCAGAGTTTGGCAGAGCCGTACTTTAGGAAGCTGGATTCATTTGGTCGACTGTGAATAGGTGTGAGCCACAATCTACCCTTACGGGTTGCGGTGGAGGGTCGAATAGACCCACTCATTTTTTACCTAACCTAACCTTACCTATTGTGAGAAAATTGATGAAATGTACCGAAAATTGCGTCAGCAGCAGCCGCCACTGTTCAATAGAAGAGGTTCGATCCTGCTCTACGACAACGCCCGTCCGCACGTGTCACAAATCATCGTTCGCAAATGAAATGAATTGAACTGCGGAGTATGGTGGTCTCACCCACCATACTCCCCAGACCTCTCGCTCATCGACTAAAATCTTTTCAAGTACTTCGATAACTGTCTCACCGGTAGAACCTTCGCCAATCCGGACCAGGCAAAAACTGCCTTTGCCAACTTCATCGAATCCCGAGAACTCAATTTTTATGCTGACGGAATTGATCGATACGTGAATAAGATATTGCAGTTTAAATTAGACTCATAAAAACAAACAAAACTTTTTAAACCACCTAATGAATGCCTCACTTAATAAATCAACTATTTTATCTAGTGACTCAAAAGTACCTACAACCTAAAAACTGTTACGTTGGTAGTGAAAACGGATCTCCAGTATGATTCGTCGTTGCTTCAAATACATTCTCGAAACACAATCTGCAGACATGCTTTCCTCAGATTAACAACAATGAATATTTGCTGGATTTTTTTTCTAGAAAGATGTTAGATATTGAAATTGAACATGATTATGAAAAATTTGTCTTACCAAAGCCTGGCGGTTTCTTTGATTAGTCAGACCGATATGTTGATTACGCACATAAAATTCACAGAAATAACGGGAAATATTTGAACGGAGCACAACAAAAATTATTTTTGTTGAGACGATGTGTTCGATTCAAGGTCGTCGTGGTTTTATAAACATTTAATTAATATTCAATGGTCTCTTATACTGGAAACGAATGGAGCATGCAATCGTTTCACTACTACTAAGTGGTCCACAGCATGGGAATCCCAAATGTGGGAAAGCAAATCAGAAAAATACAGAACCCACCAAATATAAGTCTGATATATACTAACCACGAAGGCAATCTTGAATAGAATCATTGATGGGAATTTTAGCCAATGAATCAAAGTCATCAGGTAACTTCATTGGCTTTAATGAAAAAGAAAGGTATATTTTCCAGTTTTGGTAAATGTATTATTCACTTTCAGTTATATAAAAAATGAAAAGTAGACAATTGTTAGTGAATTAACTTTCCAAAAACAAAATGTTCTTCAACATATCGAATCTAGTTTACATTAAACAAGAAAACTGTAACAAAGTCACTAATTACATAGATAGAAAACCCTCAACGTTTCAGTGAATGGTACTGCATTGAATTATTACCAAAGATTATTCAAATTTTTCTTTATGAAAATTTCAATCCGTAAATTAACTAATTAATTACAAGAAAGTAGAATCTAAGTTCCTCTTATTAACTATATTTTCTTCAATTTTCCAAAAGTAAAGTGAAACTAGTGTTTGCTGAAGAACAAAGGAGATATATTTATTCTCAAAGAGCAAAAGCAATAACAATATTAAAAATCACTGGAACTATTCTCAAAGGACTAATAATTATGTAATTGCTTCCTCTTACGTTAAATGAAATACGATGTATCGTAATAAACTCATAGAAGTCCCAATATAGAGCCTTGGGGAATATAAATATTAATTTTGTCTAGAGAATATTGAAGTGCTGATATATTTGCAGATTTATGTATAGAGAGCATTTCTTTAATGCTCCCCTTTTATTTTTTTGGATAAAAAATTTAAATTTGGGATAATGAAATCAATGCATGAATACTTTTTTTTGAAATGAAATTTCAAGATGGCGACTGGGCACCATCTGGGAAAAAAAATTAAATGGAAAGGGGAGTCTTGTGACACATCATTTTGAAGCTCCTGACAAATACTTCACAACCCTAAAATATGACGTCAATATCTTCATCTACTACAAAATGGCGGAACATTTAATAATTTCCTGAAGACAAGCACATTAATATCGATATTTCTAGAAATATTCCTTTCTATCTGCAATATGGCAATTCCAACAACTCAATAAAGTTTGTTAAGTAATTTTTTGTTTATAAAAACGACAAAAAATGTCAGTACGACAATGAACATCATTGTTCAGTTACAATATTCTCATTTAGTTTTCGGTTTTACTAGCAGAAAGGTACCACGTCAACAATCTCTAAAATGGTCAATTCTCGTCCATTGGAAGAACAAATTGAAGCGATTTTTATTTACGGTGCGACGCGTAACTTTCACGAAACCGAAAGGATTTTCAATGAACGTTTTCCGAATCGTCCTATCTGTAGAAGATATTTGATGGAACTTGTATCCAAATTCACAACTACCGATAATGTACATAACAAAAAACCCCCAGGTCATCCGTCCATTCCGGAAGAACAGCAAGTGTAAATAATTGGTGAGGTGGTAGTAAATCCTGAACAGTCTACTCATTCCGTCGCGAATGTTTGTGAGGTATCTCCTTCTACTGTGTGGAGACTTTGGAAGAGATATAGGTATTCATCCATACAAAAATGGTACACCAATTACCTGAAGATGACCCTGATCGAAGAACAGATTCTGCGAAATCATGGAAACCATTGCAAGATCCTACCTATTTCCACAATATTTGTTTTAGTGACGAATGTACTTTTTTTTTTAAAACGGCAATGGTAACAAACAAAATTTGCGTTATTGGAGTGACACCAACCCTCACGTTTTTCGGGAAACACATACCCAATATCCAGAAAAAATTATCGTTTGAGCAGGAATATTGAGAACCCATATTGTAGGACCTCTATTTATTGATCAAAATTCAACAGGGGAACTGTATTTGAATATGCTGGACACTACTGTTGACCCTCTCATCATTGAAATTGTCGAAGCGAATCCTAATGAATTCAATATGGATATTGTAGTTCAACAAGATGGAGCACCATCACATTACTCCAGACAAGTAAGAAACTATGTGGATACTACTTTTCATGGTTACTGGATTGGCCGTCGAGGTCCTACAGAATGGCCAGCCCGCTCGCCAGATTTGACACCTTTGGACTTGGGCTATTTGAAGCAAAAGGTGTACGTAACTGAATCTGCTTCACTATTGGATTTACGACAGGGAACAATAATTATTTGTAGAGATATTGACGTTACTGTGTTCGAAAATATTCGGCGTGAAATATCGGATAGGCTGTTTAGGCTGTTCATATGTCAAAAAGTTCAAGGTAACCATTTTGAACATCTTCTGAACTGATCTCAAGCATATTACCTCATATTATGTAGTTAAATGTCAATGTATTCAGGCAATTATTAAAAGTTTCGCCATTTTGTAGTAGTCGAAGATATTGACATTATATTCTAGGGTTGTGAAGCATTTGTCAGGAGCTTCAAAAAGATGTGCCATAAGAACCCCCTTCCTATTTAATTTTTTTTCCAGATGGCGCCCAGTCAATTTCACTTCAAAATAAAGTATTCATGCATTAATTTCATTATCCCAAATTTCAATTTTTTGAGTTAACCCGTTCAAAAAATAAAAGGGGGGCATTAAAGAAATGCACTGTATAAATGTCAACAACTGAGACACTTTAAACGTACACAGAAAACCTAACTTCTTTAACACGAGATGAAAGTTAGACGTAACATAGAATCATTGGCAATGGTTACATTCAGGTGAACTGGAACACGAAATATTATTTTTGGTGAATATTTTCAAAGGGAATTGTTCCTATATTCCACTTTCAAAATGTGTTTCTGTTTACAATTTCAAAAACTACTTCCTTCGAAGGAACAAACTGGACAAAATGGATTTTTAGCTACTAACAGGACATACTAATCGAATCGACATAACCTTTAGGACAAACATATTTATCCCTAGTGGTAAACAACATTTATCATCGAGAGTTGTCAATAAAAGAAGCGGAGAGGTGATACTCGATGAATGTTTACAGTAGTGTCGAGTGTTGCCGTTCAATGCCTTCAATATCGATATTTGAACTGTCTGGCTTCTTGATTAAATTTGTAATTAGACGTCAAGCAGAGGGCTATTTTCTACATTGCGATAAAAAGACAAAAAAATGCATTAGATTATGATAAATAGAAAAAAAGTGTTTTCAAAAACCGAGATTCCAATTCAAGAACGAAGAACAGAGGAGTTCTTTCTGAAATCTTCTGATATAGATACTCAGATGTTTTAATAACCGATCTTGTGAACACTTATTGTTATAAATATAAAATTTTACGTTTCTTGAGATTTATGAACTGTATTCAGTTTGTTGTACTCATCAATACATTTATGAAAATCTAAATTTAACTAAACAAAAGTTACTGGTTTCTTTCACAAACCACGGCGGAGATGATTTGATTGTCAAAAACTTTATTTTCAAAATTTCGCTATCACATGCAGTATGTTATTCGCTACGAAACAGCTACTGTGATAGCAAAACATGTCGTGAAATTTTGAAAATAAAGTTTGTGAAGATCAAATCGCTTCCGGTGTAGTTTTGTAAAATTACTATCGATCTTCATCAAGTAACGACCGAGTCAATCAGAAGTTATCGGGGATGGCTCCTTGTGGTTCAATATGCGAATATTTATATTTTGATATAGCATTCTGAATAGGGATGCCCCGGTCATTTTAGAAAATACAGGGTCAAGGAATCCTAAGGAAGTGCATTGCAAAGAATAACATGGTCTATAGTTGAAAACTGGAGCTCCAGCGCAACACGAGGCAGCCCTGTTTCGAACCGCCATAGTTCTCATCCGTAATGCTAAGCTGAAACACAAATGAAACGCTGGGCGCAACTGTCCTTAAAGAACAAGCCAGGCTTGAAAGGAATATGATATCTCCCATTGGTGGGACGGTAGCCTGGTGGGTTGACGTGGGTGATTTGTTTCACTCACTCAATCCATCGCTGTGTGAACCGGTTGTTCGATCCGCAAGGTCGGACGGAAAGGTAAGACCTTGTTAGTCCTTAGTTCGCAGAAGTTTCTTTTGAGAGCTGTCGTTCATAGGGGGGCGACAGCTGGTAAACGGAAAAACAGATTTTAACAGATTTTTCAATAGATTACGAAGATGTCAAAGCTAAGGGAGCTTTGCAACCGACCACACTGGGGAGCCTCGTTTATCAATGATATTTGAGAAGGAAGGTCTGTCGATCCCATAGATGACGTCTTCGTAAGGGAAGATTTCATCGCCTTTACGATCTACTGTGTCAGCTGCTTCACTTACTATAAAGCAATTGAATATGATAGGCAGTATTTCTCCAATGGATCGTTTTAAAAATATCATAATCGGTTAAAAAAAAACAGCAATACTTCAACTCAGTGAGTTACATAATTCATAAAGTGTCGAACTGCCGAAGTCATATAAATAGGTTAAGGAGCGGTGAATTGGCGCAGTGGTAGCGCGCCCGACTCACGACCGGAAGGTTGTGAATAGTCGTGATGCTCCCTAGGTGGCTTGGGAAGTTATTACATTGCCTACCTAGGACACGAGGCTAATGACCAATGCAGTCGATGCCGATTATACAAAAAAATAGGTAATGTACCACATATATGTTTATACCTGCTGATATGCAGCTAGTAGATGCAATGAATGTCTAAATCAAAAATACGGAATTGCAATTCAATTTTGGATGAAAAAGGAAACTATTTCATCCACAGTGAAATATGGGTTCTACTTGAGGTCACTCTAATTTCTAATAATAACCATATTTTGCAAACGGAAAAATCGTTTCGATCGAAGTTGCTATATTTCTTGAGTTGTTCCATAGTAATTTCTAGATGGATTCGGTGTTATAATTCATGATTCATTGTCATTGAGTATTATGTGAGAAAATGGCAAGTCCAGAAGGTAAGCATGCCAGCATTAATGAAACCTAATTTTTTAAAGGTATGCTATCCTCTTAAAGCCTTCAGTGACCGACTAAATCTTCCATCCACCATGACACCTCATTCTGACTTCAGATTCTTTGAAAAGAGTTGCTGATATTTGACTCAAACCTGTATAACTAAACAAAATGGCTCAAACCTAGATAGTTTGCGATGGTGAATGGGATTTTTTCCAATGTATTTGGAAAAAAAATGGTGCAAAAAGTTCCGGAATTGTTACTTCAAAAATTGTCTTTAATCCACAGGGCAAATTCAGCTCTGGGAAACATACTAACAACATGGAGACCGATTAAGTGCTACCTTCTTTTCGAAATATGGAAAAATTGGACAGGACTCGGTGAAAGTCTTAAGACAAAGCAGTCTCACGTCTTTCGCATTCAAGACTTCAGAAAAACACATTAGGCACATAGTACTGGCTACTACACCGCTGCTTACAGGTTGGGTATGTCGACGAAAACGGAGAATAGAATATTGCTTCCTTGAAAATCGAGAGTGCACGAGGAGGGATTGACACACGAGCTGCAAGTGATTTACACGATCAATATGGGAGAAACAGTACTAGCACGAATAGTAAGGGGGTGATCCTCTAGGGTAGGTTTTGTCCCCACTGTTACGGAACCTTCTAATGAATGAGTTACTACGTTTATTGGATCATGATAGACACAAAGTACTGGGTTATGCAGACTATTTAGTGATTCCAGTCCAGAGCAAATAAAAACAAGTGAAGGAATGCACGCAGAAGTCAACATTATGACAAGATAGCAAGGGCTGAATATAATCCCAACAAAATCGGCTTAGAAACAAAACCAAGAGGGCTAAAGACCTTTTTAAACATCGAGAAATACATCTGTTGAAGAAGTGATACACCTGTAAGTTGATCTGGAACCAACATTTCACAAGAGTGAAAAGAGAGTCATAGACAGCGTTGGTGGTAGCCAGACGCATTTACGGAAAGACGTGGGTCCTGAAACCAAACATTATGTATTGGCTCTACACCATTTTGGTAAAACCCATGACATAACTATGTATGGAGGTAAAAGCAAAAATGCGCCAATTCAGTCTGTAAATTGCACTGAGTTACAAGAGATCGGGCAGAAACACGTGGTATACAGATGGATCGAGAACCAAATACTAGGTTGCTCTTGGGGCACTGATGTATCCTTAAGTGACATGAAGATTGGTCTGGGAATGCCGTGAACAACTGAAGAAATTGGACGACATGAATGAATTCACTCTGTACACCCAGTTGTCACAAGCATTGTAAAACCTGATGAATTTGCTAGAATCGGATCTTGAACTCCATACCAGCTGTGGGATAACAAAATCTTTGGTACGAAACCAGATTGGAAATTGGGTTTATAAATAGTATGAGAAAATATACCCAGGAACACGCACTGGAAAACTTTTCTGAAAAAATCGTCCAAAAAAAGATCTGAAGAACTGCAACAAAGAAGGGCTCGGCTCATAACAATTACAGGAGATTCTCAATTGAAATATAAGGCAGTATTCCGGAGCCCTTAGCTAACGAAAATTTAACGAAGGGACCGAGAAAGCTTGTAATTTTGTATGTGAAAGTGGAGAGGGACAGAGAAAGCTTGTAATTTTGTATGTGAAAGTGGAGTATTTAATCACCGGAAGCAAATAGTTTATGGACAACTCAAAATATGTTCAGTGAAATATGACAAAAATCCAGCAAGGGACCTGTCCTGTACAAACTGGTACAGGAAACAAGATTAATGGAATGGGTTTCATGAAAAATGTGGAGGATTAACGCAATAATCCCATGAGGCTGCAGTGTTGTTCGGAGATTTGGAAGAAGACATTTGTTCTATGTAGTAAACGTTTTGAGTTGCGTTTTCTGCTATATTTTGCAATTTCGTCAGGAATTTCAATTTTTTTTCGCATTTTTACTTTTGAAATTCAACAGCTGGCAGAATCTGTTTCTCCAATAAACAAATACAGCATTTTTCTAAAAATCAATTTTAGGTTAATCATTATGGAGTGAAAGTGTTCTACTAATAATACTACATGTACTTATAAATCTAGGTACTAATATAACTATTTTGGCTGCAGCATAAACTCAAATATTTCTGGGTAGTGCAAGTTTGAATTTCAAATCTCCCATAATTCTTTCTCAAATTTTCAATACATGTTTTATTATTGAGTAGTTACCAGATCTTCCTTGCTTTTATTTTGTGTATTTCATAATCTATTTATATTCATTTCCATTATTTTGATCGCATGCTTTATTTTCTATTCCTGGATGGAATTCGGAACCGGAACGCCAATGCTCAAATCCTTCACCTCTACATCGTTTATTGCTTGCTTCATTAGCAATAAGCGGCTGAAATATAATCATGATGAGGTCACAGCGCCAGAAAAATTATTTCCCAATAATGCCCCATTCGATTAGCGCGACACATGTTATCTGCCATAAAGAATGGATCATAACTCTGATTGGATTCGACAGCCCTTAGATTCAGAAAACATCAAATCACAGATAACTGACTATGTATCTTTTTGTATACGATATTGGTTAAGATTGAAAATAGTTGTTTATGTTGAGAGAGTATAAAATATTTTTATTTGGAAATATGTAACAAATAACAAATAAAAAGACGTGTGGATCTCGGGGTCCCTGGTATTAACGAAATTTCTTACGCTCTTGACTGCTTGGAAGTACTAAAATAAAATATGAGAAGTGACTAGTACTCGTAATAAATGTAAGAATTTTCAAATAAATTTCAAAACAGTTATCATAACTACTCCATCTGATACAAAAAGAGAGAATCTTCCAAAGAAAGGAAGGAAGTAACCAAAAACTTTCTTTCCCAAAAATTAATCACTCCTAAAAATATAACCCTTTCAAATCAGTTATCATAACATTTCAACTAATACATAACTTCAACGTTATAAACTCATCTTCCTGTATAACAATATAAGTTGAATATTGATAAAAATGCAATTTATCAATAACTGTCTAAAATTCAGTACAGTAGCAGTGGAACGGTAGCTGGTTGAGTTGGGATGTGTGTTTCAAGCCCTATAATAATAATCGAATTTATAAGTCACAAGAGATAAAGGTAATCTTATTTGTATTTACATTAATTGAAAAAAACCTTATGACGAATGGGTGAAGTGTTAGCTAAAAGTGTTTTTCAACCAACCCTGACTTGAACCTCAGATGATCGATTTTCATTGCTCATCGTCCAACCCGTGATACGAATCGTATGTTAAAAGGCAAGACCTTGTTAATCCTCAGCTCCCAGAAGTTTCGACTTTTGAGGGTTATCTTTCGTAGGAGGGAGACAGATTTATTCGACTTATTATCTCACTCATAAGTTTTATCAGGGCGAATTCGTAAACATTTTGGCTTGATTGAGAGAACTACATGCGGCCTTGAGCCGCTGCTTGTTTGACTGCCCGCGTGCTATGCACGCACTGCGAACCTGTTAGGATTGGCTGTGGCTGTAACGCTACACTACGTATGTTACACCAGAATTGTTCCGCTAAACGGAATTATTATTATTATTATAACCTTGTTTGTACAACACCATCTAATCTTCGGCGCTATCTCATATATTGATTGTTTCTATTTGTATAGAAAGTGATGATTTATTATTATTATTATTATTTTATTTTTATTTTTTTTTCACCGTAGTGTGCGCTGGTCAGGCCCTATCCCCCGAAGCCCCGATACATTCGGGAGGGCGCACCAGCATTATCAACCAATGACCACTCCCCACACCGTGGGGTAAGTGATCATTGGGTCCGAGAATCATGTGCCCTGAGCAAGCGCAGTGAGCCAAGAATGACAGCCTTCTGCATCTGTGCGGCTAAGCTTTCTGCCTTAGTGCGGCAAGCTGGTATGATTTTAACATACATTCCACCAAGGACTCCAATAATCAGAACAACCATCTTGACAGATTATTATTATTATTATTTTTTTTACCGTAGTGTGCGCTGGTCAGGCCCTATCCCCCGAAGCTCCGATACATTCGGGAGGGCGCGCCAGCATAATCAACCAATGACCACTTCCCACACCGTGGGGTAAGTGATCATTGGGTCCGAGAATCATGTGCCCTGAGCAAGCGCAGTGAGCCAAGAATGACAGCCTTCTGCATCTGTGCGGCTAAGCTTTCTGCCTTAGTGCGGCAAGCTGGTATGATTTTAACATACATTCCACCAAGGACTCCAATAATCAGAACAACCATCTTGACAGATTATTATTATTATTATTTTTTTTACCGTAGTGTGCGCTGGTCAGGCCCTATCCCCCGAAGCTCCGATACATTCGGGAGGGCGCGCCAGCATAATCAACCAATGACCACTCCCCACACCGTGGGGTGAGTGATCATTGGGTCCGAGAATCATGTGCCCTGAGCAAACGCAGTGAGCCAAGAATGACAGTCTTCTGCATCTGTGCGGCTAAGATTTCTGCCTTAGTGCGGCAAGCCGGTATGATTTTGAGATTCGAGAGTAGAGAAGACATCATTCCACCAAGGACTCCAATAATCAGAACGACCATCTTGACAAAGTGATCTGGATAGAGTCTGCGGAGTTATTATTATTATTATTATTATCATAATTATCGTTTTCCGAAAGTTATGCTGGTCGGCTCCGAAGCCCCGACACATTCGGGAGGGCGAGCTGCATCATCAATCAATGACTACTCCCCACACCGTGGGGTAAGTGATCGTTGTTTCGAGAATCATGTGCCCTAAGCAGAAGCAATGAGCCAAGAAGGACAGCCTTCTGCATTTATTCGGCCAAAATTTCTGCCTTAGTATTATCATCATTATTTTCACCAGAAAAGTTGCGCCGTTCGGGCTCTTTCCCTGAAGATCCTATACACAGGAGGGCGCACCGGCATCAATAATCAATGACTACCCCCACGCTTGGGTGAATGATCATTGCGTCTGAGAATCTTCCCTCCTTGGTAGATGCAATGAGTTAAGAATGACAGCATTCTGCATTTGCTCCACCAAGGCCTCCAAGTATCAGAACAACAATCTTGGCACAGTGATGAATAGAGTTTATGGAATTCGAAGAGAGTTCGAAGAAAATCTCGATATTTCATCCGTTTTCCTCTTCTTCTCGTCTCACCCATCCACGACGAATATAATTATTCCCAAACACATCTCATCACAACACAACAAAGTTTTTGTTTCGGGGTTGAAATTAGATGATTTTAATGTATTTCCACGTGTTAAAACCGAAAGTGACCATAAAAATTATATATTAGCTCTTGTTTTCAAGATATAGTATCATTATATTATATATATATGTATATTGAGTTTTCAACAAATGAAATATTTCATCACCAACAGTTGGTACACATGTTTGTTTACATAACACCCCTCTCATCAGCTGTTCTTAAGTAGTAAACATAACCTATGTGAGTTTGTAAATTGTACGCACGTGGTTGCTATTGAAATTATCGTGTGAAGTTGATTTTTGAATTAATTTAAGTGCTGATCTGAAATGCCTCGAAAGTGTGTGAATTCTGTCGATAGCTTTTGCTATATATGTGGTGAAATAACATTTAAGGCTCAGAAACGTAAAATGACACCTATCGTTAAGACAGCCTATGAACATTATTTTGGTGTGAAAGTTGGGGACCAACTGATAATCTCTGCGGCAGTGGCAGACGAAACGTTGGGTACTTCAGCTTCAATTCTACTACGCCATACTAGCTAGGATTTTCTTCCATTCAATCTTTGCACCTTGATTAACTTAGTTCTCTTTAACAATAGTTTGTTTCATCTTTGACCAAACCAAAATAGTTGAGTTCACCTTTCTTTATTCTATCTAAGGGTTGTTTCTAGGTAAACCTGGAATCTAGTATAACTTCCAGATATTTGACCATCTCCGACGGATTTATCTGCTCTCCTCAAAGTTTGATAGATCCTAGACCCTCTATTTTGGTCCTCTTGTTGAATGCTCCATTAGTCGATTTTGTTAAACTTATGTTCAGTCATTCATAACCTGATGCATTCGTCAAATTATATGTTTTACCAAAGCTGAATATGTTTCAGTGATGAAATAAGGATTGGTGGAAATGGCGTGATTAAACACAAACTCAATGAGACGATCCCTGAGGTTTGTGGCCTTTTGATTCCATGTCAAAATATTGTAAACATGACCCAAATGAAATTTGAACGTCCAAGCGAAACTTTTTGCATTACACATCCTTCTCCAGACTTTTTAGTAGTGACCCAGTATGATGCTTGCCTTCCTTTGATTCTTTCTTTCGTGTTCTGGTTTAATAACCATGTATTTTAATAAATGCGAAGGATTTTCCGGAGGATTTAATTCGGTGCAATTAGAGTGACTAATAAATAACCATTTGGAAACCGATCAAGCTTCAAGAGAACCACGGAGTGCAATTTTTATCGCTTCATTAGAATTTAGGCTGATGTCTACTTCCTCTTTTTCTCACTTCTCGGGTTGGAATATAATTTTGTTTTAGTGAATTCGAAGGCCCTGATGAATTTCACTTATACGAGGTGTATCACAAGTAACTCACGATAATTAATCTGGGAAGTGGAAAGATTTGTGTTAGGTTCTGAAAATCACCTCTAAGTCAATTTTATTTATTTGTTACAGTGAGAAATACAGTCAATATACCCTTGACTTGAGATATAAATACTGATTTTGAAGTGCGTGTGTTCTGGAGGCTTGGAATATCTAAAAAAAAGATATTTCTCGCTCTTAAACAGTTAATTATTTCCACCCCAGTGTGGTTGACATAAACGTCGATTTAGTTCGTAGAGAAAATACATTTAAAACTGAATCATTCACGTTCAAATAAATTACCAAGAAGAATTGGTTCTGAGTGTATAACATTATCTGTTGTGTGAAATAGTATTTCGAAACGTTTTCTCCGCATCGAAATTGTAACGAGATTGTTGTATTTCGTCGACGAGTAAGGAAAACAATCCTCTCAACAGTAATATTCCAATAGATACATGTCATTCAAATCCAACTCAAAATCAGCCTTATTTGTTATGACGCCATACAAATAGGTATATTCAACTAAGTTTTCAACAAAGCCTGCTGTTATGAATAATTCAAAGAACTCTGAAAGATGGAATGGAATTGGAAAAAGGAAATTCTGAGTCTTCTGCTCGCTTTTCTGAAAATCACAACCGCCCTGTCATCCGAATGTTTCCGGTTTATTATTTTGTTTTTTTTCAGCATGACCAAGTAATTTTTGAGGGCTGAATCTTCTTCGGTATTTCTGACTTCGGATGGAGTTTTTGTAGTATACGCTATGAGCATAATTCTCAATATTTTTAGGGTTATTCTCGGCATTCAATTGAGCTCTACATAATCGTTCTGAGGCATTACATTCTTCGTTCTCCGAGTTTTTTGCGCTCTGTCCTTATTCATCAGGAGGCAATAAGACTATTCCATCTGGAATAACGGCATCTCCATCTAGGTTCTTCATTTCTTCTAGAAGTTTGGCTGCGGTAAGAGGACGCTTCCTGGAACCGAAGATGAATTACGTGCTCATTTCGTCATTTGCTCAACAAACTGGTATCACTTCATATGCCCGAGGGGTCGTTAGCGATCCATGCAAGTTTAGAAAGATATGGCTTGACAACCCTGTGAATCTGATAAAAACCTTTATCAGCTATAATATCCCAAGGACATTGATAACTAACGAAATAATTTTATCACATATTATTGGAATTGGCCGCGGTGGTAGTGCGCCCGACTCACGATCGGAAGACCGTGGGTTCGATTCCTACCTCGACCAGATATTTTTCTCGAGTGAATTTATCTGGTTGAAGCTGGGATGATTCTGCAACCGTGTTAGGAATCACACGTTAAAAGGTAAGACCTCGTTAGTTCTTAGCTCGCACAAGTTTCTCAACTTCTGAGAGTTGTCGTTTGTATGGGAGCGATAGCTGATTAACGGAAAAACAGATTTTCAAAACAGATTGTCTTTTACTTCCACTTGGCATTACAAGTTCGTTGTGGGTGTTGTCATTATTAATTCTGATTCCGTATAAGAAAACTGAACTATGAAACGATTTCTGACGTCCTCTTCTACTTCAAAGGATTATGCTAAAAAACCTAAATTACCGGCCAATCGTAAATACGATGACAGCTACTCACAGTATGGTTTTATAGTGAAGCCAGGGACTGAACAGAAAAACAGATTTAGAACAGTTAATGAAAAAATTTTGAAAAAATATATGGTTATTTCCAAACAGAGTATTCGATGTGCTTAATATTGAATTACTGATAGCTGTTTACTATAAGGATTTTGATAATGTTCAATTGGTTTTCTGCGTATTTGTGTAAACGTTGACATATTGTAAATAGTAAAATGTACTTGTCTAGTTCGCAAGTTGAAAATGGTGAAAAATAGAGATAATGATACAAAAATTACGTGCGATTCGGAATGATATCTAGAAAAATGTGCTAAAACAGTTTTTTAGCACATGAAAAATTGCAAAAGTTATAAACAAATCAAGAAGTAAAAAAAGGTATTTAGGTTTTTGCAAATATTTCTGAAACTATAAAGAATTAAGAAAATTAGAAAATTTTAAAGAGGAGGATATTTCTAAAAAAATTCCACCACATGAAACTCTATCTCGATTATATATGATTTTAAATAAACGCCGAAAATAGGCTTCCGCGGGAACATTTGGGGATGCGGAGACGTACTGACACGTCACAAAATAATTTTTCTTGACTAATAAATGTTAATTTAAAAATTTATAAAAATTAGGGTGTATTCTGAATAGGTACTATAGTAAATTGATTTCCGTTGGAAAAAATCTCAAAGTGATTCAATGAAAACTCTAGGTAAATATTAATTAACAATATATAACTTAATTTGCGCCTTCATTAAATACCACAAAAAGTGATTACATAATTTTCCAAAAAAATGTTTCGCTTCGTGGAGCTCTTTTTATGAGTGTAATTGATAAGATCACATCATAAAATTTAAAAAAAATTAAATATTTTGTTTAATATAATTTTTTATAGTAACGAAAAATTAATAATCGACGTATTTTTCTTATGTCTTTTTTTCAATATTTATTATTATATTCCCGTTTTTGTATTAAATGAAGACATACGGAGAGTTGAACAAATGGAGTATGTGATGTGAATATTCAATATAAATTATAACACTATAATATAAAAAATTATAATAAACAAAGTATTAAATTGTTGTTAAACTTCTGTTATGCGATCTTATTAAGTCCACTGATAAAAAGAGCTCCACGATGCGAAAGTTTTTGTGGTCTTCAATAAAGACGCAAGTCAAGTAAAATACTGTTAAATAATATTGTTGATTAATGAAGGAATAGTTAATGAATCTTAAAATGAATGTGGTTGTCAGAGACTAGTTCTGAAAATTGTCGGGTTTCATTTCTTTTCGATCAGTTATTTTTTATCAGAATTAGAAACTGAGAAAATTCTTAGGTTTCAATTTTTATCTGGCGTATAATTTTCTGATTTTCGTTTTAGGAAAAATTGCAGATTCATACAGTCGGCAATAAAATAATTTTGTGTTCAAGTATTGAAAATGATGACTAGAGTGTGGATGCCTCATATTAATTGGGTGCCTCCTCAAAATAAACTAACAAAGAATGATTTAACACATTTGGAAGCTCGTTACTGCTAAACCTTTTCGTATGCTACCACAAATATATTTGGATATCTGGATGTAAAAGATCTAGTGAAAAATCTTTGGCCTTTTCTTTAATTTCGGGAGAAGTACACTGCAACTCAATATCAGGTGTGATTTTCTACAATATAATAATAACTTCAAACAATATAAAAATACATAAAAATACTTTTGACAGACTGAAAGTGAAATTGGAAAACAAATGATTGTTGGCGCTTTGAAGCCACTTTTTACAGCAGAGCTATCGGTAATGAATAAAATATCAAGTAGGCCTTATTTTTTCACACAGTCTTTTTGATGCCTTGTTTCCCGTGTGTTTATTTGTGTTTTGATAGCAGTCTTATTATACAGTGAGCACCATATATAACGGATAAATTCATTTTTTACGTTATTGGCCATTTTCAAGAAAAACCCTGTAATACGTCGAATTATGTATTCGAAAAGACACTCTGTGACATAAAAAAATCCCCTTCCTTCACCCTCCTCAACGGAACAGCCACCCCCTCATTTTTTTTAATGCAAAAAGGGGTCAAGGGATACCTCATTTTGAAGGGTATTCAGTTTTCTGTACAGCCATATCTTTATTTTTTAATTTGGTGCATGCGTCATGATTAAAAAAAAATCAAAGTGTTGAAAGGTATCGCGTAGGTATTCCATTGAGTCCGTTCTCTGTACAATATGCCATGCACCTTCAATTTTTTTTTTGTTTATACCAACCATTGTTTGTCAGCCGTGACAGTTGAGTAAAAATTGTATATTTTCTGTGAATTTGCTGAAGAGAAACACTTTTGCAGTTGTTGTTTGTGTTTCTAGTTCAGTATTACTTTCAGACAATAAGCTAAAAGTTTTAGCAATATCTTATTTGACTGAACGTCAAAGAATAGAAGTGTTAATACTACTAGGATGTGGGGACAACACTAGAACCCAGAAGAATGTAAGTGAAATTGTTAGAGTTCGAGAGTTGCAGCATCGTTTGTGATTTTATTACATGCTGTATATTTTATGTCAATTTGAGTTTGTTAGTTACAAGTTTGTTTACACATATAATAGGATAATTGTTTTTGATATAGTAAAAATAAAACTGTAAAAGTCCAAAAAATATCTCAGTTTTTCTATATAATTCTTCACACTCAACATAAAATGACGACCGTGACAGGACAATACGTGGAGAATCCATCAAGGTTGAAGAAAGAACGAGGTATCTTGAGAAAAATGTTTGAAAAATCATGCAACGGGCTGGAACTGGAACTGAATGCCCAGCCGATAGCAAAGCCTTGTATACTGGCCCTCTTAACAATAATGATGATAAAGGGTCCAGATTATTCGTCATTGATGAGCAAATCCAAATGGTAATAACATATGATGAAGAGTTCGAGAAGGAGTATGAAGAGAATGAAATGTTTCGTGATAATTTGATAATGTATAGGTCGAAGTGCGAGTTTGCCCTAGTAAATATACCGAATCAAGATATAGGAAATGCCAGTAAAATTGGAACATCAAATGTCAAGTGACATTTCAAATTGCCAAAAACAGAGTTGAAGAAATTTGACGGGGATGTTCGAAAATGGATTGGATTCTGGCGGCAATTTCGAAAAATCCATGAAGACACGGAGCTTGATAATGAAGACAAATTCCAATATTTAATGCAGTCCATGGAACCAGGTAACTGTTGAATATGGTATTGAAACAGGCCACCAATAACAAATCAGGTATGTCATTAGCTTCTTTATTCGACAAATTAGAGACACAATTGAGAGATTTAGAGTCATCAAGAGTAACTAGTGATAATATGCTGCTATGTTGTTTCCACTAGCCGAATCTGCCCTTCCAGAAGATGTTCTTAGAGCTTAGGAGAGACACAGGAGCAATATCAAAGCCAATAATTTGGGTTCTAGTATAGATAAATCTATTAATTATTTAAATACTTTATTAAATTTTCTCCGTTCCGAAGTGGAAAGTGAAGAAAGCATTAGTCTAGCCAAAACCAGTTTTGCTGTTGAAAAGGACACAAAGAATTGAACGAAAAGTAAGCCATGTACTGAGAAAATAAATTAAATACACCGGAGGTAAGCCTAGTCTTTACACAGCTGCAACAATTTTTTCGACAAAAAAACATGTTGAGAAAGCTCCAGTTTGTTTATTTTGTGAAGGTAAATCTCATTCAAGCCAAGATTGCATCAAAGCTAGATCATTTTCTGTTAAAGTAAGAAAATAAATTGTTTCAAAAAAGAATGCTTGCTTTTGTTGTTTTAAACTCAACCACAGTGCTAAAAAATGCAAAGCATTTGTGACATGTATCATTTGCGGTAAAAGGCTTTATCCTATATTATGTGATTTATCTATTGAACCATCCAAGCATTCTATACCTACGGAAACTTCCACTACCCCTGAATGTAGCAATATAGAAAATGTCATGATCAGTAACAATACTACAGGTACTCTTTTACAAACCATTACTGTGAAGTTGTATAGTGAATCAGGTATAAAAATGTTTAGAGCCTTACTAGATTCTGCATCACAACGTTCCTATATTACTTCTAACTGTGCCAAAATGATGAATTCAAGGAAAATTAGAAAGGAAATCATTATACAAAGCGTTTTCGGCGAAAAACAATCTTCTCCTGAATCCCATACTCTATATAATGTCACTATTGGGGATTTGAATAATTCTGTTCAATTAGAACTATCAGCTTTGGAACAAAATAAAATATGCAGTTTTGTCCCACGGTTAGAAAATGTTCGAATAATTAATTTGTTGAAAGAGAAAAATATAATGATATCTGATACTCAAACAAAAATTGAAGAAATCAGTTTACTTCTCGGAGCAGATATTTATGGTCAACTCTTAACAAGTAGAATAGAGAAAGTTGATGATTTGGTAGCAGTTGAAACTCATTTTGGGTGGACAGTAATGGGATCATATCACCAGAAAAACACAATAGAAACTCTTTGTTGCTTTAATGATAGTACACTTTCTGATTTGTGGAGTTTAGATGTTTTGGGGATAAAGGATCCAGTTTATATAAAGAAAAAGGAAATTTTAGAAGCGGATCGATAATCACCCTAAATTATTAGATGATAGAGAAATTGCAGACAGTAGGCTTTTTCCACTACCAAACGGTTAAATAATTTAGCAAAATATCAGGAGTAAAACCAAGTTTTTAAGGAGTGGGAAAAGTTAGGAATTATTGAACAAATACATACTGATATACAGAATAATGGAGAACATTATATTCCGCATCATCCAGTTATGAAAGATTCAAGTTTCACAACAAAAATTAGACCTGTGTTTGATGCATAATCTAAAGATAAAAACGGAAATTCATTAAATAGTTGTCTAATGTCTAGTTGTCAAATTCAGACATGGGATGATTGGAGTAATTTCTGACATCAAAGAGATAGAAATATGCTTAGATTTCTCTGGTGGGAAGATTCTTCATTAAAAATAATGAAAGTTTATCGCCACACTAGAGTAGTTTTTGGTATATCATCAAGTCCATTTTTGCTAGCAGCTACACTATCTTACCATTTAAAAGTGTCTCTTGAAAAGAAACAGCTTTGAAACTCATGGACTCCTTTCATATAGACACTTGTGTAACTAGTGTTAATACTAGAGAGAAATTAGAAAAAATCATTTCAGAAGCTAGAATATTGATGTCATCTGGTGAATTTGATTTAAGGGGATCGGTTCACAATGGCCCACAGATTTTTATAGAAAATGATGAAGAATTACCCATGAAATGGAACATAACTTTGGTACTGGGGTTACAATGGAATTTCGAAAATGATACGTTGTCATGCGATGTCCATGTATTGAATGAATTAATAAACATTCCAACTACAAAGAGGGGTTTATTATCAGCAGCACAACGCATCTTTGATCCAATTGGGTTCACTTGCCCTGTAACTTTAGTTCCAAAGTTAATATTACAAGAAACGTGGAAGTTAAAAATAAATTGGGAATCTAAACTATCTGAGGAAATTATTGAAAGTTTTAGAAAATGGCTCAAAGAAATCAAATTATTGTATTTCTGTATTGTATTTTTGTATTTAAACTGAATCAATCCTAGAGAAATGCTTCATTGCATATTTTTTGTGATGCAAGTAAGTTGGCGTATGCCTCTTGCATTTTTTTACGTATAGAAGAAAATGGAAACATTCACAGTCATCTATTACAAGCTAAATCGAGAATAAGTCCCATAAAAAGTGTCACTTTACCACGACTGGAATTATTAGCAGCATTAATAGGAAGTAGGCTATATCAATTCGTAATTCAGGTTGATTATTTCAAAACATTGAATTCTTATTTTTGGAGCGATTCTACAGTTGTTCTGTAGTGGATAAAAACAAAGTCAAATTGGACCACTTTTGTTATGAATCGAGTAAATGAAATAAGAGCAAGCACAAATAATAATCAGTGGAATCATGTTCCGGGAGATATGAATGCCGCTGATCTCCCATCCCGAGAATGTAGTTGTAAGCGTCTATTAGAATCCAGATGGTGGGAGTATTCTGAGTCGCTCAATAAAGATATGCAGTTTTGGCCAGCATTAAATCAACAATTTTCGGATGAAAAGGCATATGAGGAGTGCAGAAGAAATATGATTTCACAATAAGTTAGCCAAAACGATGTGACTTCTGCTTCATTCAATTATTTCTCCAAGTATTCGAAAATAGTCAGAATGGTTGCATGGATGATTCGTTTCTCTGAAAGCAAACGCAACACATGTTGCGTTTTCGTAAAACTGTTTAGTGAAATTCTAACAATAAATTGTTTTTTGAATACGTTAGTTATGGATTTTCATCAAGTATCGGACAATTCCATGATATACCTTAGTTAGTTATTCACCATCGAATTTCAGAATCGATGAATCATATTCAACAATCCCAAGAGTATTAAACAAATATTCAGAATACCATAAATTTTATAATTTGAATATCACAATATACTGAATGACATGGTATTTTATCTATCCATATTATGTTGCTAGCACAGTCAATATGGTCTCATACGTCACTTATTTATAATATATAGCAGCGTAAAAACTTGGCCTATATATCGGTCAATTAATAAAAATCATTTCAGTTTTCAAAACTTAACACTTTTCCAACAAAGATTATTTGTAACTTTTTTCCTCACCCCTGTTTAGTGATGAAATGGTTTCCATTGTAAACGTTGGACATTTTGTTGAAACACCGAAAACATGGTGCATTTCATTGGTTCGGACTTCCATTGTCTAATATGATATAAAATGATTTGAAATCCCTGAAAGAATCAATAGAATTAAAAGAATATCTGAAAATAATAATTACATCATTCAAAAAAAACCCTGAAATGAAATCACAATATAATAAAATACATGCAACAATTGAAAATTGAACAATATTCGGGTGATGACACCACACGAAGACGATTGTGGATACTAACAATCGAAACGTTGTGAAGTAACTTGGCATGAAATATTTTAATTTTCAATTTTAATTTCGTGTTAATTGTTCTTGTATTCTATTTCATTGCATTTTCAGTTTTTTGCTCAATATAATTCTTATAATTTCAGTTAATCTTACCCCGGGTAAGTATTACTTACTTACACGGTAGTAGTACTTACACGGGTGCAATATATATATATATATATATATATTTGACGGATGATTATTAAACGAATGTAACTTACAACAAAAATGGTCAAAAATACTGAGTTCGTATATAAGCAAAACTAAAAAAAATATGGCTCTTCTTTGGCACCCCGAAAAAAAATCATAATACAAAAAAATTGAAATCAGTTCAAAGTATGGCCTCCACGCTGGTTTATTACGGCCCTACATCTATCGTGCATCGACAAAATGAGATTGTCAATGTCTTGTTGAGGTACATTTGTCCATTCAGCGATTAAAATCTCTCTCAATTGAAACGTTGTGTGAATGTTCCCCATATGCGGAGTAATTCTTCGTTGAAGCATGTCCCACTCATGCTCGATGGGATTCAGGTCCGGTGATTGTGCTGACCATGACAATACATCAACTCTTTCGTTGGTGAGCCAGTCAGTCACTAGACGCGCGACATGTGGACGAGCATTATCGTGCATTAGGTGGAAGTTCTCACCAACAGCACCAGCAAACGGACGGACGATAGGTAGAAGAATGGTGTCGAGGTACTGTCGAGCTGTGAGGGAGCGATTTGGAAAAACGAGATCGGTTCTGCCGCCGATCATGATTCCGCCCCATAGCATTACTGTACCACCTCTGTATGTGTGGACTTCCTGGACGTGTCTCAAACGTTCATTATTTCCAGGTCGTCTCCACAGTCTTACTCGACGAGAATCTAGATGAAATCCAAATCTGGATTCGTCTGTAAACAAAACTGTGGCCCAATCATTTGCATCCCAGTTTTGATGTTCTTGACACCACTCTAATCTTCTACCGCGATTGCCTCTCGACAAAGGTGGACATCTAAGTGGCCTTCTGTTGTGGAGATCTGCTTCATGCAGTCGATTTCTGACAGTATCACGACCAATGGTTACCTGGTGCGTCTGCTGCAACACGTTAACCAACTCAGGTGCTGTGATTGTCGGTTGTCTTCTTGCGGTTAAGATAAAAATTCGGTCTTGAACTGCAGTTGTAGCGCGTCCTCGCCCTGGATGTTGTTCGGCTGGACTGCCAGTTTCACGGAAACGCCGCCACAATCGACTGATAACACTTTGGGAGACCCCCAAACGAAGAGCTACATAATTTTGTCGCATGCCACTTCGAAGAAGCCCTACAGCTCTATTCATCTCAGCCAATGGTAAGTGATGGCGTTCCATGTTAAAGCACAATATTTCCAGTTTAATTGCTGAGCAAGAACTGCATAGAATGTACAAACTCGACACTTTCAGATTATTTATTTTAGCCGAAAACCTACAGTTTGTAAAAAACTTGATAAAAGATTAGTTACCGTTTTTGCAGGCTTTGTTCAACCCATAGAAATCTACAGGGTAGTCGAGTGTACCAATTTAATCGAAATTAAACGACCTCATGCATTTATTTTTATGATATTTAGTATGAAAAACTTCACATATGCACGGTGTCACCAACAGGAGCTAACCGCACATTTGTGGTTTCAATAAGAAGACCTACCATTCCCCAGGCATCATCTAACATCACCACGTAGGCAGCTATAGCAACCTATAGCTATAGGAACCACAAATTGGTGTGACAGCCAAGTCAACTTGCCAAGTTTTTATCTTACATAAGAAAACATTTTTTTTTGATAAAAAGTATGTTATGTTACTTCTAATACCTCCAAGAACATATGTACAAAATTTCATGATGATCGGTTGAATAGTGAAACCGTAACAAACAATCTTACTTCCGCATTTATAATTTTAGTAGAGGAGTAGGGATTAGACAATGAAAGTCCGAACTAAGGAAATGCACCATGAAACATTGTCAACCACCTTCAAACAAATGGAAAACATGGCGGATGTTACGAAGAATACAGCAAATCAAAATTCAAAACGGCGGAAATTCGTCAAAATCGCTGGATGTTGCCATGAATTTTTTTTCAGGACAAAACACAATCACTACAGGAAAATCCTTAAGGCGCTCTCAGAGCGGTGCCTATGCGAAAGTAGCGATTCACAATGGATTTGAATCGCTGGAGATTAAATCCATTTGGAAAAACATAAACGCAGTTCTCCAGATGAAAGAGTTCTTAAACAGTGAAGTTCAAAGTGTATTGAGTTGAACCTCAAAACGATGAGCAGCCACAGTCCGTTGCGTATTTCTGATTTGTACCGTTCTTAGTGGAACCAAATTTGCCAAGTCACTTGAACGCTTCCCGTGAAAGTATCTATAGAAGAGAGACAATTCTCCAGCCTTTCTTCGATGTTCCTGACAATCAAGGTTGCACGTGATGTTCGCGTCTCCAATCAGGCGGTTGGCTCTGTTCTGGATGAAATCCAGCAATGTCAGGGTATGTTTCGGTGCAGAGCTCCATATATGAGAACAATACTCCAAAGAAGGTCTGATCTAAGCTTTATAAAGCATCAAAAGTTGCTGAGGTATGTACAGTTGTCTGGTTTGGAACAGTGTTCCAAGCTTTTAAGAAGCAGCCTTTTCAATTCCAGCTACATGATTGTGCCAAGACATATTGGTGTCTATTTTAACCCCCACCAAACTTATCGAAGCAAAAAGCGGAATTATCTGTCCGGTTCGGAGGCATTTCTCTTTTTAGAGTTGGGTTTTTGTGGTTTTGAATTGAACCTGGATATTTTTACTCCAATTCGAAATCACTTATAGATCCTCATTAAGATATACAACCTCCTGCTGCCGGTGAAGATGTGCTTCCGTAGCCGAAATCCTGTAATCCAAATAAAATAACGAGACAAGTCTGCTGTCGTCAGCAAAGCAATATATTGGATTCTTGGTTTGTTCCAATAAGTCGTTGATATACAATAAAAAGAGGGTTGGAGATAGTATGGATCCTTGGGGAACACCAGTGTTGATGGTGAAAGTATTCGAGAGATATTCATCGATGGTTAGGGAACGTTATTTTAGAAAGCTGAAGAGGCATACACAAAAATGATCCGACAAGCCATAGCACCGAAGTTTGGTCAGCAAACCCTCATGCTATGCACGGTCGAAAGCTTCAGAAATATCAAGCGCTCTTGATTCTCCATGTTTCTCGATTGCGTCATTCCAAATATGGGTGACATACGATAGAAAGTTGCCTGTTGGTTCATTTCCGAAAGCCCTAATGATGATCGCTCAAGATGATGAAGCCTTCCAAATATCTGAGGATATGATGGTTTACGACTTTCTCCATGATTTTAATATCACTGATAGCAAAAGCGACTAGTCTATAGTTATTTGGAAGCCTTTTCTTGTCCTCTTAGGGAATAGGCTGAACGCGAGCAATCTTCCAACAAGGAAAAACCCCTTTCTTGTAAGACAGGTTGAAAAGTCTGCAAATTACTGGTGCTGGTTCATTTGCGCACTTTTTAAATTTCAGCCGTACATTTTGCTTGTTATTTGCGAATATTTCTCACGAAAATTGTATTTTTTTTGCACAAATATTCTTTCGTGAGTAAAGGGCATCAAAGGAAATACTCAAGCCATATTTGAGCTCTAACTCAAAAATTACGGGAATTTTTGTTTCGCTTCAAACTATTGAAACAATGGCTCGAAATTCCCTATATATGACTACTGTATATTATGCTTTGGTTCAATCGCAAACATTTTGTTAGGTAAAGGTAGAACGTTCTCCAGTGACCTCTTATTTGAAGAAAGTAATGTCCTAGATACACGTCAGCTATACTGCCAAATGATTATTCTGAAAGTCGTTGAAAACAAAATAAAAATAAAACCAGTGGAACACATGTATAATACCCATAGAAAAGAAAACATTTTCAGCTCACAGATGCCAAAAATTGGCAGGCCAAAGACGCTGTAATTATCTTGGCCCAAAGATCTGGAGTATAGTACCGGAAAAAATACAACTCACTAATAAACAATAAATAAATAATAAACAATAAATAAATTCCAAATTCAAGAAAGAACTAAAAAATTGGCTCAGAAATTCTAATCGAACTCTGTTTCATGAAATTATTAATCAGCATATTTTCTATCAAATAAAACCCCCTGTAAAATGAACTCCATAAAAAATACTTAATATTTCAATCCCATCATGTCCTTATGTGTTTCATATTATGTATATAGTTTTTCAATTCGTTATGCTAATTTATTTTCATCAGTTTATATCTATTTATTGTGTTTTATTCAATTCATTATAGTTAACAGTTTATATCTATTCATTGTATAGAATACTCCTACATACATAATTTTTAGTTTAGTTATAGTTTAGAATTTGGCAATATCACGCACAAGGAAAATTTTTTCGAAAATGTTGCTTCTGTGATGCCTACGTTTATTTACTGAATCTTTGTTACACATGTGATCAATATGGTGAATAAACATTATTTATTTTTATCTATTTTCCAACCCTCGTGACCCGTAACATTTTTTTGGTGAAAGTTTTGGCACAACCTCCTGATTAACTTTTCAGATTTGATATCTCGCTTTGGGTAACGTGAAAGTAATCTTTATCCATTAACATATTTTGAAATGTATATAAATAAAATCCGAATTTTCATTTTTCGGGGGTGTGATTATTTTTTTTAACTTTTGTTGATACTGTAAGGAAAATGTAGAGATGAAAATTTCCGAGTTGGTTTTTCGTTTCCTTAATATTTCAAGATTTTTTTTTCATTTCGGGGGTGTCTTTATCCCTCTTGGACGGGACCGAAGAGATTTTCCTTGATACTTATGACGTACTGTTTGGAACCTTTGGTGTAGTAATGAATATTACAACATAATATATTACATGAATAAAACTGAGTTTTATCTTCCTTTTGAAGATGATCACTTGGTGATCGAAACACGTGTCGAGGTGTTAAAAATAAAATAAATAAGTAATAAATAAAATATTCATTTTCCTTGATACTAAATATAGAAAATATAATGATACAAACCATTCGTATCGATTTCCAAGTGGCTTTTCGTTTCCTTCATACTTCAAGATTTTTTTCATTTCGGGGGTGTGTTTAACCCTCTTGGACGGGGCCGAAGATATTTTTCTTTATACCGAATGATGATACAATCATTCGTATTGACTTCAAAGTGGCTTTTCGTTTCCTTCATACTTCAAGATTTTTTTTCAATTCGGGGTGTGTTTAACCCTCTTGAACGGGGCCGAAGAGATTTTCCCTTATACCGAATGAAGAATATAATGATACAAATCATTCGTATCGATGTCAAAGTGGCTTTTCATTTCCTTCTTACCTCAAGAATTTTTTTCATTTCGGGGGTGTGTTTAACCCTCTTGGACGGGGCCGAATAAATTTTCTTTATACCGAATATAAAAAATAATGATACAAATCAAATTTTAATAACATAGCGGGTATTTTCAGAACCTTACATGTCACATAATTACTTTACTTAAGCTATTGTTCTTATCATCTGTACTATTTCATTGGCCATTTTATCACATACAAAATATATTTTGCGTTAAACCGTCAATAACCATTGTCGCTGAACTCTTATGTTAGCCTGATCGAAAGCACTATTTTATAATTCAGACTTTTTTAAATAATTTCTCAACATTAATTTTATATTACTTCTTATGATGAATTTCAATTTAACTCATATGTACTGATTTTGTTATTTTTATTATTTACTGATATGGCTATATTACGTACAAGAAACACTCCTTCGGCGATGCTCCTTCTGTGATGCCGTTGTTAATTTACTCCTTTTAATATTTGAGAATTATGTATACCTTTTATCTATTTTGAGTAAATAATAGTATATTATATACCTAGGGTGAGAAGTGAGCTATTATTTACCGAGCATTTAATGTGCGAGCTAAATAATAGCTTTCTCATATATATAGAATTTTTTTCACTACTAACATTGATATATTAACAATTTCAATTATGGCATTAGTAATTTTCTAACAATTTGTTGAATATATCGGAATATCAAGTATAGTGGAGCGTGTTTCTAATCAGACTGGTTTTATTTATGTAAAAATTTGGCATGTGTCAAATTTTGATATGAATCTAGAAAATATCTCATTGCATTTTTGATATATTTCAATGTTCCATGTTGAATACGTGATGTCCATGATAAGTGCGCAACATCTACCTAGGCCATTAAAACGTTTGCCGGCGTTTCCATGACAACCAAACATTGTACAGTGATTATTATTGCTGTCAGTTTGCCAAATGCGGTTTTAATTCAAATTTAGATGTCATTTTGAAGAAGTTAAAAGATTTATATAAGTAAAACGTCAATATAATTTATTGAAAAATGGATGAAAATTCAAGTGACGATGATTTAGAGATGATGTGTACCTACCCCGCCTGATTTGTCACAATTGTACAATTAATTATAATTTCAAATAATTTTCAAGCGTATTTTCAATGTTCAATTTCCTACTTCTAGTTGATAATTAAGTTAACGAAAGTTTCTGTGAATATCTTTAAAGTTATAGAATTGTTCTCTTTATTTACATAGGTGTTTTTTTATTATCATTATTTACCAAGGGTGAGAAATATTAATTCTTGTTAGGGGAATGGAGTAAATAATAGCAATTTAGCTCAGGTTAGTAGTGAAAAAACATTATTATTATATTATTATTATAGTTGCGATTTTGGCGAAATAAAAATATTTGAAATTTCAGCCATTTTTAATTTTCAACACGTGTTTCACTATACAATAGTTTCTTCAGGCCTATTCATATTAATTCAGTAAAACGTCCGAAGAAGCTATTGCATAGTGAAACACGTATTTTTGTTTTGTATCCTGCTATTATTTATAGTGAAAATGGATCGCTGTGTATAATTAGAGAAGTATGTAAATGTAATGTAAATGTCGAGTTTTTAAACATTCTGTATTAATCTTTCAATGAACGTCTAAAAAGTATAAAGTAACTCTAATAATTTTGTGGCATATGATATGAATATGATGAGACGAGTTCTTCTTGTCACCCGGTAACGATAAAAGACAATGGTATCAAACCAATTATTTCTTGGCTATTTTCGAATGGATATATGTATATATTTTTTCCTTGGATCAATGATAGCAGTATTATGATCATTATTAACAAACACTAATTATTGAGTATTAAAGACAATATTGTTTTTATAAACATGCTATAATTGCATGTCCGTTCCAATGAACTGTTTTATTATCTTTTATGCAAAAACTTCCACATGGTACTTTTTGAGAACATGAGAATGCATGATGTTTTGTATTTTCGAAATACTAGCATTATGTATTTGAAATTATACAGAACATTTCACGACAAACTTCAGTAATTTTTTCTAATATTTGTGTATTTTTGGAAATTTTCAAAATGAACCTTAATTTTCTGGTTTCTTTTCAATAAAATGCGTGCATAAACATGATTTACAACATGAAGACTGTTCAATAAGAATTAATATATTCTGGTACACCTCTATATAATATAGAACAGTTGAGTATTTTCTTCAATTTTTCGGGTTATTGATGTATTGAACTGAACAAAATTAATTTCAAAGTGAATGGAAACATATTTCGTCACCTAGAAATTTTGCGATTCTTACATACCTTACATAAGTTCCTACATTTTTGCGGTTTGGAGTGAAATAGGAAGTTTTTAGACTCCTATTCCACTCGATTTAATTTAAAAAAATTACTAATTTTTTTTCTAACTTCCTTTTTCTTAGTACTATCGTTGTTTCCAAATCATCTAAATGTTCATTTTCGATTTGTCCAGAACAAAAAAGCAAATACCTACAGTTCTTGTTGAAATACCAATAAAAACGTATGTGATGTGAGTTAATTTCATTGTAAATAAGTTTTTATTGAGAGCAATGCTTTTCCATTTTTTTGTGTTTCTGATCTACGAGAAGAATTAGCTTTCCAAATCTGAAAACCTACCAATCTCAAATGTCACTTTCTACTGCAGAAATAACTTTCATATAATTTTGTCGTCATCGTGTCAGAGCACATTATCTAGTGTATCAATTACCTACAATATGGTTTGCCAATATTCCTTCCTAAATGTTCCTGGACATTGGGTATGTGTTTTCCGGAAAACGTGAGGGTTCGTGTCACTCCAATAGCGGCAATTTTGTCTGTGAACATTGCCGTTAAAAAATGTACATTCGTCACTAAAACAAATATTGTGGAGATAGGTAGGATGCCTTGCAATGGTTTCCGTCATGATTTCGCAGAATTCTGTTCTTCGATCAGGGTCATCTTCAGTTAATTGGTGTACCATTTTAATGAAAAGAGAAATGAAAATTTTTTTGTTTTTTACCACTTTCATTTGTAACTAAGGTTACGGCAGTTTCGTCTTATTTGGACATTCTCAAACTTATACAATAAACGTTAGTTACAAATAAAAGTTATAAAAAACATAAAAATTTTCATTTCTCTTTTCATTATGATCTCTTACCACGTAGTAACGGCTACATCCATCAATTTATGGTACCATTTAAATTTTGTATGGATGATACCTATTCCTCTTCAAAAGTCTTCACACAGTAGAAGGAGACACCTCACAAACATTCGCGACAGACTGAGTAGACTGTTCAGGATTTACTACCATCTAACCAATTATTTGCACTTGCTGTTTTTCCGGAATGGACGGATGACCTGGGGGCTTTTTGTTATGTACACTACGGTAATTGTGAATTTGGATACAAGTTTCTTCAAATATTTTCTACAGATAGGACGATTCGAAAAACGTTCATTGAAAATCCTTTTGGTCTCGTGAGTGTTACGTGTCGCAATTTGTTCTTCCAATGGAGAAGAATTGACCATTTTAGAGATTGTTGAAGTGGTACCTTTCTGCTAGTAAAACCGAAAACTAAATGAAAATATTATAACTGAACAATGATGTTAATTGTCGTACTCACATTTTTGTCGTTTTTATAAACAAAAAATAACCTTATCGGGTTGTTGGAATTGCCATATGGCAGATAAAAAGGAATATTTCTAGAAATATCCATATTAATGTGTTTGTCTTCAGGAAATTATTAAATGTTCTGCCATTTTGTAGTAGTTGAAGATATTGACTTCATATTCTAGGGTTGTGAAGTATTCTTCAGGTGCTTCAAAATGATGTGTCACAAGACCCCCCCTTTCCATTAAATTTTTTTTCCCAGATGGCGCCCAGTCGCCATCTTGAAAGTATAATCAGTCAATTCCATTTCTAAATAAAGTATTCATGCATTAACTTCATTATCTCAAATTTCAATTTTTTGAGTTGACCCGTTCAAAAAATAAAAGGGGGGACATTAAAAAAATGCACTATATAGGGTTATTGGATTGTTTGAATTCCAAAATTGCAAAGAAACGACCGCATATGGCAAAAAAAATTGTTTCATCAAGACCACACACCGTGTCACGAGTCAATCAAAAAAATGGCAACACTACATGAATTTCTTCCACATCCACCGTATTCGCCAGATTTGGCTTCCAGCGACTACTGTATGTTCGCAGACCTCAATAAAATGCTCGCCGGTAAGAAATTTCGCTGAGAGTCCTACAAATGTGGTATTGATGTTGAAGCGGCGCTGGAATGATTGTGGCTCTTGATGGAGATTACGTTCATGAATAAAAGCAATTTTAAATAAAAAAAAAATGCATTTTCTTTCTTAGGCCCAGAACTCTTCAGCCTATGTGTTATAGTTCTTGATATCGGTGAAAATAATAAGGTAATGAAGAATTTTCCAACGTGGGTATAGCTAAACCAGAACCTGATATCTTAGAGAATTTTTGTCATAGAAATCTTTCTAGTTACCTATTTTTATATATTTGGTACCAATCCAGTTAAGTTCAACCAATTTTGTTTACCATAAGTTTAGACATTTGTATTTATAATAAATTAGATCTATTAACCCGAACAATTTTTTCTTATTTTGACAAAAATTCTTGAATCTGCATAAGAAATTTCAATTCCTTTGATATCTGCTATTGATTTCATATATCTTGTAACAAGTACCTATGTTACAAAATATCATATTGCTCAATTTATATTCTTCAATAAATGAATAAATAATGACCTTGTCATTATTGACAATTTATAAAATTTGTTGAGAATATCTTGATATTCACGTCATAAATTTTTAATTGATCAAAATTTTGATATCGATTCTTGCAAATTAATGGCGCTGTTCGCTAATGTGTGAGATGGAACAATTGTTTTTAATCAAGTATTATGTGAGTTAGTGTGATTGTGATAGGTCAGTGATGATATGTTTATCATTTAGGGGAGTTCGTATTAACAGACGATATAAATGTCAATATCAACAGTATATCATAAACTATTTCATAAAAGCAATGGAATTAGTCGTTATTCATATCATTCTCCTTGATTTTATACAAAATAAAAAAAAATGATGAATAGGGAATATTTAGGGTTATTCTGCTGTTATAATTTTAGAATGAAATAGACATCATTACTGTTTCCGAACTAGTGTTCCAGTTGGAAACTGACAACTGTGTTAGCGACTTCTATACTAGTGCTAACACTTGAAACACTTCTCAACTGATTGCAAGTGAAATTTTGGATCAAGCAGATTCAAGTAGCTGTTATTCAGTAATTTTGATTCATTCAATAATATTCAAAAATACTTCAAATAATGTATGACATCAGAGGTATCTCACTGAATGTATGGGCTACACCTAGGTATAAATGAAATCGGAGGTCTATGCAATTCTAATGGTTTTAGTGAGTTGGCAGGAGAGCTAGGAAAGCTCTATTTCAAATTTAAAACATATTGATAGGCGAATGATAGCAAAGGTGAACAGTATTCAATTTAGAAAGTCGTTGGGTTTCTTTGTATATAACTTTTTAAAGCAGTTTTAAATTTTCTTATACCATTTATAGTTTTCAGGTTTTTAGGAAGGAGATTGAAAAATTTTGGGCCATAATAAAATAGACTCCTTTGGGAATGGGTTTTCCTGAAAAGTGGAATTTGTTATGTTGTGACTATACTAAATCTTGATATATAATTTTCTAGTTTTTTGAATTTACCGATATTTAAATAAACCCAGATAATGCTTTTGTAAATATATATGGAATTTATATTCATTATCGGTGTATTGTTGTAGAGTAACATATATGTGAAAATCGTTTATATTTCTTGTGAATAATTTTCAGTAAAGAATTTTGAGCAATTTTTAGATTGTCTAGAATATTAAACGCGCTACCCCATGATGTAATGCAATAAATTAGGACAGAGTTATTGAATTATTTTTGGATACGATGTCCCTCAGATTGTGAAATGTATTCATTACCAATCGTATGCTTTTAATCAAATGATTAACATGTTCGTCCCACCTCATGGTCGAGAAAAATTTGTAAGTATTTATTCGATGATGTGTTTGTTATTTCGGGGCATTGGTATTGTAGATTCGAGCAATCTGGTTTTTATTGTTTGTGTTGGATGAGTCGTTATATCTAAGAGAAAAGGTGATAAATTTTGTTTTTTGTATAGTTATACTCAATTTATTATTATTTAGCCATAATCCAATTTTCCTCAAATCTTGCTCAGCTGTGTAAATAGTTTCATTCCAGGTGTTGCCTTTGAAAATCAATGCACTATCATAGGCATAACATATGATGTGACGTAGAACATTAACAATGCGGCAAATATTGTTTATGTGTACAAGGAACAGTATTGGACCCAATACTGTACCTTCAGGCATACCAATACATAGGATTGAGGGTGAACTTTGGGTTTTACCAATTTTAACTTGTTGGGTTCTACCACTGAGATAGTTTTGAAGAAGCTGTAGGAATATTCCCCTAATACCATATCTTTCAAGTTTTTTCAGTGCATCATGAGAGACAGTGTCAAATGCTTTGACCAAGTCTAGAAAAATCGCTAAACACTTAAATGATTTGTCAAGATAAGTCATTTCTTTTCTTAGATTTTCAGTATTATAATTCTGAATAAAGCCATATTGACGTTCTGCTATAACATGATGCTCCCTGAAAAATGTTACCTAATAGTCTACTTTTGATGCTATGTTCAAAGATTTTAGCTAAATAAGATATAACAGAAGTAGGTCTATGATTACTAAGTTTCTTTGGATCACTTCTTTTGAAGATTGGTGTAACTATGAGTCTTTCCACTGGAATGGAATACTACCATGCTTCAAGAATAAATTTTGAATGTTCACTTTGTATGATCTTATTTTGTGAGAATTATTTATTTGTTTTATTAGAAATACTTTCATTTATGACCATTCATATTTTTTGGGATTACCTAGATCCTAGATCAGTTATGTCAGTTTCAAAAATGTTAGCGTTGATAGTGGCATCACTCTGTAGTTGATTTTTTAATCTTACAAAAGTGTGATCCAAACACGAGGCTTAATCGTTGACCACTCTTGTAGGTTCAGTAATATGAGAAATGAATCCATTTTCATTAAGAATATTCATGTTAAGGTTAATGTCGTAAGCTGCCGTATCTAATGCATTCATGTTTATATCCCTAATGAATATTTCCAAATCTTCTTCTTATGAGTTGTAAAATTTGTTATCATTGATATGATGCGTTATACTTGTCTTATTTGGTTCTTGCAAGAATCTGCTAAAGTATAGTAAAGGGCAAACTGAAAAGTTACTGCGTAATGTAAACCACTGAAGAGTCCAGTCGGTAACTTTGTAGTATTTACAGATCTTGCCTATAAATTGAATAATTTATGAAGAAAAATGAATGAAAGTTATTGACTATTTGAACTCTTATTCAGTGGTTCAAATTACGCAACCTTTCGGGGCGAACTTACTAGTTGGTCCGTTATTACACTTTAGCAGACTATTTATTGATTTAGTTTTGTTCACTTTCGAAATTGTAGAAAATTAACAACAAGAAACATTGATTCCTCGACAAAAATGTCTCTCAGAGAATATTGCCTATCTTTGGAGAAGTAGTGATGATGAAGGTGAAGTCCAAAAACCTATTGAAAAACCAGGGATAGCGAACCAAATTTTAAATCGCGTTTTTTCTTTCTCTCTCTGTAGCTTTTACTGCGAGTAGACAACTAGATCACACGAGATCTGAAGCGCAGACATAATTTTATCAGCCGTATCGTCAAACAAGTGTTAGGTATTCTATAAAAAATATGTAATCAAACTTTACAGAAGCAGATATGGATTTTTTAGTGTCACCAATCATCCACAGTGTTACCACAAAAACCTGCTGTTACATTCATTGCCATTGCCAGAAACAGATTTTATAATTTTGGTGATGATGAATGTAAAAATTGAACATCACACCATTACTAAATTTCGGCAGTTGCATAATCATTCATGTATTTATTATAAGAATTTGTGTCATCAGGTTGTAAGATTTCTGAGAATAGTATTAGTAGTATATGAGCATTAATTTCAAAATATAGTTTCCATCTTGATGAAAATATATAATTGATTATTACTGGAAATTCTAAAATACTATTAGTGAAAGATCATATAGTTAGATTTGACAGTTATTATTTTTAATTTATGGGTTGTCTGTAATTTATGGTAATTTTTTTGTATCATGTCGAATAAACCAATAATTGAGTAGCACTTTGAAAGCCAAAATCACTAATACTAAAATTCCTTTATAGTAGGCACTAAATTTTTCATACTGAATAACATACGAGAAACTAAATATTTACTCGTATCTTTTATGTATAACCCTACGTAATCACCAATGAGAACTAACTACACAATCATAACTACCTAGAGCATATACTCAACTTTTATATACCTCAGGTACATCAAACAAGTTCAATAAACTATGAAAAAGCTACTATGGTAGCTAAACATGTGAAATTTTGATAATTAAGTTTGTAAATAATATTACTGGTGTTTAATCGCAACACCAAACCGTTATTTTTAACACCTCGGCACGTGTTTCAATCACCAAGTGAACATCTTTAAGAGGAAGATTATACCATAGATATCTCTGACCTCTGTAAATTTTACATGTTGCCTTATTTACTAGTCAAAATTAATCTTACAATATTGGCTTATCTAACAATCAGGAGAATCGGATGATAAAATATTATTTCAACAAGCTATATAGTACTATAGTACTACTATTAGGTTTTGGTCCAGCATCGTTATTCATAATATTATTATGTTCACTTATTTCTACACTCTCATGGGCATCTATATGTCTGTTGTTGTTAACTTGTCTAACTAATCTTAATTAAAATAAAGCCTATGGGAGGGTTTTGTTACACAATATGATGGGCCACTACCGATGTTTCTGATCTTCCATATTTTAGGTGTGCTAAGTGTTCAGTATATCTTATTTTGATAGATCTTTTAGTCTGTCCATAATATTTTGCATCGCAGTCCTTACATTAAATTTCGTAAACTCCAGAATTTCTGAATTCTCGGCTTTGTCCTTTGGATTTCCTAGAATGCTCTGTAATGTATGACTTGTTTTAAATACCACCTTCATACCTAGTTCCTTGAAAATCTTTTTAAAGTTCTTCGTATAATGGTGGTATGGAATTGAGATATATTTGCCTTGGTTCTCGTCTTTTCTGAAAGTCGCGATTTCGTTCATTCTTAACCTAAACTTTTTCTTCCTAATAATATCATCTCTTATTGATGGAAATCTATTATTTGAATAGGAAAAAAAGTCCTCAATATTCGATTTTTTGTTTACGAATATCGCAAAAACATCATCCGCATACCTCAGCCATATCCTAGGGAAATACTCTGATTTTTCTTTGGTTTCGATTACAAATTTGCTCATGAACAGGTTTGCCAGGCAACATGTAAAATTAATTTAAGACAATTAAGACACAGGTACCTAGCAAAGGTATCTATGGTATAAATAAGGACAATATTTTATGTAATTTAGTTTAATCTTCCTCTTGAAGATAATCACTTGGTGATCGAGGTGTTAAAATAACGGTTTGGTGTTGGGATTAAACTCCAGTAATATTCATTACTACACCAAAGGTTCCAAACAGTGTATCTCAAGTACAATGAAGTTTGTGAAGATCGAATCGTTTCCGGTGTAGTTTGAGCCGAGTCAATTAGAGAAAAAAGTTAAATATTCAATTAGAACAGCAGTTTTGTATTAATGAAATTTGTAACACTTTGAAACAGATCCTGATATACCAAGAAGACTCTACATCCAAGTTCTATATTCCAGAAAAAATGTGTCAGTAAGATGGAAATTGCTGTCCAATAGACGAAATACAATATTCGATTGGTCGAATTGATTTCAAAATTTCTATCAGATATAATTGTATAATTTATACTGTACATGGAATCCATCAGCAGCAGTCAACGAAATGGTCTATGATCAGAAATTTTGATATCAAGGATTGGAAAGTTTTACAACTTAGAGAGTTCTAATGGCTTGTAGTCGAAGTTTTCTTGTGAATCTAGGAAGTTCATAACATTCTGTAATATCTATGAAAAAATATCTTCGTTACAAATGCTCATGATTATTTTAATGACGTCAATATAGTAAACAAATCATTTTAAGTAAACAACCTGAGGAATTAATTTATGTCTTTATGTACAGGTTGGCCAGATAACTTTTGAATACCTAGATATAAAAAAGGCGATGACATTCATTGCGCAGACTGTGTGTTAAAAAGCCAAGCTTCGACGTCGACCGCCAAAATATTTTTCCTCTGTCACACAACACGTGTTTCACTATTCAATAGCTTCATGAGGCAGCTTTTATGTTTTTGTTTTTGAATAACAGTTGGGTCCAACAATGCATTCGTGGTTCAGTATAGCAGTACTAATGAGATATGTGGTAAGACGAAACAGATCTATCTGGTTTTACGAATGCTTTGTTCTCTGGTTGCTCTGGTTTCGATTAAGAAGTGAACCAAAAGCTTCCATTTACTAATATCTGAAAATACTATGGTGTACATCTCCTTTCTTTTTTATTAACACGGTTTTATCAGCTTCATTCACTACGAACTGCGTTATAAAGTACTGTTCCCGAGTAGAGAGGGCTGTATCCTCCGGGAGAAGGAAACATTAAGAGCAGATAGTTGTTGGTTCAGAGATGAATCAAAAACACCTTCCGGTTCTGGTGCAGGTGTTTTTAGTCGCAGACCCAGGACAGAGGTATCTACCTGCCAAGGAACTTATGGAACTCAACAGATGAGGAATAATAGTTATAAAATATTCAGAATCACAGCCAGACAACAATGTTTTCATTTTAATGCAATAAAATTTCTGAAAATGTATTGCCTACTATTATGAAATTTTTGTGTAATAGAAAACAACTCATTTCATTTCGTCCATTATTTATGAGTATACCTTTCCGAGAAACATACATTTTAACTATTATATATTACGCCCGGGGTGAATTTTTCATTGAAGAAACCAAAAGCCCATTAATCATATGTTACTGATGGTTATAATTAATATAAAATTCCATTTTATACACTTTTTATCTATAAAACTTTCAATATTTACTTTTTTACGTGGTGAAAGTTTCATTTACTTCAACAGTGCTGTCTAAATAATCTCTGATCAAATAATTTAACCCATTTCATGTTTTCAGCTGTCATTTTGTTGAATATTGATAAATATTATCTTCAACCTGACCTAAAATGCAACAAATTATCATTATAATTTGATGAAATAGCAGTACCAGACTTAACGAGATTGCAATACAGTACGTTAAAATATTCAAGTATTCCTGAGAATAAGAAAAAAGTCTATATAAACTTGTGTCCGGAAATGCTTCGTTTCGGAAATACAGGGTGTTGAAATAGATTTTTTGTTCGTTTTTTAATAATAACTTTTGCAAAAAAAAAGTCATTTGCGCGAAATTTGTAACCCGGGTTTTTTTGACGTGAGAAATCATAATTTCGTATTAATTTCATTTCGAATTGCCCTAATTTTTTTGACGGTGAACTTCTGGAATTTTTCAAAAAAAACCTAATTTCCATACCTTTTCCAAGTAAAAAAGGTACACTTCCTCAACAACGCTGGAGGTGATCGTTTTCGAGATATTTACAATTTTCTATATCGATGCATATTACTCCTAGGGTACTGATTGAAGTTGCTGAGAACCCTACAAAAACTAAGTATGTGGTAGATCTCGTCAAAATACACAACTTTTTTCTATGAAATGTTTATCGAAAAATCATTCATTTTCGAGATACAGATTGTGAAAATATTCAAAACATGGTTTTTGTCATAAGTTTTTTGCAATTTCAGTTATTTTCATCAAATTTTATATTATAGCCAGTATACCCCGACAGATTTCTAATCTGAGCGTTATTGAACTGCTCAATCACTACCTATAGCCAAATTTTATTTCAATAATGTTTGACACTATCCGCTTGCAAGTTAAGTTGAATAAATCGAAAGTTTGTTTATGAAAATCTTTTTTAGAAAATCTGTTTAAAATCTGTTTTTCCGTTAACCAGCTGTCGCACCCCTACGAACGACAACCCTCAGAAGTCGAAACTTGTGCGATCTAAGGATTAACGAGGTCTACCTTTTAACGTGTGATTCCTAACACGAAATAAAAGTTTGCTGTCACATTTTCAACTATTCGTTGACAAATTCACACTTCGGAGTTTAGAAAGTGATTTTTTGGTATCATGTCGACTTAATGAATGCTGAAATGGCTGGTATGGCTTTTGTATACGGCATGGCTGACGGAAATTCAAGAGAGGCCAGACTCATCTATCGTGAAAGGTATCCCCACGGACGGCCACGGACCACAAGAACCGGGAGAATCAACAATATATGAAGAAATAAAATCAAGATGACATGGAACAGTGACAAGAGACCTGCAAACACAGAACACAACAGAAGAAGGACCACCATATACATATCAACTCGAGTTTTGAGCAAACAGATCCCAGAAAAGGTGTCATTCAACTGGAGCCGACTACCAAAATACTGTTCAACCATACTAATGAAATGAATAAAATAAAGGTTTATGGAAGATCAAGCCAGGGAAAATTTAGTTGAAATTAGGGGAATTGAAAAACTTTTGGCAATCAAAATGTACTTGTTCATCAACAGAGATAACATTGGGGTTATTAATAGCAGAGTTGATTTCAAAAATTGAGTAAAGTGTTTTTTTTGGCAAATATGTAAAATATCTAAATCAAAATCAATATCAAAACTATGGTTGTAATTAAGGATGTGATAAGAGAACGAACTTTTTGTGTTATAATCATCCAAGTGTAGATTTCTGAAATTATCGATTAGTTTAACAATGTCAAGAACTCTTGCTTTGATTTTCCTACCACTTTGTTCAACATACTGAGCGGAACAATTTGGTTGTGAACAAGACATTCTATAAACGCCTGATTTATGGGAGATTGGTACCTTATTTTTAGTATTAACTAACAATTTGGAAATAGGATCCATAGTATGAAAAGAAACATTAATATCATTACAGTACCATCTGAAAATATTTGAAATATCCTGGGAATAGAACAATATTTATTGGAGTTGTTGGTAGATTAAACTACGATTAAGAATATTAGTTGTGTTTGTTATAGCAGGGAAACCATTATTATGACCTATTTATCTAATGATATTCAACTCTTTATCGAAATTATTAGGTGACATCGGAATATTAAATAATCTGTAAAATAATGAATTAAATGCTGCACATTTATGGGAATACGACGTTGAGAGGAATATTGTTGTATATCATTAAATTCTCTACTATCTCCAAAATCATCGAAAAAATGTTTCGCAATCAACTTACCAATATCACTCGGTATCAAACCGGATTCCACCGCCAACCCAATCTGGATTTCATACTAAGCATACTAAATGCTAATGATGTTAATGAAAATACATGTTTGTTATTATTGAATTTCACTAAGGTGTTTCACACTTTGAATCATTCTTCACTATTGAAAAAATGTACTTCGGGTGTGATATGACAACAACTTCTTTTTCCAAGAGTTATTTATCTAACAGAAGACGAAGAGTACTAACTGGTAATCAGATTTCAAGTCACAAAGTCATCCAAAGAGGCGCGACACAAGGTACCACTTCGGAACCCTCTCCACTTTCCTGGTATATTACTGATATTCATTTTATCTGAACTATTGTAATGTACATCAGTACGCAGATGATACGCAACTCTATTATTCATTTTCTTACTTACAGAGGTTTTTGGCAGTGATCGGATTTGAGGATAATCGAAGGTTTCTAGTGCTCATAATTTTGTATTGAATGAAAACAAAACCGAAATGTTTCTTTTTGGCAGTGATGAAATAGAAAAGTTCAGAATTTCAACATTACGATAAAAACATGATAAAATCTTCAATACAATCAGTGTAAAATTTTAGGAATTTTCACTGACACCAACCTGAGGTTAGAAAGTCTTATCCTAAGTTGAAATTGCTGTGTATGCATAATGACACATTCGACAAAAATTTTAGATTATGTAACACTTTGATTATGTCATATAAAATATTATAAACATATTGAAAACCAGAGCCCAAACACAACGCATTCATGATTCAACACTAGGCAGCGCTGTTTCAGTCCGCCTAAGTCTCATCAGAGGTACTGGACTGAACCACAAATGCGTTGCTGGACTCAACTGTCCTTGAAGGACAAGCCTGAGTAAATGATGTCGACAACATCTTTCCTTACGAAGACGCCATCAATGGAATCGATAGAGAACTCAACCCTCAAATATGAAAGATAAATGAGGCTCATCCAGGGCGGTCAGTTGCGATGCTGCAGCAAAAGACAGAGGACGAATCTTGTCGGCGGTCGATGTTAAAGCTTGGCTTGCAACTTAATCACGTCCGTAAAACCAAAACAAACGAAGTAATAGCTTGGTAATGGTGGGTTCTTATTCGTCAAATTCCAAAATTGAAAGATTCAACGTAGGATAACCAAAAAAACAGTGTATCTATCGTATGAAACTCTTAGAACCTTCCTTAAGGTGCGTGAAACTCCCTAGACTAAACGAGTTTCGACGAAAATAAAAATGGTCGCCGACAAATTTAGAAAAAACTTGCTGACAATTAGTCAGTCTTATCTCTTCATGGACTTGATTTCACCCATGAGAATGAGTGGACCCACACCGGTACAGGGTCAATTTTGAAGCAGAAAATAATAAACACCCAAATCCAAATGTTTGTGCGAATCGATGGTACTTAGCAAAGTTATACAGAATCGCCGTATTTTACCTTTCATGATTTGACTATTTCAGGATTTTCCCAGACCAATCTCGATGCCATTCTTTTTTTAAAGAACTTTATGATAGTACTTTTTGTGACCATTCAGCCAAATAACGAACTTGACAGAGGTATACTATTGTCAAGGTATATAGGGTGTTTCTTAATATTTTAGAGGAGGTGATTCCGTGAATGATTCTGAAAAGAAAACTCTTTTAAATACATATCCCTTTCAATATTTATATGACGTTGGGAGGAATATTGCATATATCATAGAATGATTGTGTACTCCGAATATCGTGAAACTGAAAAGGAATTTTTCGTGAGCCGACTCATAGTAGCCGCAATAGGACTTACGTGTGTTTTTCAGAAATTTACTCAAAATTGTTTTATTTTTTGTTACTTAAGCTTATCACGCAATTATCAACGTATTGTTCTTGGCCTACTTAGTTAAGAATAGTTAAGAATCTATGTCAGTAATTGTCATAGATTACAGTTTCATTGGTATTTATAAAAAGATTTTTGTCTATTTGAAGAATTCAAAGCTGTTGAATATTAGAGAAGTAAACAAGTAACAAGTCTTTACTACACTACACATTAAAATTTTCATCACACAAGAAAATTTTCAGGTTTTTGGCAAGTTTCGAAAGCATCGAGATTTTCTGAAATGAAAATCATCATTTTCTATAACATACTATGGAGGAACAGTAAACACTCATTCATCTCTGATACTCCGTACTGGTGAGTCCTAGGAAGCTAGGAAGCTGGTATATAGGTGCTTCTTAGGTCTAAGATGCGCACTAAGAAAGGATTTTCAAATTACATATGATTACATATGAAAATTAACTTTTCATCACTGTTTCTCTTCACCGCTATATTTTCGGGGGCTGAAATTTTGTATGTAGGTTCTTTTTATGTTGTAGGTGTGTAATTTTTTTAAATATTCCAACTGGGGCGAAGCCGCGAAGGAACAGGCTCGTTTATAAAATAAACTTACCCTTTCATCGCTGTTTCTCCGTACTGCTATATTTTCGGTGGCTGAAATTTTCTATGTCGGTTCGTTTTATGTTGTAGATGTGCAATAAATATTCCAACTGGGGCGTAGCCGCGATGGAAAAGACGCGTTCATAAAATAAAGTTACCTTTTCATCCCTGTTTCTCCGTACTGCTAGAATAGAATAGAATAGGATATTTATTTAACTATGTTATATACAAAAGTACATTTATAGCAAGTCAGTTAGATTAAAAATACATAAAGATATATTAAAAATACCTAGAAGGACTTAGTAGCGACAAATAAAGATTGCCACGTTGAGTATATTTATGATCATTTTGATATAAACAATGAAATAGTGATGATATTCATCAGAACATTTCTGAGAAAACAGAATCGAGCGAATGGGATCTGAAAGGAGTGTTCAAAGAGGCACTTCAAGATGTTGCATATATTCTTTAAACTCAACCACTGAATAGAAGCAGTGCTGCAGAAGAAATCTTTTTATCTATTTTTGAAAGGACATCATATTGAGTGACTTGATATCAGATGGTAATATATTATACACATGATAGTCTGGTGAATTTCTTTGGGAGACTGTAAGCCTGTACCTGGGAGTTCTGATATAATCTGATCGTCTTGTATCATTGGAATGTACTTGAGATTGTGTTACCAAATTTCTTTTTTGTCTATGTATTTCTGTAAGAGTCTCATAAATGTATAAGGAAGGTAGCGATAAAATTTTGAGGCGAACAAATAAAGGACGACAATTTTGTCTGCTATTACAATTTAAAATTATTCTCAGGGCCTTTTTTTGTTGTCGAAAGATTTGCATTGACTTTGAGGAGTTACCCCACATTATGATACCGTAACTCATATGAGCATGAAAAAGTGCAAAGTAGGTACTTTTCAGTGTATCATGATTAAGATAACATCTCTTCAATCGTCGAAGTAAAAATTGCGTACTAGAAAGTTTATGTCTAAGTTGTTCAACATGACAATTCCAGCCAAGTCTGTTATGAATAGTTATTCCCAATAATTTAACATTATTGTCCTCCATGAGAGAATTATTTAAAGAAAATGTGATATTCTGGGTTTTACTATTATTAAGTTGTAGCTTATTAGCCTGAAACCAATATTTGGCTTTTTCTTGTAACGTCAGTGATAACATCGGTAGTTGCTGATAGTCATAGTGAGAGGTAATCAGAAGAAGGTGGCTATATTTTCGGTGGCTGAAATTTTGTATGTAGGTTCGTTTTATGTTGTAGATGTGCAATGCATATTCCAACTGGGGCGCAGCCGCGATGGAGGCTGAAATTTTGTAAGTAGGCGCTTCCATAAAATGAAGTTACCTTTCCATCACTGTTTCTTCATACCGGTATATTTTCGGAGGCTGAAATTTTGTATGTAGGTCCGTTTTATATTGTAGATGAGTAATAAGAAAGCATTTTCAAATATTACAATTAGGGCGCCAGCCGCGGAGGAAAAAGGCGCGTCCATAAAATTAAATTATCTTTTCATCCCTCTTTCTTCATGCCCTCAAATTTCTGGTGGTTGAATTTATATTTAGTATCAGCATTGCACCTGTGCGGAGCCGGGGTGGTTCGCTCGTATTACATATCCACGACATGGCCCTTAAATTGAAAATTCATGAAAAATGTTAAGTACCATCCCAAATGCCAATCTCTGATGGTTAACAATTTACTGCGTAACTTCGTTTCATATGTTTATTTCACTCTTGAAGTGATCTCTTGAAACCTAGACCTGACTTGTGCCAGAATGCTATAAAATGATTTTGGGGGGAAATACCCTTGAAATGACAACGGTTTTACAAATGAAAGTGCTACGTATAATCAGGGATATGAATTTCAGAAACCCCTATTGGTAGATTTTCCATGTTTATAACATATCTAGCGACCCGCCTCGGCTCCGCATGGGAATGCTGATACTAAATATGAATATAAACGCATGCGTTTGTTGCTAATCATAAAGTGCTATTGGGTGACGCGCTGCCTCCGACGCGCTATTTATAAGCACGTGTCGCCGGCCACCCGGCCGGTACCGCCGCAACCGCTATGTCCCTGCATTCCAAATCTGTAATATTTTCGAAAATATTTATTTGAATTACATGCCGTAAAAGGCCATATTGATCCATCGCGGACTTTTTTGTAGACCTTTTTAAGGTGTACAATACTGTAGTACATTTCTTTATTTATCTCCTAGGGTTCAGCCAGTGTTTGCAATGTAAGTGCAAGAAATGTGTAATACACTGTGTCCGTAAAGTATGGAACAAATTCATTTTTAGCTAAACAGGTCATTTTAAGAAATAATCCTGAAACACGTCGATTTTTGATGTTAATTTACCGTATTTTAAAATAATAATCTAATATACAGGGTGAATTACGTTCGAGTAATGACGTCACCGTCATTTTTTTTAAATGGAACACCCCCATTTTGTCTCAATTTTCGGATTACTCTAGCTGAACTGATTCCAAAAATGTATCACATGTTGATTCCAAATGGTACAGGGTGGACAAAAATACAGTAGTTGTGTGTGTGCTTATAAAGTAACGCGTAACATTCTTTATTAGGTAAATTAACAATATTATCAAAAATACTTATTGTCTAGCGGCAATTGGTTTAAATGTAACACCCGTAGTTTGCTACATGTTTAGAGTAATAAAAATGAGCTGTTTCCAAACATGTTTGGTACTTGTGGTCTAGCAGACAGAATTTGTTCCATACTTTACGGACACAGTGTATAGGTACATATAAATTTTCCTCTTGAATCACTAAGGATTTTAAAAACCCGCATCAGAATCCGTTACGTAGTTTTAAAGATCTAAGCATACATAGGGACATAGTGATAGTGATAGTGACGTAACAAACATAACATAACATAACTTACCATACACAACTTCGCATTCAAAGAGAGAATTATTGTATTATAGTTTACCTCTACAATTAAAGATCATATCAACAATTTGGATAAATTTAGGTCTAAATATTTTTTTATTGAATCTATTACTTTCGTTTCTTATGTATAGTTGCTATATATTTCAGTTATCTTTTAGATAACATTATTCGTTTTTACATTGGACATATTTTGAACTTTATGTCTTCTAGAATTGTCTTGCAATGAAATGTATATCGATGCTTACATTTGTCTATTCTTCCTACAAACTTGGAAATTCAAACCCTTGTGAACCTTTCTAATGAATACACAATCAAAATTTTTTTGGTTGATAGCATGAGCAACGTCAAAATGATAGCTAAATACGATCCATTTGGAGGCAGTCCATCCTTAATACAAATGTATACTTCGAAGAAATTATTATGTCAAATGTCAGAAGGCCAACTAAATGTACTTCCCGCTGGCTAATTGCCTTATCGGCTTGTTTCATTTGTGTAGTTTGAATCAAGAAAGAGCCGAGACCTTGAAGAAACAAATTAACTCTGAATATTTGTTTATTGACATGTTCACGAGGTTCCAAAAAAATGTATTTACTTTCACGATCACCTAATCTCATCAAAAAATGCAGTGATTATGTAAACAACCGTATTATGTTCGGAAACATAGTAAACAACCTTGTTTCAGTCGAACAATCAAAAGTCTAAAACTCTAGTTATCAAAATACCCCAGAGGAGGGGCCTTATTACCATTGGTCGTCCCTTCCTTCAATTTTCCGAAGACATCGAATCGACTTCGAAAAAAATTGATATGATTTTTTTGAACGAATCGACGCGTGCGCGCCAACATTTGAATGTCGTTCTTTCAACAATCAGATTCCAGTCTGTTCCGAACATTCGAATAAGACGGTCGATTAATGCATACTCGTGCAAGTTAAGTAAACATTTGAAGGTTGTTCAGTTTATGCGTGTTGATTATTGTTTGATCTAGTGACCCATGTGACTCTTGCAGACATTGAACGTGTGTTTTATGATATATTTCTAGTCTGCTGTGATGTTTTTCTTCATTACTTTTCTGTGATATTGAGGTGAGACATAGTTAAGTTATTTTGGTCGGAGTTTTGACGTATAATTTCATCACTGGGGGGCCAAATAGTGTTGGCGGTTGCGTTAGGAATCCTGCATGCAACAGGTCTTTCTTTATACGGAAGAACACAAGTAGGACTACATCGTCATAGCGTTCAAATTGTTATCACCAACCAGTAGCCATCTCAAGCGCAACCCTTAGCAGTCTTTATTAGGCTTGGGCACCTCGAGGGAAGGAGAGGGTCTTACATTTCAACATGCATTCCCAAACAGGTGTTAATGAATTCAATATACCAAACTAAACTCAGGAGGGTAACACAGACATTACCAACACTACAAATCATTTCCTGTGATTATTCTGCTTCAAGAGAAACTATTTTCAACTTTTGTCGTTACTTGCCTACCTCAACTCATTCTATATCAAATATTCTCGACTAAGTATCGAAGACAAAATAAAAACTTGAAAAACATTAAGTAGTACATATTACAACTTATTTTTCTAAGATTTCTCTACTGAATTACGGTACATTACAGTTGGATAATTCTGAAAATCATTCTGTTCAAGAGGTTTCGAATCTGGAGAATGTTGTGGTCGCTATCCTTTTCTCTCTTCAATGCGGTTAAGGATGTTAAGTACAATGACACTAAAATTAGAGGGCACTTCATTGTGCAGAAATCACATATTCCAAATGAATGAACATTAATGGGCAGACCCATTCATTGAACCTGCGTTGCGAAACAGAGTGTCAGTCAGTTCTTTTAATAAATAATTCCTGCTCCGATATTGATTTCGATATCGATTCTAGACTGTTCATTTCTGAAAATTAAAATACAAAGGTTAAACGAGGTTGTCACGAATGAAACAAAACAAAAAGTTCAAAAACAAATCATTGTTAGGTCACTAATATTCCAGTGAGTGAAATCGAATTCTAAAAATAAACGTGGTAAATATTCACAGAACATTGAGGCAGGAAATAGAACTGACTAAAGGATTGAGTAGGGAGATTTTTTTTAGATTTCTGATCTTTAGATATTGAAGAGTGGTGAACTTTCAGAGGAAGGAAGAGTAATAAAATTGTCAAAAAAACACACAAAGATTTGTAAATCATCACTTTTTCTTGTACACCAAAACTTAAAAAATTGAAACAGATATCAATCACAGGACTATGCTTGTGACTATGTTTTGCTGTTTTCTAGACTTGAGAAAAGTTTATGAAACGATTGATGGTTGTTCATTGTTAAAAAATTGATTCTGCTACGTTACATAGCTGATGGGACTACTAATAGTCATGATGTTCATGATGTTATTAACATTTACCCTAGTAGTTGCTGCCGTTGAAACGAAAACGAATTGGAAGCCATTGGTATTAGGGGAACTGCTCTGGAATGGTCCAAAGTGTTTATAAAGTATTCAACGAAAGTCATTTAAGTGGAGAAAATCAATTTTTATCGACTTTTTTGGGCCTTCCATTAAATTTTTTTTTCAGATAGTGGAAGGTGAAAATTATTAAAAAGGTCGGTGAAAAATAAAATGTCATTCAAAAGACCGTAAACAAATTACTCAAGTTGAAAATATACAGTGCGGACGTAAATTGTCCCCCAACCTCTTCACTATCGAACGGGGCAAGATTCAGTGTCGGACATAGTTTTGCTTTATTATTTTTAGTTTTTTTTAATATAAAGCAATTAGTGTGACATCACTTGATGCCGAGAGGGCTGCAAAAAGAAAGTGAGGTCCTGTGATATTTTATATCAAAGGTATTCCAATTCGCCATACAATGATCATAATTTCTTGGAATTTTGATAACCGGTTGCGTAGTTATTTATAATTAGCTGACCCGGCAAACGTTTTTTGCCACATAAATTATTCATATCAAAACAATAACCCTTACAAATAATATTAATTCCTTAATTGCTATAGTGTGTACAATATTTTTCGTTAGTCCGTGTTTAGGCAACACAAATGTACTGGATGATTGGGCCACTCGAGAGCATGCCACGTATAATTGTCCATTTGAAAAACATGGTGTGCTCAAATCAAAGCCACGAACGGACATTGTTTGGTCTTAGGACTTATTATTTGTCATTGCAGAAGCCAGTCTAATTGGAAATTACACAGCACAGGTTTAAAATGAATTGGCGCATCTGTAGGTATAATAGGGATTCGTGGTAATACTATACACATCGGAAAAGTCTAGGGATATTTTTAAAAATGGCAATAATTTTTTTTAGATCGCTTTAGGGAAAAAAAGTTGACGGGTGATTATTAAACGAATGTAACTTACAACAAAATTTATTAAATGGTCAAAAATACTGAGTGCGCATATAAGCAAAACTAAAAAAAAAATATGGCTCTTCTTTGGCACCCCGAAAAAAAATCATAATACAAAAAAAATTGGAATCAGTACAAAGTTTGGCCTCCACGCTGGTTTATTACGGCCCTACATCTATCGTGCATCGACAAAATGAGATTGTCAATGTCTTGTTGAGGTACATTTGCCCATTCAGCGATTAAAAGCTTTCTCAATTGAAACGTTGTGTGAATGTTCTCCATATGCGGAGTAATTCTTCGTTGAAGCATGTCCCACACATGCTCGATGGGATTCAGGTCCGGTGATTGTGCTGGCCATGGCAATACATCAACTCCTTCGTTGGTGAGCCAGTCAGTCACTAGACGCGCGACATGTGGACGAGCATTATCGTGCATTAGGTGGAAGTTTTCACCAACAGCACCAGCAAACGGACGGACGATAGGTAGAAGAATGGTGTCGAGGTACTGTCGAGCTGTGAGGGAGCGATTTGGAAAAACGAGATCGGTTCTGCCGCCGATCATGATTCCGCCCCATAGCATTACTCTACCACCTCTGTACGTGTGGACTTCCTGGACGTGTCTCAAACGTTCATTATTTCCAGGTCGTCTCCACAGTCTTACTCGACGAGAATCTGGATGAAATCCAAATCTGGATTCGTCTGTAAACAAAACTGTGGCCCAATCATTTGCATCCCAGTTTTGATGTTCTTGACACCACTCTAATCTTCTACCGCGATTGCCTCTCGACAAAGGTGGACATCTAAGTGGCCTTCCGTTGTGGAGATCTGCTTCAAGCAGTAGATTTCTGACAGTATCACGACCAATGGTTACCTGGTGCGTCTGCTGCAACACGTTAACCAACTCAGGTGCTGTGACTGTCGGTTGTCTTCTTGCGGTTAAGACCAAAAATCGGTCTTGAATTTCAGTTGTAGCGCGTCCTCGCCCTGGATGTTGTTCGGCTGGACTGCCAGTTTTACGGAAACGCCGCCACAATCGACTGATAACACTTTGGGAGACCCCCATACGAAGAGCTACATCATTTTGTCGCATGCCACCTTGAAGAAGCCCTACAGCTCTATTCATCTCAGCCAATGGTAAGTGATGGCGTTCCATGTTAAAGCACAATATTTAATTGCTGAGCAAGAACTGCATAGAATATACAAACTCGACACTTTCAGATTATTCATTTTAGCCGAAAACCTACAGTTTGTAAAAAACTTGATAAAAGATTAGTTACCGTTTTTGCAGGCTTTGTTCAACCCATAGAAATCTACAGGGTGGTCGAGTGTACCAATTTAATCGAAATTAAACGACCTCATGCATTTATTTTTATGATATTTAGTATGTTATAAAAATATCCCTAGACTTTTCCGATGTGTGTATTTTTACCTCGGAACTTGCCATTTGAAATGCTGGCTTCGACAATGTTTTTTTATTGATTTTTTATGACTAATCATGTGCTGTTGCACAGCCGTGGTGGATTCAAATTACGGAGCGATCCAACGTTCAGTTGTAAATTATGCAGCGGCATGCCTGGCAAATCTGGGTTAAATAATCTGGGTTAAAAACTCTATTGGATAATTCACAGCTTCGGTGGCATCGCAAACTGTATCTACGCTCGATGGATAAACAATAATAGTGGTCGAAAACTATGTAGGCAGTGAAAGAAGGCTTATTGTGTGAGAGAGACAGGAGATCGGATTCTGTCTCATCCCTACTCCGCGCTGTTTACTGAGTGAGAAGTAACACCGGTTGTCGATTGGCGGGAATAACAGATCTATGATCAGAGTTGAAAATGAATGCATCACTAAAATGGCTATTAAAAATAGGATTTGGTTAAAGAAGGGCAAAAATTGGGGGTTATATGTATTTTGTAATGCTACATCATGAAAAAACTAAAACAAAGAATTTTGCCAAAAAAATTTAAAAAATATTTGGGGGAATACCCTCATCACTTAGGGGTATAAAAAATAGATTAAATCATATTTTCAGACCTACCAAATATACATATACATTTCATGAAAATGGGTTGACCCGTTTCCGAGGAGTATGGCAACTAACCATGTGACACGAGAATTTTATATATTGGATAACTATATCATTCGAGCAAATGTTCAAAATGTTCTCTTTAAACCTCCTGACAGTAAAATAGTTTATTTTCGAAATCGTTTCAACGCTTTGAAATGTTTCTGTGGTAATGCTAGCACAAGTTTCGTTAATTCTGTCTTTAAGTTTCCGTATTGTCTCAGATTGCGTGAAATAAAATATGAGTCAAATCAGGTGAACGAGCAGGTCATTTCAACGAACCGCGCCTACCAATCCACAGGCCTAGGTATGTCTGATCCAACCAATCTCTACAGGCCTAAAAAATGCGGGAGCGCACAATCTTGTTGGAAAACAACTAGAATATCGAATTCATCTTGATTGATCGCCACAATTTCTTGAATCCATGGATGAATGAGGGTTTGAAGAATATCCAAATATAAATCACAAGTTAGATTTTCATCCAGATATACGATAATAACAATTATATTTCCCAATATTCCTGCTATGACCTCGAAAAATATATGGGTTTATGTCTGACCAATGTAGCACATTTCAGCGGTTGAAATTTCCGTTTGAGAAAAAAGTTAATTCGTCACTAAAACAAATACTTTTTATGCAGTTTGGATTTACAGGGTTATCTTCAGTCATTTTTTGTAATATCTTCAGTTTATAGGGGTGAGACTTATGTCTTCTGAGGTATTTTTGACGGTGATTATTGAGACATCATTCTCACTAGCAACTATTGCAACTCTAGCTCAAGCTACATTTCCAGTTGTTTGAAATTTCTTCACCAGTACCCTGAGATATTTTCAGTAGATCGGATTATCGGAAAATCTTACATTGAACTGCCTCATGCGAAGCCTCATGATTTTGCTTCTGTTTTTTTAATGATCTGGCGCGAACAATTATTGAAAAAGTGAAGCGAGTTCTCAGTATCAATAGTGACAGTTGGCAAGCTGTTTCTAACAAGTTAAATATAATAATCGATCAACTTTTACGTAATTGGAAAATTTAACTTCAATTCATTTGTTTTCGTGAAGAAACTTTTGTATCTCGAAGAGAAAAATCAATTCCTTAGTGAAACGAATGAAGTATTATCTAAGATAAGGGTATCAAATTGAAAATCAAGAAAAAAAATGTCAGAAGATCATTCCGATTTAAAATTGAACAAAGTATACGCAAGTATTTCCTAATTTAGCAAATTTTCTATTATCTATCATTTCCGATATAGCAGTTATCTCGACAGTTACTGTTTACGATATAAAATACCTATAAAAGAGTTTTCATTTGAAAATTTTGAACATTATGTTCCGTGCAATAGCACAACTTTTCAACACATACTGTTTTGAGAATAACCTATTAATTATTATCTAGTGATATAGTCTATTTGAAGTATAACCAACCTTCGAAAAGATATACGATTGTAATAATTCTAGTTTATTGAACAATTCCTTGATTTTGTATTATGGTCCATTATCGAATTCAATACACGTGCTTATCAAATTCCATTGACTGTTGACACCTAGGTCGAAGATCATTTGAAATTGTAGAACCTTTTATTTGTTTTTAGTGATAAATTTGTAAAATTTGACATTAATCAAATTCTACAAATCATTTATAGGAACTGTAATCAGATAATTTTTCAATTTTTGAGATTAATAGTTTCAGTTGTTAATAGTGAAATAATATTCAGTGGGCAATTTGATGATGAAATGATATTCAAGGCAAACCGTGTAAAATTACGTAAGTTACTCGATGTTTTCACACAAAAATAAACTTTATTATTAGGATTAGGCTTTTCCACTCAACCAGAGTAGGTTATAATGCTTGTATGCCTTTTGTAGTTGGCCTCTGAAAAAGTGGTGCGAGAGAAACAATTCAAGTTGTTACAAAAATTTGGGAGACACGGTGATTTTTCCACTCTGAAGTTGATATCTGAAAAATAAAATTTTTAAATGCTTCAACAGCCTCTTTAGGTATTGAAAATTGCTGTCGAAGCATTTTTTGTTTGAGAGAGTAGTAGAAAAATTTGTTGTGTAAGCTGTCAGGTGAATAATACGAGCACTGAGTTATCTTCAAATAATCACAACACAACAAAAAAATATTTTTTGAATGTTTCCTACACTAAATTAGTCAATTTCTCTTAATTTTGGGGTGATAAAAACGAAAATAACAATGAAAAATTTTTATTAGCTCTGGTTTTTGAGATACACAGTACTTAATCTTAAAGAGTAGTTATACTATACGTGAAAAGTGAAAGTACATAAAACAATATTGTTATGTTTCTTTTAGAATATTTTAAGTACACAATTAATAAAAAAAACATTGTTCTTAGTGTTTTGACAAATAAAAGAAGTTTGTACCACCAAATTTCAATTAAGTCCATCCGATTCATTGTAAGATCGCTGTCGTTTAGCTTGTCTTTTATAAAACACTTCTGGAGCATCCCTACACACAGACCAGCAGTAGTCTGCAAGCATTACTTCATTCCAACGGCCCTGATATCTCTGTTCCATTAAGGCAATGTCTTGATGGAATCTTTCTCCATGTTCGTCACTCACAGCTCCACAGTTTTGTGGGAAGAAATTAAGATGAGAGTGAAGAAAATGAATTTTTAAGGACATGTTGCATCCAAGTTAGTGGTAAGCTTAAAGAAGCTCTTTAACCAATGCTGTGAAGTTATCATCTCTTTTGTTACCTAAAAACCCATGTACAACCCCCTTAAAGGCTTCCCAGGCTCTTTTTTCATTTCCTGTTAAAATCATGTCAAAAGCAGGATCATTTACGATTTCACGGATTTGAGGCCCAATAAAGATGCCTTCCTTGACTTAAGCATCACTCAACCTGGGAAACTTTGCTATCAAGTACTTAAAAGCTTGTCCTTCCTGGTCCATGGCCTTCACAAAGTTTTTCATTAGTCCCAACTTAATATGTAATGGGGGAAGGAGAACATCCTTAGGATCTACAAGAGGCTCGTAAACTACATTTTTCTCATTAGGGTTTAGGTCTCGTGTAGGCCAGTTCATTTTTTTATAGTGAGATTTTCTATCCCGACTGTCCCACAGACACAAAAAACAACAGTACTTGGTGAACCCTAATTGCATTCCTAGGAGTATAGTAATGACTTTCAGATCACCACAGATGTGCCACTTGTGTTGTTCATATTTGATTGATTGGAGAAGTGTTTTCATATTTATATACGTTTCCTTCATGTGAACTGCATGACCTATAGGAATAGAGGGTAGCTGATTTCCATTATGCAGAAGTACAGCTTTTGAGCTTAGTTTCGAAGAGTCTATAAACAGTCTCCATTCAGATGGAGTGTGATCCAAATTCAAGCAGTCCATCAAACCATTAACATCAGAACAAACTACGAGGTTTTCTTTTTTCTCAAAAAAAGGAAGCAAATCTTTTTGACGCTGTCTGTACTGAGATATTTTCACATCATGTTTTAGAAGATTCCACTGTTGTAGTCTTGACCCTAACAGCTCAGCCTTTTTCTTAGACAAGCGAAGATCTCTTATAAGGTCACTCAACTCTGCTTGACTAATTCTGTGCGGATCACTAGACCTATCGCTTACCTCAAAATCAGGGTCATAGGATGTAGAAGGATGGGTTGCTCCTTCTAAACAGTCTTCATCACCTTCCTCTAAAACTTCATAGTTTTGGGGTGGAGAAGGGACTGGCAAATTGTCTGAGTGTGGTACAGGCCGAAGAGCAGATGGGAGATTAGGGTATTTAACCGTTCCTCTTTTCTTCATAGGTAAACCTTGCTTAATGGGAGGAGTTAAGCAGAAATAACAGTCGTCTGTATGATTGGTAGGCTCACGCCAAACCATAGGTACTGCAAAAGCCATTGCCCGGTTTTTATTTTTCAGCCACTCTCGCAATATGACGGAACAAGAATTACAACATATATGAGGAGCCCATGATTTATCTTGGTCCCCAACTTTCACACCAAAATAATGTTCATAGGCTGTCTTAACGATAGGTGTCATTTTACGTTTCTGAGCCTTAAATGTTATTTCACCACATATATAGCAAAAGCTATCGACAGAATTCACACACTTTCGAGGCATTTCAGATCAGCACTTAAATTAATTTAAAAATCAACTTCACACGATAATTTCAATAGCAACCACGTGCGTACAATTGACAAACTCACATAGGTTATGTTTACTACTTAAGAACAGCTGATGAGAGGGGTGTTATGTAAACAAACATGTGTACCAACTGTTGGTGATGAAATATTTCATTTGTTGAAAACTCAATATACATATATATAATATAATGATACTATATCTTGAAAACAAGAGCTAATATATAATTTTATGGTCACTTTCGGTTTTTAACACGTGGAAATACATTAAAATCATCTAATTTCAACCCCGAAACAAAAACTTTGTTGTGTTGTGATAATCAATTTTTGATATGCTCTGCGAGAGTTGATGTGCCATGATGAAGAATGATACAAAGTTTTGAGGTGCGAATACATTTGTAACTAATAGTCCATAGTGTAACCGCGAACACGTTACGTTATGGCTAGTGGAGACGGTGTAGGTACTGTTGCATGTCATCCCTAACTACTTCGACAGTCTGTAGTAACTGTTACAATTCGAATTTGAGTTTGTCGCACCAAAGGTATGTTGAGGCGCGTTTTCATTTGTAACAAACGACCCGTAACGTACCCGCGAACATTTTTCATTACGATTAGTGGAGACGGAGTACTGTTGCATTTTCATCTTTAACTACTTTGTCATGCGTAATCGTACGAGCTGAATCACTATTTGTTGGTTTTTACACACCATACATAAGTAAACAGAAGTAAATTCACTCCCGTCGGTCTCTTTGATGTTTCGGGTCGAGATTTTATTTTTTGCTGGCATGTGGCGGGGCAGGAGGGTGTCGGCTAAGAGCTGTTGTGCACCTCTGCACGAGGTTCGATCAAAAAATATGTGACCATGATTTGACTTCATCATTGCTACGAGGAGCTCCCAATAAATGCCTCATATGATTGTGAACTGTTTAGGAATTGATATGCTATGCTATGCTAATATATTTTAAAGGTTTTTTAGAATGATGAGTTTTTGATTTTTTTTGTTTTCAAATTTCTATTGGCAAATTTCAAAGTATAATAAATTCTTACCCTTGTGAAAAGAGAAAATAAATAATCCAAAGGAAAATTATCACAATCAGTGGCACATAAATTGTTGAAATGATAAAGAAATTCTGTCTCTAGATGAATGATACATTGTAAAAATGAATCTGGAGGCATATATAAACTTCCAAACTGTTTGGTTACTGTAGTACTATATGCCTTGCAATGACTGCATACCTACATTTGTTTCATACAGTGTCGTACTAGCCGCCGTGGCAAAATTTGTACATACTTCTCATGAAAGATATCAAAAGATATCCACAAACATAGCCCAAGCTGTTGCCTTCTGGAGTAGCTAGAGTTCTATAATCATTTATCTCTACTCTCAAAGGTTTATAGGGATTTTTTGGAACTTCCGCAAAAATCTTCATTCTATTTATGTCTGCATCTGTAATACTAGATAGAATCTCACTAGTATCTTTTGGACAGTTAGTTCCTTCTGCCTGTGTGAAATACTGAAGAGTGAATGTGTTTTTGAAAACTCTAGTAATTTGAATAGGAGTTGGGTTTTTGGCATTTCCACAAGTATTTCTAAGTTGACCAAAATAATTTTCCACACAGTCCTGATTCATATTCCTTGTCACTATGTAGGAGTGTCCTTCACTATGTAGGTTTTCCCAAAGTTGCAGAAATGCTGAAATTGTTATCTGCCACCCCTCAATGAATCTCATTTGTCCAGTCGTGTTTTTTTCCTTTTTTTGAGATTACAGTTAATTTGCTAAAAAATTATAAAACAACGATAAAAAAAAAACAACAATTAAAATTAATTGGTGCTCCGGGGCGACTTCATTGATTCCAGTGGCGCATTTGCATTTTCAGCTGCAGGAAAACCCGGAAAAACCTGCAACATCACATCATCTGAAGTTTTTGATTTGCCAATGTCCGCTCTCTCATAGAACAAAAGGCTCCAATAGATTCAATACATCGCCAGAACACTTCGTGACACGACTATCGTCAAACTTAAATCCGTTTCGTCTTTGACCAAGGCGCCAGAACCACAGTGAACAATGACTGCATAAATATTATAATAGTGGTCTGCTAGATTGAACTGTTCATCTATTTCGAACCTTCGAAAGAGTGTCTTGCTTCCGTCAGACGTTTAGTCTTGTTTGAAGATCATCAGTGTTATTATTAGATTGACTGGTGCCTCAGAAAATCAATTTGTTTTGAGGTTTAGAAAAAGGCTTACTGAAATCTTTCACACCTCAAATCTATTTGAATTCAAAATATCAAACACTTTATCCATTTTTTCAATGAATGTTGCCGTTCCTATTGCTACTGATGGTATCTGATTGAAACTGGCATAGGTATTCATCGCTGTAGCTACCCTAATGACTGAAAACGTTGACTGACTAATTTAACGTTCATCCTTTGAAAGTTAGTTGGGAATAACTGAGAATAACTGAGTTTGGGTGCTAGTAGTCTATATTGTTTTCCTTATCCAAGTTGTAAAGTTGTTCAAGATGACTTTTGTTCGTTGTAAAATATTTTTTTTCTCATCATCAAAGAATAATGGCTGCTCTACAGTCACTTCGAGATCTTTTCTGGCAAGTTTATAAAAATTTGAACCTAAATCTGAAATGATACCCCTAACTCTCAATTCAATTTTTGATAATTGCCTAACAGCTTCAATCACAATACTTTTTATATCCAGTATTGATGTGGATGAATTGGTAAAAAAGTATGCAACAGGCTGTTTCCAGTTCGAATGTATGCCTTTTGCCATGCAGAATGCATGCCATTTGCAGAATTTCATTTTGTTTTGAATCATTTTTCTGAAATATTTTTTTTTATTATTGGGTTGGTTGTTGTAAATCAAAACTTCAATATAAAATACAGATTTCTTAGTTTTGGGTTGCATAGTTTGCTAATTATGAAGTGTGTCAATCGAATGAAATTCTAATGTTGTTTGTTATTGATGACAGAATCTAAGAAAAGACATATTTGCTATTTATAGTAGATTATCTGGAACATATAAATGGAAAGTAGGTTCAAAAAAAGGTTATTTGAATATACATATGATACTTTGGTTTTGCAAAGATTTCAGTGGAAGTAATTGTTTTCCTACAGATACAAATCATAACTTGATGTGGTTCAACAATTATTTTTCTTTGTGGATTTACAGTGGAACTAAAGGCATATACTATTCGTAAAGTTCAGTTTCATCAAATTAAATTCATAATAAAAAGTCTGCATATTAATGACTTCACTATATATGGTCTATAACAATTTATTTTATGATTTTCATTATATGTTCATTACTTTAATCTCACATAATAAATAATAGAAAAACATAACTTTTTTCTTCAATTGGAAATCGAAAAAAATGAATGCCGACATCACCCTGCAAATTACAGCAACCCACAGCTTGACATTTGCTCATTTTGAAACTAGACACAAATTTTTCACAAATACAAAACCACCACTTACAACGATTCACTATGTAATAATATTCCATGCCACAATTTGGCTCGCTTGGTAAACGCCTCAGATTCAGTCGGTTATTGTTACTTACACACGGCGACAAGTTGGGACGCGTATATTTGTATCGCGTATCTTTGCCTGTTGCATGTGGCGTTGTCTCGTACATACGACCAGAACTTAAAAGGCTTCCGAAAGCGCATCGTGTTCTCTCGCAACGAGCTTAACATATACGATAACAAAACGGCACGTAACGTAACCGTGAACATGTTACGTTACGGCTAGTGAAGACGGAGTACTATTGCATTTTGATCCGTACCACTTTAACACGCGTAATACGCGTGATACGACGCGTATTACGCGTTATACGACCAAAACTCAAAATGCGTGGCGCCACGTCGCTTCTATGTGCACCAGAAAATGCCAAATGGACTAGCAAATGAATCACTAAACAAAAATATTATAGTAAATGCCATTTTTTCATTACCTTTTGAGATACCATAAATCTTAATCAATTGTAAGTAACACTTATATGCTAACGCTTGTTTTAAAAATGAACAACGTGGCATGCCTTTGAATTGGCAAACGCTCAATAAAGGATCGCGTGAAATCGTCATTAAATATTACTATTTGTTTTTCATGTGCAAGACAGTAAGGCTTCAATCGTTCTTTCTTGCTGAAACTGTGTTCCCTAAATTTGATTGGGTCTTCTGCTAGACTTGATCCAGGGATTCTCAAAAGATACGAACTAGGTCAGTTAGGTCGAAGATGACACTTTCTTCAAAATAATATCGAATATTTCTATGAAAACTATAAAATGATGAAAGTTTTACGGCCATAAAATTATCAGCCATGAAATATATATTTGTTAATACAATCAATTAAATTTCATTCTTCTACAGGGTGTTTATTAAACATTCGGCAAAAATTCAAGGGACTATTCCTTGGACTGCTTTAAGGATATTTTGTCCCCTGATGATTTTTGATAGGGCGGTTTGTTACATAAATACGGAACGAAAAAGAATTTCGACAATCCCCGCTCGGATGTAAGAACCCATTCTCCTCCTCATCGACTCCGGAACTCTTTCAAAAACACCAGTATCATTACTGATTTACACCCTGCAATTATCCGATTTCTCGAATCTTCCACATCTTCAACTGGAGTAGTATAAACTATAAACTAATAACTCGTTAGATTTTTTATTACTTGGTAGGCCAGTGTAATACGCTATACTTTTATTTCGGATACATTAATAATTTTAAAATTACCAAAATTGTTATTGTTGAAATTCTTTTTCGCCCCGTATCTTCGAAACAAAGCGCCCTATCAAAAATCATCGAAGGACAAAGTATCCTTAGAATAGTCCCATAATTTTTGCTGCGTGTTTAATAAACACCCTGTATTTAGATATTCAGTTGGATTCAGAGAATAATCCTAATAAATACCATTCTCGATCTAAACATTTTCTCAGATAATTAGATGAAACTACTCGTCCTACGAACTCATGTTTGTAAACAAAATGAAATGAACGCCCAACCCAAATTCTGATAATTAAGTTGCTTTTTTTTCAAATCAGGAGTTCTACGAACTTTAAAGAATTCCAGTTCCAAATTCCAACGTTCATAAACTTTTCAAAAAATTCGAGCTTATTTGTGAACTACAATTGTGATCGGTCTCGCTGGTGTCTGGAATGTTATAAACATTTCATTCACACTTTTCTAGAACAATTCTGTAATAATTGTATTGTGGTTGAGAATGATAAAGTACGCAGTTGATTTTACGGTTTGTTTACTAGGAATACTTCGAAGGCTTGACGAGTATAATTACTCAGTACATTTTAGAAAAACATCCTAATCCAAAATGGCGTCGAAAGAAAATGGCGGATCATGAATATTAGATACCTAGTTAATATATTAAAACTGAAATATAGGTATATAATCAAAACAAATAACTCTTAGAAATGAATAGTTACCGAACGTCGGCAGTTTCTGTGTATGGCATGGATGGCGTAGTAACTCATACGAGGTCTAATCATTATTTTTATATGGGATGTTTTATATGGTACTAACTATTAAATTTATCCCGCTACATTAGTTTTTTATTTAGCTGTTCGGATTGACTTCGTATAGACTATAATGTTACCTACAATTTGGTCACGGTTTTTAACTGCCCACAAACTGCAAGGCAGTATTGTGGACCAAGCAGTTGTGTATTCAGGCTTGAAATTGGGAAAGGACAAGCTTACGTGGCACTGAGTCGAGTGAAGTCTATGTAAATAATGTTTCTTCATGATAAAATCACTTAGTACTCATTTTTTAGTTGTTATAAAACAATTTCACAAGTAGAAGGAAACCTTTTAAGAAAACATAACCTACAAACAACACTTTCCGATGGGAATAGCTTTGACATGTACACTATTAGATACTGTAATTTTTCACAATAAAATCTCAGTTAAATACTGCTATTAACCAAACCCTATTAGGAGGGGTTGTTTCGGACGAACTTTTGTATCTTATTTTATTTTGGAAAGGATCATTAATTTTTTCCAAAGTATATACGCGACACATTTTCACTTTTGAAAATTCCCCACTTTTTGAAATAAAAAGAGGAATTGAGTTTATTAAATTACGGAAACCAATTGCAAATTAATTTAGTTTCACTACAAATTTGGTGGGTTGATAGAATTATTGTGATTATTTCACAATGATGGGAAATATATTCTTCAACACGTCAGTTCAATCGGAATTTCATTACACTATAGTTGAAATACTATTCTAATGAATATGAAGGTAACTTTGGAATGAGACAATATTGAATAATTCAAAATATTCAGTAATACACGTTTTCAATGAGGAAATAGTATTTTCAATTTGAACTTTTATCCACTATCCAGTCTGTAGTATTAGTAGTGATGAGTCGGGTGTGAGAGCTTTTTTCAATTGTTTTCTCGAGATCTTCGTTATTGTCTTGTTTCTCTGAGAAAGTCACTTCTCGCAGAGGACTTGTTTGATCAGATCCATTACCTTGATAGGTTTGATCTGAGAAGACCAATTCGAATAGATGTCTTTATATAAAATTCGTTTTCTTACCTTTGTCGATGATTATTGAATGGAACCGACCGAAATTTGATGAAACTCTATATCAAAACTTACAAATACAGTTAACTGGAGACTTTCATCATGAAAGGTTTACAAAACAGTAACATGTTTTGCTATACCATGGTTACTCAAGTAGGAATGGTAAATTACTTTTATATCAAAATCATTTTATACTCTACTAACATTGGCTAACATTTAGCTACATTTAACCAGCTAAAAAGACTTGATATAACCCCAATTTCCTTGTGAATTTTAATTTATGATTATTACATAGTAGTTCTTCTAGGAAGAACAAATAAGATTACCTGGTGAGAAGAAATCCAGAAAAGAAAATCAATTCGATCGTTCATTAGATATTGGGAATTTTTCAATTCGTTAAATTCCATACTTTCCAGAAGGAAAACATCTTTCATAGTGGAAACTTCACGGTAAACTGTGGGTGAAAGGTAGAACTGGAATCTCTTGACGTAAAATAAATCCAAAACAAGCACTGTTTTCGAACACCAGGACTGCAACACTTTTTTCGAAGCGTGTTTCACCAATCAACTTGGCGTCTTCAGGGGATGAAGTAGTTTAATTCCTTGGTTAGTTGTTTTTCGACTAGGTTCACCAATGACGACGTTGTTACCGACGACAAAATCGATAACTGCTCCATGTATAAATACTATCAACCTTGTAAAATCAACTTTATTACTCGGTTTTGAGTCAGAAACATTTCTAGGGCAATTTTTAGTCCCGAATGGAAATGTGGAAATGTGTGGAAGTGTTTTAGTTCTTGTTATTTTTTTATTTCTATCACCATGAACTCCAGTTATATTAACGCCATCGCATGCAAAGTATGTGAGCATTAAGTATTTTTAATTATATACTGTGCTAATCTGCTGATGGGATAATTGAAACTGAAGTCTTAATTACATAAGAGATATAAGAAAATTAAATTCTCTATCATGCATATTCTATTGTCATTATAGAACTTACGGAAATTATGAAAATCGATCTGTACCGATGGTGATGAGTCATCAAGTAGATGAAAATTTTGCATTATATCGGTGAATGCTTTTTTCCTCATTTATTCTGAATTTTGATCCTCAAAAATTTTTATCTAAATTTTTTAGTATGTACTATGAAGTACAGTGAAAGTTTAAACACGTTTTGACTATGCATACCTACCTATACACTTAGCAGATATGAACCCGTTTATTTAATTATGTCTCTTATATAGAGAGAGCCATGTGAATAAAGAGAAATATTTTATACTCATCACATCTGTCTTCATTTTACACACGGAATAAATCTTCCTATAGCTCATTATCTCATTGTCTTTCAAAAGTTGCAATATGTAAGTCTTCGGTATTTTCTACCATTGTATTGAATATTATATGTTTACGTTATTGCGGTTCGAAACTCCGATCGTGAGTCGGCGCACTACCACCGCGGCCAATTCCACAGCAAATAATCGATATATAAATTCAAAAATGAGAGAAAAAATTAAGATGTGAAATCACCACCACCACCTTTAGGAAGGAAAACTGTTCCTGTTGATGAAAACTACATACTTACTTGTAATTATAATAGGGGAGCCGAAGCGGGGATTTTGGGATTTACTAAAGCGCGGCAGATTAATATACAGGGGGATACCTTGTACCCGGTTGAGTACCTCCACCAAATATGAGCCCCATATATAAGGCCGACCGTGAAGGATAAAGGATCAGATTAGTAAAAAAAAATTGATCATCAGAAATTCTCGAGCGCGTCAGATTAAGGTAGGGTGAGTTAATTACATGCTAAAAAGTATATACTCCAGTAATCTGACAATTTGAGAGTGACGTAAAGAAAGGGAAGGGCAGCAAAGTTGTAAAAAAATAATGTCATTTCGACATTCTCGAGCGTAACTAATTTTTTTTCATTTTGAATATATAATCTGACGATTTCCGCAAGCCGAAATAACAAAAATTCGTCGATAAAGTTTCATACGTGCAGCTGTGTGATACCTATATTTCCCTCTCCGAGTTTCTATTCCTCTTTCACTTTTTCTCTATCTATTACTCTCTCACTCCGTCCCCACTGTGATGTGATGGCGTCTGTTGCCATGACGCCATCACAGCTGATCGCAGAGACTCGTTCGTGATGAAGATGAAGATGATGATTAATTAATCAATTGATTATAAAAAATTAATTTTTTTTTGAGCATTTAAAAAAAATATTTTCTTATAAATACAAGTATTCTACTCAAAAAACATATACTTATTTATTTGCATGCTATTTCCTGAGCATTTCAATTATTTAAGTTCAATGATTGAAAAAAAAATGAATTTTTTTCTGTCAGATTAGGCGAATCCCTCTAGATAATCGTCAGATTATGAGACAGCACGTTTAGAACATAAAGATGAACCATATATATCTGAATCTGACGCGCTTGAGTATTTCAAAATGGCGAGTTTTTTTGCACATTATAATAATGGCCGCAAGTTTGTGTTAAATCGAAATCGTCAGATTATTGAATGAGAGCTTTTTTGTTGTACTTAACACCCTCTTAGAAAATCTGACGCGCTTGATTAAATTTTTTTTCTTTTCACTTTTAACCCTTACGTACAACCACCCGCATCATGCAAACGATCAGATTAACATACGAACATTATTAAAAATACGTAGGACATTGATGCTATCAATATCTGACGCGCTCGAGTATGTCCATGCAACAGTATTTTTTTAGATATTTAAAAATCTATAGCCGCTTCCCCACCGATGATATATATTATATAACATATAGGTATATATTATATAACATTTGTTTCTTCTTATCTTCTAAGCTTTGCAACCTAATATGTTTCTATGACGTTCGAGTAAATCCCCATTTTGCATCGTGGGCTCCCCTACTATTAGAAGAACAGCACATTCATCTCATTTTAAGGAAGAAATAGTGACCTTCAATATAATAATGAAAGCCTAAAAGAAGACAGGGACAACTCTAAATATGAATATATATATATATATATATATATATATATATATATATATATATATATATATATATATATATATATACAGGGTCTTTCACGACGAGCGTTCGTTAGGAATATGTGGAGAACGATTCAAAATTAAAACTTCAAATAAACTTGTGTCCGGAAATGCTTCCTTTCAGAGATACAGGGAGTTCAAATTGAATTTTTTTCGTATTTCAAAAATAACTTTTGCAATTTGAGTATTCGTTTTCCAGATACAAATTGTTGAAATTTTTCAAAAAATAGTTGTTTTTTTAAATAAACATTTTATAGGAAAAAGTTGTTTATTTTGACGAGAGCTACCACATACTCAGTTTTGTAAAGTACTCAGAAACTTCACTTAGCGCCCTAGGAGCTAATTAATATGCATCGATATGGAAAATTGTAAATATCTCGAAAACGATCACTCTCCAGCGTTGTTGAGGAAGTGTGCCGTTTTTACTTGGAAAAGTTGTGGAAGTAAGGTTCTTTCATGAAAAATTGCAAAAGTTTACTTTCAAAAAGTTAGGGCAATTTGAAATAAATAATGACAGCATACGCAGCGCTCTCTAGATGTTACATCAAAATTGATACGAAATTATGATTTCACACGTCAATAAATCCACGAATCGCCGAAACCCTGTATCTCCAAAACGTAGCATTTCCGGACACAAGTTTATATAGACTTTTTTTCTTAAAATTGTCTCAAATACACAAACACACGTCACTGTAGGCGACAAAACGACCCGAAAGCTCTTAAAATCGTTTGCGATACAAAAATAGGGTGGATCTGATGAATTGTTATAAATCTGCCTATACAAGTTGTGACAAATCATAACAAAATCACATAACATTGTTTAAGCACTCTCTTAGTGTTTTGCATGTATAGCGATCATGTATTAATTTTTACTAAAAGGAAACAGAGTATATACAAAATGAGTCCAGTCGATGAGTTAAAATTAACATATTTTGGAAGATGTACATGATTTTAATGTAGATGTAGATTCTATTTCATCAAGAAGTTACCTTTTTCAAAATGGAATAATTATATTATCAACATCAACAAAAACTCACGTTGTCAGTAGTCATGCGATAGAAATCACACGTTAAAAGGTAGGTCGCCTATATTTCGACTTTTGAGAGTTGTCGTTCGTAGAGGTCATAAAAGCTGGTTAACGGAATTTTAGGTTTAATTCTAAGTAATAACATATTGCCATCTAAAATGAAAAATAATAAATTTCCTATACAAGTCTTACTGAAATTAATACAAAGGCTCAAGATGAAGACTTTGTTGTCTAAGTTGGCCTTACTTTTCAGTTTTGTGAATTACGACTACGGAAAATCAGATATTCAATATAATACACCATCGAATAATTTTCCAGCGCATCGAATAATTTCGAACCGGATGCTCAAATCCCAATTCTGTTTGCGTCAGAGAACTCCAAACTTCACATTTTTTATGATAAAGCTTCTGGGTAGAATTATGGTGACGGAGCTGTTTACCAAAAACATGAGATAAGCCTGTCTCGAAACCAGAATTTCAAGTAAACATTGCACAGTTATCGATGAATTACAAATAATATACTTTTAATAGACTCACCAAACATGGTTTATCTCTGATATTGTAGGTTAATAAACTTTCGAATTCGTCCGATTGTCACTATATTATCGTGGCGAATGCAAAGTTCGAAAAACGAAATGGATTTTCGATTGGTTAATAATGTTTTTTGGAAATTGGTGTGTCGTTATTTCAACTATATTATTTTGTACCGGATTTTGAGAATGTTGTCTGCCTCTCTAATTACTTCGAAAATAAAACAACCATTCACGAGTGATTGAAGGTGATTTTCCTAAGTCTTTAAGGTAATCGTTTGGTGATATATACTTGTCAATCAACAAGATATTTCAGGTCAATCTATGATTGTCATATCTCAGTGGTCTAGTTCACAAGTGTCATTTCACATAATTTAGTTCGCCTTCATAAAAAATTTAGATAGAGGTGTCATTCGATTCGTAATCTCAAACAGATACTTTCACGAGAGGTGTTCAAGTGACTTGGCACATTTGATTCCATCAAGAGCGGTACATATCAGATATATACTGTTTAAGAACTCTCTCATTTGGAGAACTGCTTTTATGTGGAATAAACTTCCTGATAATGTTTTCCCAAAAGAATTTAATCTACAGCGATTCAAATCCCACGTGAATCGCTATTTTCGCATAGGCACCGCTCTTAGAGCGCCTAAAGGGTTTTTCTGTAGTGCTTGTGTTTTGTCATTTAAAAAAAAGCCAAGTTGCGTCAAGAAAAAAGTTATAACATTTTTAATTAAACAAAAATAGAGAAGTTAGATTTTGGCTAGTTTCTTGAAAAATATTGCAGAGTGTACTCTATAAATATTCGTGAAACACACCAATATGTTTATGAATCATGAAGCACGCTAAAATATTTATATCAGTGGCACGAGAAAATACCGTGGGTATTCCACACGGAAGTGTAATCGGTCCCATGCTTTTCATTATTTTCATGAACGATATTTTACAAATCCTATATAATGACAGTAAAACTTCTCGAATCACCAATTATACTATCCGAACTTAATTATTGAGTCTAGTAACATCGACAGAGACAGAGCAAACCGCTGGTTCTCAAAGAACAATTTGATTCTGAATATTGAGGAAACAAATGTAATTTATTTTGAACGGCACAGCAAAGAATTGAAACACCAAGTACAATTAATCTGTCAAATAATGAACTTTCAGTTCTGAACTCAATAAAATTTCTTGGTATAACACATGGACTTGAAATTTCCCGGGCCTAAGAAAAAAATAAACGCATTTTTCCTTCAAAATTGGCTTTATTCATCAACGTAATTTCCATCAACAGCCACACATTCATTTCAGCGCCTCTCTTAACATTTCAATACCACTTTTTTAGAACGATTTATTTTTTGCCTCAAAATAGGCCTCAGTTTCAGCCATAACCTCTTCATTCGAGCTAATTTTTTCACCTGTGAGCAATTTCTGAGGTCTGCCAGTAGTCGCTGGGAGCCAAATCTGGCTAATATGGTATATGCAGGAGCAATTCGAAGCCCATTTCATGCAATTTTGCTATCGTTTTCATTGATTTGTGACATTGTGCAATGTCTTGATGGAATAGCACTTTCTTTTTCTTCAAATGGGGTCGTTTTTGGTATAATATTCTGGGGAAGCAGCAGTCTCTGACATATTCATCATCCTGAAAAGAATAATGAGAGTCATTTACAAACTGAACTTTCGTCAGTCATGCCGGGGAATCTTCAAGGCAAATAATATCTAAATAGTATATGCGATTTATATCTATGAAAGTGTAGTATACCTATTTAAAAATTAAAGTAGATTCTTGGAAGTTAGACCAAGTTATAATTATCCTAGGCGCAATGTAAATATATCTTTTTCGATTCACAAAATGACAGTGTCAGAAAGACATCCATCCTATGCATCTATACGATTTTTCAATAAATTACCACACATCATTGGAGAGCCTGAAAAAAGTCAAAACAGGTGTCAAAGATCTTCTGATCAACTTATTCACTTCAGGAATATCTCGATAGTTTTTAAATCTTTGTGTATAAATTGAGTGATGCTATTTCATTGTTTGTTTTCTTTAAAAAACTGTTATTCCTATAGTACGTGGTCATTCTTGAAGACTGGTTTTAAATCAAATTATATAAAGGACGAATTCGTTCTGGACAGTCTTTCCTTAACTACGCAGTAGGTTTATGGACTGACACCCATCACTAAACAACTACTCTCCTGGCTAATACTACGAAGGGAGTTGGATTATATCTAAAAAAATTTGAAGCATTCTCCGAAGTATATTACTGTTGTAATTATTATTATTAATTCAATTGAGCGGCGGAAATACGCCTAAAAATGGGTGGTTCAACTCGCTCATGCAACGCCCAATTCCATCGCCTCAACAGAAAAATATTTTAACCCTTCAAATATTACTATCAAGGCATGAAAATAAAATAAGATACTTGGTGGATAGAATAAACTATAATAAGCAGCAATTTTCGTCCCAATTATGCGTTTGTTACTTAACAATTTTTTACGAGTTAAAGGTTCACATAAAAATTTTTAAAATTGAAGTTTAATTTCTGAAAAAATTGTTGACTAATAAAAGCATATTTTCGAGAAAAGAATATAATTTTTGTGATTTTTTTCTATGTGAGTATCTTTTTTTAAATATCTGAAAATCATTATTTTCGATGAGGTAAAGTGAAATTATATGGAATGGCATGTGTAAACTAGACTATTAGGGATTGAAATTTGAAATTATTCAGAGATTTCTCAGACATTATTCGACAATGTCTAATAGCGACAAAATCTTTCAAATACATTTTTACATAACCGCAATCGAATCAGTCGTTTAAGAAACCTAGCTTGCTCGCAAACCCAATCAAAACATTTTTCAAAACTTGCCAAAGAAAATATTTAATTAGGTATTAATGCTTTCTTGGGCCGTTACATTTTATGACATAATCGACAAAATGGAAATCGATTTTCATTGGACCAAAGGGGTTTCTCGAACGACTGATTCAATTACTGATTGGTTGAACAATAACTGAAATGTTTTCCAAAGAAATTTCACTTCAGAACTTTCTGGAATATGAAAATGCCTGAAATAGAATTTGTTCATTCTTCTTTGCCAGGCAATGACTAATCAGTGATCTAATCTAATGTTCTTATAATCTTATCTGTTTACATTTATAACTACTTGATTGTATCTTTCGTTAATAAATGTATTGGCGACGCTGAATGGGGTACCAAAAATGCTTTGACAGCTACTGTCAAAAATTGGTGAGGGTCGAACTGGTGGTTAATTGTGTAAATTTTCGAAATCCATATGAAATCTATCGATGAATGGTTATGACGTCTCTGATATATTCGATGGATTGTGATAACATCTAGGTAAATAAAGAAACGGACCGTTGAAACATGGCATTTGATTTGACAGTAGGAAATTGAATCCGCAACGTGAATAAAAATTTACTACTTAGTTGTAATTACCTTGGAATGAAGTTTTTTAAATAAATTGACATAAGTAAGCACTTGACCAAATGAGTTCAAAGAAAAAATTAAGAATTTTCTGTTCAGGAAAGCTTATGACGATGTGAACGATTTCAAGTTTTTCTAAGTTGAATTGAATTTCAATTTCATTTTAATTGTTTGAAATTGGTGTCACATTGTGATATATTTATTTATATAAATGCGAATTTTACTTCGTGAGTAATTTGTATGAATTCATGTTATGTAATGTATGTATTTGTGTGACCCGTCCAGACTCCACAGTGTACTTGAGATTATTAAATTATTATTATTTTTGATGGATTATCTCAATCAAATGAAAAATAACCAAAACAAATTGTAAGTTATGCGAACATAACTTAAAATTATTCACAGGTAGGTGGAAAAAAGCCATTCATCACAATCCCCTGGCTTTTCATAGTGATGTAATTCCATGTCAATCGATGCACCAACAGATGATTTTAAAAACTTTCTCATTCTTTCAGGTATCAATGTTCTCATTAGGTAATGGACAGACATCGTGCTGATGATATTTACTCTGTGAAAAATACACATACAGATAGGTCAACGACAGAAGCGCATCCATTTGTGATTCAATAAAAGTCCACAAACTGGCACAACGTAATGAAAATGTAACGATGTTGCTACTGCTAGTAACAGCCTAACCTTTTAATGAACAATTGCTTTCATTTTCAAAATTCACCACTAGTGAATAAAATATTTTTAACTCTGCTATCTGATTAAATTTTCCAGCATGCATAAAATTGGACAAAGCCATTCTAAAATTTAGGTTAAAATTTATAATTACGATATATATTTCACTGTGAAATTAAAAATGCCCAGGGTTTACTTTTGGTGAAAACAAGTATGTGTGTAGTATAAAAGAAATGAAACCGTTAAAACTTTCACTGTCAAACTATAAGTATGGGGTCACGTACGCTCTCAAAATCTAAGAAATTGCCGACCACTGTGGATTGTATAGTATATCTAGTGTAAGCTATCATCCAAACAAGACCTCTGGTTGGTTAAACTGTTTTGTTTGAAGGGGGTTAACAATGTTTCGTGGTGTATTTCATCAGTTCGGACTTCCATTGTCTAATATAATATAAATTGATTTGAAATCCCTGAAAAAAAATTAAATAGGTTAACCGTAAATAACAATTTTATTAAACAAAAAACTGAAATTACAAAGAAATATCAACAACAAAAAAAAAGAAAAAATTGAAATATTATTAAAAGTTGAAAATTAAAATAATATTATTAACAAAAAATGAAAAATAAAAATTGAAAGATTCCAAACCAAGTTACGTCACGACGTTTCGATTGTTAGTATCCACAGTCGTCTTCGGGTGATAACTGGAATTCAACTGGATATCAAGTGGGCTCAAGCTGAAATCATCCACAAAGAGGAACACTGCTTTAAGAGAAAATTCAAAGAAGCCGCGTATATGTTGTCCAACAACGCATTCAGTCAAGCTAGCGTAGAGATACGTAACATATGGAAACCTCTTAATCAAGCGAAAAATGACCAACTCCCGCCAAACGGTCATCTCCCGCTAAAAACAATGAAGCGGGGAGAGGGAAGAAGGGATAGCGGAAAGCACTCGAATCACCTATAAATAGTTAGATCTTGGAGGAATCCAGTTATCACCCGAAGACGATTGTGGATACTAACAATCGAAACGTCTTGACGTAACTTGGTTTTGGAATCTTTCAATTTTTATTTTTCATTTTTTTTTTAATAATATTTTTTAATTTCCAGCTTTTATTATTATTTCAATTTTTTATTTTATTGTTGTTGCTTGTATATTATTTATTTGAAATTTCAGTTTTTTGTTTAATAAAATTGTTATTTTCGGTTAATCTTCTTAATTTTTTTTTCAAGGACTTCAAATCAATTCATATTATATTAGACAATGGAATTCCGAACTGATGTTTTGTCTCCCTTTTTCACTTAAGAAGAAACTGATGTCGCAGGTGTATTCTTTCATCGTTCCAATGTTTTCATTTTTATGATAATAATATATCTGTCAAGAGAAATATTTTCGTAGTGGTCAATTGACGCAGTTGTAGTGCGTCCGACTCACGACAGGAATGTCGTGAGTTCACGACAGGAATGTCGTGAGTTCGATCCCAACCTCGTCCAGATATTTTTCTCGGGAAAATTTTCCTAGTTGAAGTTGGGATGATTCCGCGACGTTACATGACTGACGGACTGTGAATAGTCATGATGCTCCCTAGGTGGCTCGCGGAGTTATTAGCATTGCCTACCCAGGACACGAGACTAATGACCAATGTAGCCAAATTTTCGTATATTATCAGTTGACCGATTTCATGGGTTATATTGACTTTGAGGACCGCTGTGGTTTATGGCTTATCCGCATACACCTGCAATTTGAGAAGAAACTACAAAAAAAATGTAACGTGGTCAAATCGCACGATGTTGGAGGTCAGTTCACATCACCTCCACGTGAGGTGACCATGCCCTCAAATAGCCCTTGTTGAAACCACATGTCGTTGATGTCCACAGATCATCCAATTCAGGCCAATGTAAGTTGGTAATCATCGTTGACAGCGATGGCCTGGCTGACGTCCTTCTCAAAAAAATTTGGACCGATGACGCTGTCAGCCCAAAATTCACACCATACAGTGACTTTTTCGGGATGTATTAGACGCTCTTGGATCTCTTGTGGATTGGTATTGTCCAAAATTCGACAATTTTGTTTGTTCATTTATCAAGAAATGGGCCTCATCGCCATTCAACGAACACAAGTCGTTGTCTATGGTCGTTTACCTTCAGTTCCTGGATCATTTGAATTTTGTACGGATGCAGGCGCAAGTCACGACACAAAATTCGCCAAGTTGTGGTCTGTGAAAGGCTGAGTTCGTATTAGCGACGCAAAATCGACTGCCTAGGATTCTCCTGCGGCGATATTTTCGGCAGAGGGTTACTTACTTAATTCAAGCTGGCTGAAACCTGGGATATGTGAATTCATATAAAAACTCTAAGATCTATTGAATTCAGTCATGGAGTTCCAGAGAGTAGGTAACTATTCTAGAACTCTTTGTAATCCTGAATGTCCCATGTTTCAACAGAAATCCAAGAAAAGTACAAGGAACAATTTTATCAAAACTATGGATGAAAAATACATTTTGTGCTTTTTTGCCATGGATTAGGTAAGCTCAACTTTTAGAGTTGAGTTATTTTAGAGTTGAGTCAAATTTGTTTGAACGAAAATAGAAACAAGAAACAGCAAGAGGTTTTTTTTAAAAAATGCACCCACAAGAAGTATTGAAAAAATTGTGAACGTTGAAATTAGATGCTGAAATGTCGATTCAAAAAGAGAAATAAACAATTGCCAAAAATATTAAAACAGGCAAATTCATTAAGCTGAATAAATTTTTAAAAAAATCGGAAAAAAATTATTTTCCCTCAAAACTTTTTCGTAAAACTTCAAACATCTTAAGAAATCATTCAGCACTGACTAAAGTATAACAGCAGTATTTTGAGTATATTTCCCTTCCGGTCGGTAACCAGGCGGTTCGATGTTGGTTCTTTGTTCACTCAGTCAATCAGCCGATGTGTCTGTCGAAGGTTCAAGCCGCAGGCTGAACGATCGATTTTCACTTGCTATCGCCCAACCCGTGTTAGGAATCGCACGTTAAAAGGTAAGACCTCGTTAGTCCTCAGCTCGCACAAGTTTCGACAACTCTGAGGGTTGTCGTTCATAGGGATGCGATAGCTGGTTAACGGAAAAACATATTTTAAACAATATTTCATTTTATTTTTTCCATATGGAGTTGAGAAAGTTTGTTAGTTCTTGTTTAGAGAGGTTCGAAAATTGTAAAAAATTGTTGATCCTGTAGATCCTGTTTTGTACTGTTCTAAAATTGCAAATTATTTTGAGTTATTTTAAAGCAGCATTTTAAGGGCTATATCTCATTTAATATGACTATATTTTTTTAATAAGAAAAGTAGTTTATTGTAATTGATTAAAAATGTCCTTACAGGACGAAACTGCAGTAACGCCATTACTAACGAATAAAAGTGGTAAAAAACATGGAAAGTTTTATCTCTCATTTTTGATGATGATCTAGCACGTAGTAACGGCTACATCCATCAATTTGAAGAAAAATAGTATTGATGTTATCCATTCTTGATTACCCTACCCTGAGCCCGGTATTGTATGAAACATTTATCAGAAATACGGCTTCGTCTGAATTCGATTGAAAATATGAACAAAAATATATAATTTTTGATTTAGACAATACTCATAAATTTCTGTCGAAGAGTTGAACAAAAATCGCAAAAACTGAGTAGAATGGTTGATTCTAGTAACTGACCTTTGTTTCTGATGAAGAAACGCCGTTATCGCTCAAATCGCATGGACCAAGAGGCACATACAATGTGCCCCAAAATAAAAAGGGTCAGCCATCACAAGAAAATCGGAGACCTTAAGAGACACAAATTCGGTAGATTTAAAAAAAAGACACCTATTTCAGAAAGTATTTGAATGATGTTTCAACATTTACTAATCAAAATCCGAAAAAAATTTAAACGAAATTGGCAAAATTTGGTTCTTTTCTAATATTACCAGAACTAACAGAACTATCAATTTTGAAACATTTGAATAAGCTCTGAAATGACAACTTTTTCATAATTTAACTGACTTAGTATATCTCACGACTTACGTGATTTTCCCATGCCTATCCTTTTTATCTTGGAAACAGAGTACACAGTAACAAAACATTAATACTGGTCAAGAATGTGGTACAGAACTAGAATATTCAATAAAGTAGGTGCCTCACTCATAGGTACAAAAACTAGTCATAAGAATCTCAACAGTATATTTCACAATGAAATGAAAGTACGGTATTTTTGAAATTGTAGTGGAAGTTGAACATTTGCATTTTATTCAAATATGAACCTCTTGAACTTACGAACGATGTTACCATAACATTTGATTTTAGTTGATGTTAATTGTTAGTTACGATATTTGATGAGATAGGCCACAAACGGATATTTTTCTTGAGCGAAAATTGATTATCACGTATGCAAAATTTTTTCAGAACACAAAACTTTTGAAAAGTGGTAGAAATGTTTGAAATTCAAACAGACAATCACAGCATTTTGACGTCAAGATTATCTTTTAGTGGACTACCTTGGTCTGTTGCCAGTTTGAATCCTTGTGTACACTTTTAAATTCTTTCAAAATCGATGACACCAAAGCTTCAAAACAAAGAATCTGTGACCTAAACACCCGACAGCGCTGTTTCGACCTGTCATTTTCTGGTGAAGTTTCCTGCTAATTTTGAAAGAGCAATTCATATCAACATAAACAATGGACTGTTTGGAATGAGACTTTATCAGTGTTCGTAGTTCTCATGCCAAACTTTACAGATATTTCCAAACCATCCACAAATCTTGTGTCATGTACCGATCTCAACAACATGTTGAGATCGGTACATGATCGGATATGTGCTACGTGTTCTTTGAAACGAGTTTCATAGCTCGTAGCCCGCTTAGTTTGACCATGTATTATTTCTCATAGTCCTCACAACTCAATTCATTTATCCTCTACTTTTCATTTTCCAACATCTTCTCTTCAGGATTACCTAACATTTGTTAGAGTAACAACCGATTTCATAAAGAAACATAAAGGTTAGTTTAACTTTGAAGGATACTTTAATAAATATTTTTGATTTCATAATCAACTTGAAGTATTCTTCAAGCCAAAAACGTCCTTTGAGGTTGAAGTGTCGACTTCTCTACTTTTACTCGCTAAAGTGTCATTTAACGACAATATAACCTCAATTTTTATATTTGTGATTTTTTGTGCTACTTGCTACGTTTGGTAGTTTTGTGTTCGTTTAGTGTTTAGTCGTTGATCATAGTAATATGAATAATTTTGAAACGTCTAGCTCAAGTTCATTTGATGAAGAATTTATTTATACTAGAAGACCAAAAGTATACCTACAGGAAAAGAACAGACTGTTTTGAAAAATATGATGAGCTTGACTTTTACCAACGTTTTCGATTGAAAAAACTAACTGTTTTGTATCTACGAGATGAAATAAAAAAGCACTAATAAGTGAGTTGTAAAATTTTTATTAATAATAGAATTATCAAAAACTTTTATTTAATTTTTAGAGGTGTGTGCATTATACCATTACAACAATTATTGTTGACTTTAAGATTCTACGTATCAGGAAATATGCAAATAATAGTATCAGATTTTATGGAAGTGTCTAGAAGTTCAGCTAGCAGGATTGTCAAAAAGGTGTCTATTGCTATTACCTCACTAGCCCGACAACACATTCGCATGTAGGAAAATAATCGAGAAATGGAAGAAGCAGTTGAAAAATTTTATGAAATAGCTTCATTTCCCAAGACCATTGGATCAATTGATTGCACATTAGTTAAAATTATTTCTCCTGGTGGACATGATGCTGAAATATTCAGATGTAGAAAATCTTATTTTGCTTTAAATGTTCAGACAGTAAGCGATGCAAAATTGAAAATAAGAGATATTGTTGTGAGATGGCAGTATCGGTGCATGACCAAACAATTTTTAATAATAGTAGTTTAAAGCAAAAATTTGAAAATGCTGTATTCGGTTAGTATATTCTAATTGGCGACATTGGATATTCTCTAAAGCCATATCGTATGACCAAGTTACAACAAACTAGAACACCTGCTGGAAATTTATACAATGAGTCTATAATAAGGACCCGAAATGTAGTAGAGCGTCAATACTGTTTATGGAAAAGACGATTTCCCGTTTTGAGATTTGGCATGAGATCAAAACTAGAAATCACAATGGCAGTAATAGTCGCAACTGCAGTTCTTCATAATTCATAATAATATGAATGATAACTTTACTGAAAAAGATGAAATAGAGAAAGACAATGATGATGTATTACCCCCCATGAAAAATAATTCAAATATTGCAGAAAATATAAAGAATTTGATAATTAATGAACATTTTGCTAGATTTTAAATACTAATAATAATTAAAATAACAGTCTCATAAAACATTTAATCAATTCAATTGTTTTCTTTTAATTTTATTTCTAAATCCAATAAAATAATTTTTTTAATGTTCTCTCTCCCTTCTCCTTGATCTCTCCTTCTCTTCTGCTTCTACTGTTTTTTCGAAAAGCTCCTGCTTTTTATAATATTCTTCTTTTGCATGATATACTGTGTTTATTTTGGTTGGGTGTAGCTTTCCATTGGCTTTTCTTTTTAAATTATTTAGTGCATAACTACTCCAATCAATTTTTTTCATGATATGCGTTTGCTGGGAACAGGATCTAAATAAATTTTTATTGCGTCATGTATGATTTTTGTTTTGCCATATCCTTTCTGGCTTTTGTCTTCAGATTATGAAATTTTGATTTAATCGGAGATATACTTCTTACTTGTAGATTTCTAGAGTTGAAGCTGGAAAGTACTTTGCGCCAAGCCTCTTCCTAAAACCATATTCAAATTTATATCGAGGTATCTAATTACGTAAATATATATAGTTTCAACTTATTATTACAAGTTCACACCCTTCACACCCTTCACACTTGATGAAGTAAAATCAGGGTTATGATTATATAAGCCTGTATTCTACAATAAATAGAATACACACAAAAAATTGTAGTTATAATACATACCTTTTTTGCATTAGTTACTTAATTAGTAGTTTTGCATTCTAAAATATGCTTTAATTTTTCAATTTCTTTTATTAAATTCATTTCTTCCTCTCGAGAAAAATTTGACCAGCGAACTTTATTATTTTTCAAAATTTGTCCAAATAAATCGTCCTCCCAAGTAATAAAAATACCAAACACCACAACTTGTAACCTTATTTATTTAAACGGAACGGAACGGAAAAACTAACCAAATATGACAAATCTTGTTAAAATCCATGAATTCCAGGTTAACCAACATCGTAAAAATGAGTTGAAAGATACTTTATGGAAATGGCACTTTAATATCAATTATGAAACCAAATGACGACAACAACTACTTTAAAGGGGACTTATTATAAAATCTCCTTTTGATAAAGTGGACTTCAGATATTGATTATGAAATCGGCCGTGAGCAAGACGTTTAAAAGGTTACTTTTACGTTAAACTTTTTAACAATTCAATCTAATCCGTTGATGTATCGTTGATACGGAAAGACAATAAATAAAAATATCTATTCGAAAAGTCGAAGATTTGCGAAGATTATCTCTAAATTTACGTTTTCTAATTAGCTTATCTACTATTTTTGAAGGATACTCGTGGAATTCAGCTATGGTCCTGATACAATTTTTATCCATATCGTGACTTTTTCACTCAAGGGAAACGTAACAATCCTATGGACAAGAAAGTTTGGTCCTGCCATTTTGTGTTGTGGACAATGGTGTGAACTATTAGGGATATATCTAAAAGTACTGGTATTCTTCCAAACCCTGTTCACTTCTAATCGCTAAGACATTTGAGTATGGCAACTCCTCGTTGTTTTCAATTTCATATGTAAACTTAATGTTCGGGGATCTTTTGTTAAGAGTTGAAACAATGTCCTCTACCTTTCTTCGTGTCAAAAATCGCTTATATATCATCTACATATCGGATCCAAGTCGGTAGAAAGTAATCTCCTCCTCTCGTCTTTTGCTTCCATTTGATTGGGATCGAATTTTTTTTCCTAAAACACTGAGGACAGTGTTTTTAAAGTGTACTGTATCATAGATATAATTATAGCAAAAATGTACCGAAATATGCTAAACATAAATCTGAATTCCCCCATTGCTTTAGTGCACATAATATAAAGACTGTCATAGAAAAGAACAGATCTCATAAAAAATGGAAAATGTACCGTAGTAATCTTGACTACTTAACATTTAAACTTTTGAGAAACAGGTCACAATTTCTGATTGTTTTTAAAACAATGCGCTCAAGAATTGTCTCATATGCTATTTATTTTATTCAAGTCTACCAAAGAAGGCTCTTTCCCAAAAATATGGAAAACTGCACTTGTAGTTCCCATTTTCAAAAGTTGTAATAAGTTATTGTATGAAAATTATCGCCCTCTATCAAAACTCTGCTTGGTTTCCAAACTTTTCGAATCAATCATTTGTGACTATATATACTTTAATGTTGTATCCTCAATCAATAATGAACAGCATGGATTTGTAAAACAACGCTCGATTAAAACCAATTTATTTATTTACACTGAATATCTCTTAAAGAACGTGGATAGAGGCTACTAGGTTGATGCCATCTATGACCTATTTCAGCAAGGCATTCGACAAGGTAAATCATGCAACTTTACTCGACAAGCTGGCGGAAATCGATATACACGGTGATCTGCTAAGATGGTTTCAGTCGTATATTACAAATAGGTCTCAGACAGTCACTCTTGGAAAATTTAGTTCTATATTCATTAATATCACTTCCGGAGTCCCTCAAGGCTCCCATCTGGGGCCTCTCCTTTTCAACAGCTATATCAACGATATATCTGGTTTTTTCTCCTACTGCGATTGTTTAATGGATGCTGACGACTTGAAAGTATTCCATACTGTGATATGTTCCAACGATTCACTTCTCATTCAGAACGACATCAATAATCTTGTGAAATTCTGCGAGAAAAAATGTTACTCCTTTATCTTGAAAAATGCCACTCTATTACATTTAGAAGAAACAAAATATTTACCACCACCAATATCACATAAACAAACAGCAACTAAAGAAAACATCTGAAGTCAAGGACTTGGGAGTATTATACGACTCTAAGCTACTATTTGACTCGCATATTAACTATATTGCAAAGAAGCCAACAAAGCTCTTGGATTTCTGATCAGGACTTGTCACGACTTCCGTAATACCAACTCTGTTCGTACACTTTACATGGTTTATCTGAATAGCCAGCTCAGTTCTGCTTCAGTTATTTGGAACCCTCTCTATATCTCGTATATTGAAAGACTTGAATATATACAAAGCAAATTCGTCACCTATATCAATAGAATTTTTTTTAATAAATCTCAAAGATCCATTACAAATTGAAATACAACTCAATCTGATATCTTGGCCGGATATCGCCAAATAGCTGATATTAAGTTCCTATATAATATAATAAATAATTGTTTGGACAGCAGTTCTGTATTGAACCAACTTTTGATAAAAGTACCTCTGTATATTACCAGAGAATTATATTCATTCCAAACAGATCAAAGTAAGACCAATTACTATTTCAATTCTCCCTTAAATAGGTGTTCCTATCCTACAACTCTATATCCAAATCAATACAAATTGACATCTTTTCTAATTCCTTCGCAACCATCACCACGTCTCTCAAACGTTCATACAATAACCATTTTCGTATCTAACTATTGTAATTTGCATTGCACTGCACTGTTCATAACACGATATTGCATATTATTTATAACAATCAAATCATTTATTGTTATTTTCACCTCATCATTTGTGAATACTCTTTTTGGGTTTGTCCCGTTTGGTATTCCACTGAAAATAAATAAAATTATGCAATTCTGCTCGTGAATAGATCAATTATAAAGAGGGCAGTAGGTTTCCCATTACCGTGCCTTTGTACTGTCGATAGAAACAGTTGTTTAACTGGTAGGAATTCTGTTCCATACATATTTATATTTATGCTAGTTGTATGTAGTCCTTGATTACTTCTGCTATGAGACCGTTGACCTTAAATATCAAATATCCTTAAATATCAAATATCCTTCAATTACTCAATAGTTTTACATCATTTAGTCCATAAATCTGTGAGTCCTAAACATTCAATGAACCGTTTTGAAAAATTAATTTTATTTTGATTATCTGAAATTTTTCAGATCACCTTGTGTTTCAGATTTTTTTTATCTAACTCTAAGAAGCCAATTCAACTATCGGTGACTGAATAACGTGCGACCCCCATTGTTCATTTGATTAAAAAGCACTCATTTAACTAGTAAAAAATGCTTCGGCACGAATGTCTGTCATTGAAATTTTTCGGATTGTATTTTATAATCCAAGTTTCTCGGAGAACCGATAATGACTACTTTGTTTTCAGTGTTTCTCGATCAAGTTGAGCCAAACGCTACATGAATCCTTTTAAACGAGCTTGATTTTACGAGAACGATTCATTGCTCTTATCTCACCAAAATATATCTAACAAGAAACCGAAAAAAGACTTGTTGTTTCTCTCAGAATTTTCACGTCTTCACACATTTTGCTAAAGAGATATTTTTTCCCCAAAATAACTTGAGAAAACGGAACAAATAGGGTTTTTGCTAACTACAGCACACATTTTAAAGATATTGATATTGAAAATATTAGTATTCAATAAAAAAATATATATTATGTCTTTGCGATTTCATCAAAAGTTGACTTTCGAGAATCACAAAATTCCAAAGATTGACACTCTTCTACACCAATAGTTGACAAAACAATTATTTTGATAACATGCTACAATAATTTCAATTTAAATCTACATTCCCAATAATATTCAATCATGATCACTCTGTACAGAATGAATCAGGACTCAGAAATACTTTAAAATAATATTTAACTTTCGGTATTTATTCACCTGTTCCTTAACCAAGTGTTGACACTTTTGAAACCAGTGCTTGACAATATTTGACAAATTTGTCGGTAGCTTTTTTCTTGTTAGAATGACTTCTATGTACAATAAAAAACAATTATATGATAAAAAAAATTATATTGGCCTTCACAGTTCGAACAAAATTAAAGTAAACTAAACAATTCCATTCTTCATGTAAAATATGATATGCTCATGTCATCCATCGACATTTAATTTTTTGTTAAAATTCATATTTGAGCCTATCACCAGAAATAGTTATTTTTGGAAAGTCTAACTTTCCTACAGTTTGGTTAAAATTGATCACACTAACATCTGTGTCATTAAGTTTGAAAGTTTTTCATCCTCACATTTCTTTCATCCCCATAACTTCAGCCTCATTTTCAGATAAAATCTCTTGAATAACTCAGACATAAATGTGCCCTCGCTTTATACCAGGAAATTCAACTAATATATATTCATTTTCTTTGTAAATATATCTCAAATCATTTTTAGATTACTGGTCAATGAGCGGCATCTCTGAAAACGATGCATTTTCTTTGTTGAGATTGGACATGTTGAATAAGCTAATGTCGTCATCAATATTACCGGAATTTTTTCATTCCTCTGATGCTTCAGTATCAGATGATGAACTCTCTTTCTTCCTGTTTTTAATTTTCTTTGGTTTATTATTTTTTTCCGATTGTAATCTATGTTGAAGTTCTTTTCTTTTTTGTCTTTCTTCAGTTCTCTGCTTTTTTTATTTCTTCATATTTCTTTTTATCTTCTTTCTTTCGGTAATATTCTTGCCATTGTTTTGATGTCACAACCGAAGGAATTTTTTCTCTGATTGCTCTCTTGAATGGGGAAGGAATGGTCTGATTATTGATCTTAAGAGGGGAAGAATTATAAGCAGGTTTAATAATAATATCACTAATAACTTTGAGTGGAGTTTTATGTGATGTGGATGAGATATGGGTCAATGAATCAGTATGTGCGCCATTTTATGAATTATTTTCATTATTTTCCACATTCTCTTTTGAAGCTTCTTCGATAATATTTTACTTATTACCATCTTCTTTAGTATTTCTACTTTGGTTGTAAAAATTTTGTATAGATTCACCAACTTCTTGCCTTTTGAGTCTTTTGATATTGATTTCTAGTTTTTTATAAAATTCGTACAGAGATGTATCTTCTATTTTACCTGTCCAGGTTGAACTTGTCTTGAACGCTGCTATCTTAACTTCAGGTATACATTTTTCAAAAAAAAGTTTTCCCCTTTCTAATTCTTCAAGATTATATTGATTCGAGTCTACTAATTCACTATTAGTTTCTTCAGTCTTCTGAATTCCAATAGACACCGCGTCAGCAGACCATGGTACTAAACCGCACTTGCGGAACCCATTCCGGAGAACTGACGGATGCAGTCTGCTATCAATAGATTTTCTGAGCAATGAGCAGAATTCAGTTTTTGTTTTATTGGATTTTCTGTATTATTCAGTCTGAACTGATGAATATTTTCTTTCCAGCCAGACTTAATCATTTTAAATACCGCTACATCCATTGGTTGTAACAAATGAGTTGCATTAAGATATAATGCAACCGAAATAATGCCGTGATTTTCACAAAATTTGCTAAGGTGCAATGTTAGGTGGGAAACATGAAAAGTATAATTGGCAGAAATATGTTTCTTTCCTCTAACCAGGGGTAAAAAACATTGGTTACGAATTCATAGAAAATTTCCCTTGTCATCCAGCCAGTCTCTGATTTTCCTAAAACCCAGGAGTCAGGAACACTTTTCTCAATGTCTTTGGGTATTCTTTCATATTTGAATATGACCTTTGGAGGTGCTAACTGACCAGCTGCATTTCCAGTAATCAAAACAGTTAAACTTTCCTTTTCGCCAAAGTTCATTGTTTGATGAATATTTTTTCCCTTTTCTGACCAATACTTTGTCCTTTGGGATTTGAAAAAAAATGCAGTCTCATCCGCGTTAAACACTCTGTCGGGATCATTCAGAATATCCTCATATTTATTAGATTTTAGATATTGATAAACTTCGCTGAACCAATCTCTTAGGTTATTTTTAGTGACTGCTGCCCTTGAAGAAGTTGAGTTTTGAGGAGTCCTGGCACTTATTTCTGGATTTCGTTTCAAAAAGAGGTAATACCATTTTTTTCCGGGGTGATTGTTTGTGAGTTTGAGTTCTATCATAAGTTTTTGAACGCTATCCAATAGTTGATATTTTCCAAGTGGCAACCCTGCCTTTGCCACACGAACGATCCAATTTACTAATAACTACTCTTCATCCTTAGACAGAAAGAAACTTCCATGCCACATTCCCTGGGAATGTCCCTTGTGAATTTATAAAGAAGGGTTATCCTGAGCACTTTATGTTTTTTAGCTGATGTTGCTACTGGAACTCCTCGATCGCAGTCTTCTGAAGCAGCCCTCATATCGCGGGAGTATTTCAGCAATTGGCGTTTTTTTGTAGCCATAACAGAAGCAATTGATTCAACAATGTATCAAAACCTAAAAAGAACCAAAGGTTGACATGAATACATACCTATGCTCCTAAGGTTGATATACATGTCATCTATTGGTTCTAGATCAGTCAGAGTGGTAGAACAAATAGATAAATAAATGGAAAAAATGTACATATAAAAGGAAGTCAAAATATTAAAATAATTATTTTCCAGCTAATAACCCAAAGGTTGACACATGTCAATGTTTGGGTATTACGTATATTTTTGAACCAATAGTTGACACTCTGATTAAAATTCTCAACCATTGAAGATTTTTGAGCATTACAATTCAATTATAATCTTTAAGCAATTATATTTTCCATAATTAATAGTATGGTTCAAAAGAGTAAAGCTCACCTTAAATATTTCGGAGTAATTGCATCACACTACTTAACTGATGTCTTTAAAAACACAAGAAATTTCACAAGAGTTTTACGCGTGGAAATCAAATGGCGACCATATTAACAAAATATGTTCTTTTCTACTGTACCTCCGATACACAATCCTAGATAGAACCACGAGTAATTTCCCACTTTAAAAAAGTGGGATAGTCATATCATTAACCTTATTCCATGGGACTTTCGACGGAAGTGTCAATCTTTGGTGCAGTGTCAAAAATTGGATGTTTTACCTTATTTTACGAATCTCAAACAAACTAATTACAAAATTATTTACGCAGAAAAACACTTCCCAAAATTTTTTTTGTCAATCTGAATATAGTTCATTGAGTAAGAAAGGAAAAAGTAGATGTGTTAAAAGTTTTTAATTAAAATTATGCTCATATTGAAACTATTCTTTCATTTGAACTCTGCTTCAAAACTAGATGGAATTTATTTATGCTGTTTCTTTCTAGAAAATTTTCACATTCTTCCAAATGGAAAACAAATATTCCATTATGAAGTCTCCTTATGGCTTTCACAACTTTAAAATTATTAAATTCAATAATACAACTAGTTATGTAAAACTTTTTCAGCTTTGAATTGTATTATAACAAAAGTAAGCCGTTTTTCTTTCTGAAAGCAATTTATCAATAACAAAGAGTTTACTTAGTACTAAGATATGTCACAATTTCATTTTTATATTTGAGAATCAACCGAGTTGTCACCTTGTATATTAAAACCAGTTGACTCAATATCGGCACGATAATTAAGTACAGTCGTGTATGTATATATTGTTACGTCAACTCGTCATAAAGAGTATTATCATCTGCGCCATATATAAAGCATTAAAACACTACCAGAATTTTAGTGTGTATCTACAGCAAATATTTGCATACATGATGTGCTCTTGTTTGTTGCTAAGAGACACTCGAATTTATTTAATGGTTTGCGGTCGCCGACAGTAAATAGACCAAAATACTCATCAACGTTTCAACATTCTTTTCAAATTTGCATATATTTTGTTGACTGATGTAAAAGCGTTATTTTATGTGTTTCCAAACCTCTCAAAATAATAAAGAAGATAGTTCCTCTTTAGCATCCTAGTCTGCTTTATAACAAAAAACTACAATTTATGTGATCAGAAACTCCATCAAGGAAATGAAATTTTTTTCTTGTTTCAATGTGTTGGAACCCATTTTTTTTCTACTTTCGAGCCATGAATACCAGCGGGACCCAGTCTTCAAAAAAATCTAATGACATTTGAAGAAATTGTCCATTTCTACTATTGAGTATTCATTGCCATTATCACTCTTAAGTATGTCAAGATATCGTTTTGGTCCTTTTCAATATACACTCCTCACATCTAGGTTTTATTTTCAACTTTCTCAATTCAGTTGTCATCTGTATAAACAGTCTCAATTATCAGGAATAGACCAGTAATTACAAGAAGACGAATGTGCAGACAAACAATCGAAACGTCGTGAAGTCGTCATTTTGCTTTTCCAATTTTTTTTATTGTATTTTTGTATTTCACCTTCTTATTGTTTGTATAAAATTGACATATGTTGTTTATTTTGAGTCACAATAATTTGTTTCATTCACAAATTAACTTCCTACAATTTTTGCTAATCATATTCATTCAATTTATTTTTATAACATTACTTCGGTACCGAATATTTCATTTCAATCATTTTCAGTATTTTCAATAATAATATTCAATCAATTCTTTACCGTTCTTCCATAAATTTTGAATCTGAACTATGCATGAAAAACGACAAATACCTCATCGAGGTAAGACGAGACAAAAGATGAGATTTTCTGTATTCTGTCTATCTAAGCAATTGAGACATATTGTCATGCATTGTGCACGTGATCTCCCAGACAAGGATCCTTGTACAGAGTCGCACTAAGGAACAACCGAAATTTTAGTTTTGTTTATGATATGCGGCTGGGTATAGAAAAAATTTATAGGTGGAGTGTAGGGACATAAATTAAAAGTTTTTTCAGCCGTATCATTACTTTACATTTCAAAAATTTTAAACTTTAAAATACCGTATATGTACATACCACAAGCGTTAAAACGTAACTCACCACTCCGACCCTGTAGCGATATGCCTGAATGAATTCCGCTAGCCAATTGTAGTTAAATCTGATTGGCCAGCGTAAGGATGCTTGCTCATTTTACCCAATAAATGCAAATGTACGTAGGGATCATGCTTTGATCATGCATCTATCATTGTTGGGTTACCATTGTTATGTATTAGAATGAAATAAAACGCTTCCGGCTCACAACTATACATATATTCCTAATTCCAAAACCAAACCACAACTGAACTCCGTTTCCCACGAGTCGGTAGCTCATGTAAAAAAATGTATTTTGTTGGATGGACAGAGTTTAGTGTATAAAGAAATCGAAAATGTTTTGGCTAAGGATGTTGTCACACTGTGTTACGGCAAGAATTATACTATATACAAGAAACGCGTTAACGTTCAATTTAGCAGTTTTGAGAATAGTTTCTGTATATCTGTCATTACCAACGAATTTGGAATTAGTATGTAGTTCGGAGATGAAGGGTTTTGACCCATTCAGTTATCGCATATATATTTTTATTCAATATTTTTTGTCAATTCTATGGGATATATAAGTAATGTTCTATGATAGAGCATTAAATATTCTTAAAATGAACTATTCCTATGCAATAATTCACATTTCAGGTATCAGATAACGTTGCATCATCAGCTTTGAGTTTTCCATATTAGGTATTTGAAAGTTATGATTTTCTCGAATTTGAATCTATATAAAAAATTGGAGCAATGGTTCTAGGAATTCTACATTTGTTAATAGTTCAACCCTGGAATGAGGGATTTGAACGATTTTATTATTTCAACTGTCCACCACTGATGGCAAACTGTGTGAGACTTCTCCATACGTGCCCTATATTTATGAAGTAACTTTTGTTTATTTGTAGCGGATGAATGTTAGTAATTTGGCAGACTGCCATCAGCATGGATCTAACCATCGATTGATGTTACTACTTTTATTAGCGCATGGAGGCGAGTTAAATTACGGAACTCAAAATTAAATTCGTTGATTTGAATGCAGTTATATCGAATATTTCAAATAAATGGTCAAAGGACTATAGTTCTAGTTATTGCTAGTTATTAGATTCATGTACTGCTTCTCAAATTGTATAAATGTGGTAATGCAAAGAAAATGGCTCTACAGTTTTTGTTAATACACTGACCTGTTACTTGGTGAAAATCAATAACACTACTCATGATAATAATAATTAGAAATGGTCACATAAATACTGTATTTCCAACAGTTTCACTGCCTAGTAGTTTGCTCAGTTGGACTGAGGAAACTATTATGTAGTGAAACGCGTATTGTAATCGTCAACAATAGAATATCAGTTCTATTGGTAACGGACACAACCTAACTTGAAACGGATCAAGTATCGACTACGGTTGATTAATTATAAAAAGTGAACATGGCAATTCTCATATGGGATCGACATAATTTTCAAACTAGACCCTTCAATCCTCTGACTGACGGACTCGTTTTCTCTGTGCAGCATTCACTGAAAATGAGCAACTCTATAAAACCGATGGACTTGTACTCGTCAAGTGAATTTGACACACTCTACTTGTTGGTGAAAATTTATGTGTATTTAGTTCACCCTGTCCTTTTGACCCGTCGCAATTCCGCTTCTCAAATTTAATTTTGAACCAATGATTATCAGTGTGCAATACATTGTAAATAATGGTTTGCTACGTAACTTTTACATTTAGTACAAAAAATGTTTCGATAATTACTATGGAATAAAACTGCAGCAAGAGTGATGATCATCGAAATTAGAATATAACAACTGAATGTTTGGATCTTTTTCTTTAACGACCATAATCACAATAAGCATAATGATAAAGCTAAAAGACCAGAAGAATTATACATTGTTGAAGGCCACTGACACTTCGTGATCATTTACTGAACGCAATCCAATGAATTCTCACTATTAGTTTTTTGTTATTATACTTTTCTACATGTTCATGTATTAATGACTACCTGATAATGACTACTATTTATAGTTGGTGTCTATCTCTAATTATTGCATAATAGAGTTAACAATGGACTGTTTGGGTTTGTGACCTTCATTACTCTCATAGATCTCATTTTATTTCACATTTTTCGATTTCTGAATCTTCGAAGGCATCGCAAAACCATTCGTAAACAACCGGTCTGAACAATTTCAAGCATTTCACAATTATTCTGTGGCCATTCTCTCGATTGAACTTCTGGTCTATGAGACCGATTATGTGAAACATGTTTCTGATAACGAGCTACTATAATCCGTTTAGTTTGACCAACGTGCCTTTTATCTCCAGGTTCGCAGCTTATTTCGTAAAAAGTTTTATTTTTTTCTCGTCTTGTATTTCAGGTTGTCCATAACTCGTTGAAGCGTTCGTATTCAATTGTGGATTGAGATCTATGAAAAACGACAACAAAGGTCCCATACCAAACAGTCAATTGATTACTCTTTTACGCAATAATTACAAGTAGAAAACACGTAAATATTAATTATCATAATTAGGTAGTAATTAATATATAAACAGGTAGAGAAATACAATAACAAAAGTAAGTAATACTAAGAATTCCTTAGATTACTTTTATTCCCTCATTGTCGAAGGGAAGTTTTGTATAAATTCAGTCGTCGGATTTAGTTTTCGTCATCTTTTGATGATGCCAACCTGATCAGTTAAGTGCATCAAGAGACGGTATTTTTGTTCTGAGGTGGAATTTTTTTTTTTTTTTCGATAGATTCATTCTACGCAAGAGGTTATAGTTCTACTTATCTTTATTGTTCGATTCCTTCGATATCCATATATCAGAAAAGCGGAATAAAACTATTACTGTCATCGTTTAATTTGAAAGTTGAAGAGAAGCAGACATTTTCAATCCTCAAGTATATCATGTCAAGGCGGATCTGTGATTTTCTTTATAATAGGTTTACCACGACACGTGTTTCGCTATATACGTGTCACAGTTCTGTGAACCTTTCTGTATTCATATAAGTTTTGACATGTATTTTAATCAAATATTGGCCAGTTCAATTCAGTTTTTAAAAAACATCATGCATTTTCTATGCATGATACTCCAAAAAACTGATGTTGGATGCATTTTCTATAACATAAACAATTTCCATGTCGAACTCGTAACGCATACATTTTCGGATATTCACGGGTAGAAAAAGAATAACCGAGACTAAAAAGACTCCAGAACTATTCAACAATAAAAAGTGTTCAAAACAATTGGGGGTTTATGTATGACGTATATTTTCTTTTGAATAATCCGTTTCGCGACAAGAACTGTTGAAAATGGGTACCCCACGCTCGGATGCAAGAATCCAATCTTCTCCTCATCGACTCCCGAACTCTTTCAAAAATACCAGAATCGTTTCTGATTGCGTTACACTTAGCATTTATCCGATTTCAATAAATTGATGGATGTAGCCGTTGTTACTACGTGGTAGGAAATCATAATAAAAAAAAATTTAAACTTTCTGTTTTTCACCACTTTTATTTGTAACTAACGTTACTGCAGTTTCGTCCTATGAGGACATTTTCAAACGTCCTTATAGGACGAAACTGCAGTAACGTTAGTTACAAATAAAAGTGGTAAAAAAACATAGTTTCAATTCTCTTTTCTTCATTAATTATCCGATTTCTCAAATCTTCCACTGGAGTAGTGTAAACTAATGACTTCAGTTGGCCCCATAGGAAATAATCCAGGGGTTTTAAGTCCGGTGATCGAGCAGGCCATAAGTGAGGTCCACCTCGACCAATCCAGCGATATCCGTATGTTACTGTTTGTCATGTCATCCCATCCTCGTCGCCACTTTGTAATGTCTAAGGTTTTAACAATAAAATGTCATTTAGGTAATTGCTATATTTCCAAAAGCAGACCGATACAATTCTATACAACACCCATGAATCTTCAAATGGAACTCTATTCAAAATAGGAGTAGAAATGACATTAGTGTACTTACTACAGGATGTCACACTGTTGAAAACTCTCTAGCCAATATGCTAAAATGCGCATTTCTTGTAACCAATAGTACATCCTCCAGAAACTGAGGTAGTGTTTGTTCCAAAAAGTTCCGGTAAGTTTTCCTGGCAGAAATACCGATCCAATTAAGAAGTCACCTACAATTCCCACCCAAACGTTTACCGAGAACTGATGTTGAAAGCGTTCGTCAAGCACCTCATGTGGATTTTCTTCAGCCCAAATATGGTTATTGTGGAAATTTCTTATGGTATTTCTTGAGAAACTGGCTTCATCGGTAAAAAGAATGAGAGTCAGTAGTTCAGGGATTTGAACAAATGTCCTCAAATGCCATTGACAGCAATACGTGGAAAAAATTCTGCAGGAAGAAGTGCCTAAACTCGTTGTATGTGGTATGAGTACAACACATAATCTCTAAGAATGTTCCAAATCGCCCCATTACTTACATTCAAAGTATTTGCAATTTTTTGAGTAGAGGTATATGGATCCTCTTCTGTCATGACCAGCACATTCTCTTCTATTTCTACCATTCTTACTGTCATTGACGTTCCTTGTCCACCATTTCGCTTCAATGTCCTGTTTCACGAAGTCGTTGATATATACTTTGGAAGGTTTTTCTATTAGGTTCAACCGCCTAGCTTCCAATGAATTGCCATCAGTAAGTCCATAACTAAAATATGTATGTCAGCCATATCTGTGTTACTATAGCCATTCATGATAGAGGACTTCACTAACAAGACTTTAAATATTAAACACAGAAAATGCACGTCAAATAGACAAAGTCAATCATTTTCAACCTATTCGACACATACAAATGATCACTTACGAGACATATTATTCAAATTGAATGTCTGCAGCCGTATGTAGTAATCAGAATGTTGTTTATAGGTACCAGCGAAATTGTTGAATTTTTTATTACTTGGTAGGTCCAGTGTATTTCGCTATCCTTTCATTTCGGCTACGTTAATAATTTTAAAACTACCAAAATTGTTATTGCGCCGTATCTTCGAAACAAAGCGCCCCATCAAAAATCATCAAAGGAAAAAATATCCTTAGAATAATTTTTGCCGCATGTTTAATAAATATCCTGTATATGTATATACATGAGAAACAAGTGACATTTCTTTTTGACAAAAATTCTTTTCAGCGAAAATAAATAACCATCACTCTTTGTTTAGCGTTTCGTTAATAATTTATTAAGGTTATTTGCAATAAATATTTTGCACAACCGATTTGAGTTTGTCATCATATTTGTATTGTAGAACTTATAATCGTTTACATTCATATCTCGAGAATATTTGACAAGTTGTTGCTAAATGTATGAATTATTTAATCTTCTTTTGGAATGACCCGATAACCAGTGTGTTAATTGTATAGATTACGTATATTGTAAATGGTCCTTTTATATTTTAGTGATGGTGTACTCCCCATTTTTATCAAAGGCAATTGCCTTGGTATCTAACTGAATTCATCTTGCATATAAAGTATATTCAGTATTTTGATTACTCATTTTCCTTTTCGCTTTTGAGATTCATGCTACTAGAGATTTCCAGAAACGTATTGCCACCTTTGAAAGAAACTTCAAATGATAAATTGACAAACTGGGGAAATAATTTGTATTTCATTTGTTTCGTAAAAGACTCCCAAAAGTATTTTTATGATTTGGAATGCAAGTAGACCATTATGATTTAAAACTGAAAACCTCTATTCCACAAAAATTATTACCAGAGCAAATCAGCAACTGTATTTCTTCATTTAGCGTGTCGCTATAAATTTATTAACACTACAATCAATAAATAGTTTGAACGACATGTTTGACTACATTGTCATCACATTTCCATTGTGGAACCTATAAATGTCTATATTTTTATGTCGTGAATATTTGACAAGTTGTTGCTAAATATATTAATTATTGAATTATGTTTGGGAATAACCTAATACCTAAGTGAAATAACTGTATTTTTTGATAGATTCAAGTGGGTTCCTGCAATGTTTTAATGAGTGTACCTAATAGCATTGATATGTTATCGATACCTTACTGAAATCATCCAATGAATAATATACATGTAAAATTTTAACACTACTCACAAGGAATCGAATCCCAACTTCCTACTGTATTGAACTATCCGCTTCAGAAAGTGATTATGGTAAGTAGTTACTAGAGGTTGTCATAAATATACTCTCCCCTATGGAAGATACTTCCTAAATGAAATTGAAAATAACTCCAGAAATACATGTCAATTCATCAGTATCAATGATTTGCCGATCTTCAAAGTTCTGAAGAAGCCTAAAAAATAATAGTATCGTCTTTATTATCTTCTATTACATTTAAAGCAAATTAATCAGGTACAGTTTATTTATTATATGAAGATAAAAGGCGAAATTCAATATTCATGATGACAAGTCATCATTCAATTGCTCTAACAGGCTAACGTATAACAGTACGTGAACTACGGATTCCACCTCAATCAGTTTATAGAGTAATCATTAACCTATTCATTCCCGTTGTACTTATTCGAGTACAACTACTGAAGTGTCGCTTTGGTGACCTCTATGAATAAATAGCGCAATTATTAAATATATGTGCTCTTCATTTTAGATAATTGTTGATTAAACCCTCGTTCGTTTGTTAAAAGTTGATTCAAATAAGTGTCCGAACAATTTTTTGGTTAGCATGCAAGTTGTTTATTGAAGATAAGTTAACCATGATTTTTAATGATTCAATCACATTTGGCTGACATTGCAATTATATACAGTGTGTCCCAGCTAAAACTTGTCACCCCCCTAATCTGCGAACTCGTGAAAAAAATTGAAAATCGCTGAGACCCGTCGATTTTTATTTCAAGGGAGAACACTTTCATCAAATACATCATCATTGTGTTGTCAACTCCCTCATTCCCAGCACCCCTACTTCAGAATTTTCAATGGGACTACTGTACTTGTGATACATAATTTTGAAAGGAATTCAATCCCAAATACATCGGTGTACTGAAATTGAGGATCGATCAAGTGTTGTTGAAGTTTTGATGAAAACTAAGTTTTTCATCAAGATCTTTTTATTTTTCATCACCTAAAATGTAATCATCGTACGAAAAGTTCAAAATGTGAACAATTCAGTTCCATACAGAAGTATAAGCAATTTTCGCACATTTCTTCGCACATTTCTCAACATTTCTGGAGTCACTGCACGACACTCCACAACAATTCTTCTGCGTAGATCATCAAGATAATTTGGCTGTGTAATATAAACTTTGGATTTAAAATGACCCCATATAAAGAAGTCTAATGGTGATAATCAGGAAATCTAGCTGGCCATTCTATTGGTATTCGCCTTCCGTCTCTCATCTCCCTGTGAAATTATCATCTAAAAATGAACGTACAGGTGCAGCAAAATGTGGCGGAGCTTTATCTTGTTGAAAGGTGAGCTGACCTTCAAGTAGACTATCATCGTCTTCAAGTAACTGAGTGATTCTGGGGTTCACAGTTGTATCAAGAAGTTCAAGATGCGTTTGTCCGTTGAGGTTACCATCAATAAAAAATGGACTTCAATATAGTTTCCCAGAGTACCAGCCCAAATATTCAATTTCTGGGGAGTTTTTGAATGGGTTTCCCTGTACCAGTGGGGATTCCGAAGATGATTGAGAATGGGACATTCCATTATCACAATGTCCAACGGATTTAGAATGAAAAGCAGCAGGCCAAAAAATTCCACATGTAGTTCGTTCGGAATTTGTTAAAAACGAAATGTCGAAAAAGACCCCTTTCTAAAATTTTGGTATATTATGGAATAAAATAGCATGAAATATTCTAGTGCAACAGACTGATTTATATTTGACCCAGAATGATGATCATAGATTTATTTTTCTTATCAGAAATTGATATGATCATTTTCGTTGGATTCCTATTACTAACCTGATATCATCGGCTACCCCGCGTTCATAGTAATGTTTTGATAATGATGCCAAAGTGCCATTTGTGGCAAATGTTATTTTCAGAAATATATTCCAGCAGATAACAATAATCTCGACAAATGCGACAAGATACCTCTGATGAACCTTTCGAAACAAAACTATCAACAGTGTGGAATTCATCAGGACCTTTCAATGGACGAGTCAATAGTAAAATACTTTGGCCATCATCCAGCGAAACAATTTATTAAAGCGAAGTCAATTCGTTTTGACTGCAAAAACTGGTTGTTATGTAGTGCGTCTGGGTATCACTACAAATTTGATACCTACTGTGATGACAAAAAAACCAACCGGTCCAGTCTTTATATGAATTTCCACCAAAGTTTATTAGGTTCGGAGGTTTATTGAGGCAGTTGCTGTTCCTTCAGATCATATTGTGTTTTTAGATAATTTCAGTAGTCATAATCTGCTGAAAATTTTTGTCCATTACAAAAAGTTGTTGGCACAGTTAGAGCTGACAGACCAAAATATGCCCTCTAACCAATCCAAAAAAAACAAGGTTCCTTTGAGCAGATATATATAACAATTTGCTTTCATTTATACGGTGGAAAGATAATAGTATGGTTACCGTGGTTGTAAATCATGATTTAGTGGACATAAGTGGACATAAGGAAAAGTGATTTGGTGGTCTACCACCTAAAAGCGAAAAGTTGTTATTCCCCAACCATTCATGACACAAAATTAAAATGTCTCAATGGGTGGAGTTGTTTTACACGACCAACGTGTAAACAAGTATAGAATTGGTATCAGAGAAAAGAAGTAGTGGTGGCCTTAATTCACTCCAATGATGAATATGACGGCTGCGATACGATTTATGGAGAAAGGTTGCCATTGGGTTGGTTTCATTTCAAGTTTGGGCCGCCTTTTTGTTTTGTGTTGGCTTTAGGCAGATACTTTTTTCGAATTAGTTTTCTTCATCCTCTGAAGACGCCTACTTTGTTGGTGAAACACGCATCGAGAAGATTATTGCGTTTCTGGTGCGATTGGGAAAAGTGTTTTTTTTGGATTCTACGCCAAGTTCCAGTGTCATCTTTTCATTTTTTAGGTAGCTAGGGTAAAATTGAATGTGTTAGTTGTGAATTATATCATTTTTATCGTTTGCAAACTTAAAGCTGAAAAAATGTAGGCTTATATGCTGTGCTACTCCTGCAAAGCCAGGTCGAATCGCTGGTATCTTATAATTTGACCTGTTAAATTGAATTTATGTGAATAATACTAGTCTTATCATTATCTTTTCATTAAAATCTTCATTCATTCCATCAAACAACATGATTATGGTTTGTCGAAAATGAAAAGGATTTCCTAAATATTTATTCTGCATCTGGTAAACATAAGGTTTGTTTTCGTCTGAAACGAATTTATAGTTTATCTTCGCAAATAGGCGATGATAAAGTGATAAAGTATCATTTAAATGGCTTGAATTGCTTCATTTAAATCAAGGACGTTACGGTACGGCTGAATCCAAGTATCGCTGACATTGCAAGAGAAAGTTTGGAATGTTTACTACCTAGATACAGTGTGTTCATCCAACAAAATTCATCTCATGTAAAGTGAGTGGAAAAAGTAGGAAACAAATTTGATTCATCCGTTTTTGTTTATTTGGGGAAATATTTTGAAATAATTATATAAGTACACGTTTTCCATTTATAAATGTATAAATGAATGTGCAATACTAAGTAATTAACGTTTTTAATTTTGTACCGTAAGTAGCACTCTGAACTACCGTTTACTGCCATCAAAAAATTAGTCGATAATTTAATAATTGCCAGTATACATTTCATATCTTCAGGGCTAAATATTCGTTAGTTTTTAAAGCTCAAATAGTTTTGCACTGTTAATTTATACTAAAAATCTCGATAAATTTCGCGCACCTTGTACCTTTAATACAATCAGATAGAATTTTGATATTTAATAATTTATGTTCAACAAGTTGAAAAAAAAAGTTATTTTTGTAGTAAATGCTCACCATTATTACGTAAATACACTTTCATGAAGACGCTTCAGACCATATCGTTTTTTAGTTTATTTTATAAGTTAAGCCAAGTGTTGCTGACTCCAAAAGAGTGACAGAAAAATAAGCGAGTGGGCTTTAGACCACACGACTGAAGTAAAATAGCTCCATCTATATGTATGTATATATGTTTATATATAATCAAATTTGTATGTACCTACATATATTAATTTTCTACAAATATTTACATTTACATGGGTTTTCATTGATAAATTAACATTTTTGAATAGACCGAATAAATTCAGCTTCTTAACGAAGCGAATTACTTTATTACCGAATTACTGAGCAGAGATTTGGCTTGTGCTCGACTCAATTTCAAAAAGCATTGGCTCAGTAGCTTAGCTCGACATTTCCTCGAAGTTGGGCACGAACCAAGTTTCCATCCATTATTATTCATCATTTTCCATATCGAAAAAATAATCATTCAACAACGCTAAACACTAGAAACCTCACAACACCAAGTCAAGGAATAAGATGGGATTTTTGAACATAACAAAACGAAAACGGGGCCAGACTTAGACACTCTTACTGTCGTCATTTCTAACATTATAAACATAAAACATGGTATTTTGCACCTTGGTTAGTTATAAAAGTACACCTTGATCTAGGTGTTCCAAATTCTATCCTTGAGGGGGAGTAAAAGGAGGCTGGTCCTTCTTTTGGCATATTTATCATTTTTAACTGTAAAAATTAATCTTGGCACTGAGTCTCTCCGCTAGATATAAAACGCCACACTTATTAGATATAAAAGGAAACTTATCGACACCGAAGATTATAAATTGGCTCCGAAACGTATGTATTGTATACTTTGGTGTTAATACTTAGTATGGTGAAACTCTTCCCTTCTGTTAAATCAAGATGTGGTTAAGGTGTTGGATTTTGTTTGGATTAGTTTTCACTTTGTTTGTGGTAAACCGTACATTTGCATTTTCCATTGTAGATTTAGATGATAATAATAAGTTGCAAATTATTTTGTCAGAATTAATAAAAATCGTGTCATTTCACAGATAGCATGTGGTAGTATAAGTCATTGATATAATTAATGAATGTCCCAATACCGAACCCTGGGATACTTCATATGTAACACACACACTGACCTCCCACTCAGATAAGACTTGGAAAATATTTGGTTGGTCTACGCTATACTAATATCTCAAGAACTATGGCCAGTATGGAAATTATGGAAATCAACCTTGACACGTGTTTCGATCACCAAGTGAGCATCTTCAAGAGGAAGATTAACAGTTTAATCTTCCTTTAAAGATGTTCACTTGGTGATCGAAACACGTGTCGAGGTGGTAAAAATAACGATTTGGTGTTGGGAAAAAACTCCAGTAATATTCTCTTTCAGGATGTCAGATCATGAATATCCAGATCATAATATTATTGTAACACATAAACGTCTTCGGTGTAACAGGATCAAAGAAAGAAAGATTTTTCTGGTAGGTTCAATCGTTTTAAAAACTATGTCGGTTCGTTGTTTATCTCTCTGGCAAGATATTAGAAATTCAGTTATTCCAAAAAAATAATTGTTAGTCACTCTCGGATACGTCATTATGAGTACAGTTCTGCTGTTTTTCCACATTTAAAATTAACTATTCTCCAGCTATCTCGATCTTTGTCCGGAAAACTAATTTTGATTGATCATTTTATGTGCTGATATAGATTTATATTCTTTTTGCAATCATTATGAAGCTTCAGAGTTTTTCTATCTCTGCTAGCGTTGTATATTGTCTTGAGGTAGCCCTCATTTTCTCATCACAAAACCATTGAGTAGACAAGTTGTTTGTAACATTTTTCCTCTTACGTCCAATCAAATATAGTCATGCTACGCTCAATTTGAAAATACTTTTCATGTTCATTTTCCTTATCCACATATAGTCGTTGGCAGAGGCCGTCAGTGGTGATAAAGATAAAAATTGTAGGAGACGATCCGAATGAACGACCTCCCTCTGAACCATAGGGAGCAAGACAGCAAGAATTGTCAAAGTTGAGGAAGTCAAAAAGAAACTCAGAAGCTGCAATATTCTGAAAAGAAGCATCTGAGATTTGAGATTTTGAAAATGTGATATCTTAGAGTAGTTTGAAAAGAACCTGCTTTAGGAAAAAGCGGTTATTGGGATGAGATTGGGGTGTGTATTCTTGTAAAGCTCAAGTTTAAAGATTGAAAGCACTATAACTATTATTAGTAACACCATCATTATCATCATATCTAATGGCAGGTAGTAAGCACGGCTGCTCTTGTTGTAAACATTTATTCAAACTATCAAATATTTTGAATGATGTATTTAGACTCAACCTTGAAACAAGTAAAAACAGCTTTCAAATAGTGTACCCCAGCTTCGCTGGGATTTTTCTCATCTTACCTCATCTTTCATTCGTACATTCATATGGAAAGAAATTCAAAAGTCGTTGAGTTGAAATTAATTCGCAATTTGTAATTATTTCTTGCAGGTACGAGTGAATCCAAGATGACTCTGTGTACCGCACCAACCGTCAGTTCAAGGCCTACTAGAAGACCCGGGAGGCCTCCAAGTGGAAAGTCCTGTGCAGGGGTGAACAGATCGAGAGAAATTTCCGCCAAAGTTAGATCCACTTACAGACGTAGTTTGGACCCTTGTGATAATTCGAATGATAGCGGTTTGGGGTAAGATTTTTCAGACATACAAAATCACTATTTTTATTATAACATAGAACTAACTGATTTTTTTATCATTCACTTCTATATTTTCCTCCTTGATCATTGTGACATATTATAAACTCATTGCCATTCACTACTTTACTCTAGGGAATGAGAGTTTTCTTCACACTAAAACCGTTTCTAAAGTGAGAAAGGACTGGTGAGTGATTGATTACTCGTAATCGAGGAAGTTATTTTGGGATTTATGCCCTCAGCAAGGCTCTTTGGACCATAGTATCTAAAGGAGAGTCCTGTCAACAAAATTGTAGACCAGACCTGTGTTTTAGAAATAATGAAGGTAAATCATATAAACAAATGAATTGTGTGTGTCTTCAGTAGGACGCACATTTTCATGTAGAGTGCGGCAATAACTGTCGATCCTATACAGATTCATTCATGATTTAGATGATTTTTTTCAAAATATTTCAATTACACTTTTATTTTTTCTTACTCGAGTCTTTTTGCAACATTTCTGTCGGTAGTTTTTTCATAAACTACACCTTACGATTTGATCACAGTAGCTTTTTCATAGTGAATGACTACTGATAGCGAAACATGTCGTGATATATTTTTGAAAATGAAGTTTGTGAATATCAAATCGTAAAATGTAGTTTATGAAATTACTATGGATCTTCATCAAGTAACGGCCGAATCAATCAGAAAAAAAAGTTTTACATATATTGAAACTTTTCTTCGGCACATTCAAAAAGCTGGGTATGGTAGCAAAAATGTATATGATGTTGTAAACCATACTCCAAAGAAAATAACGCCGGCCGCCACTGGTAGCCATAAACCAATTGTACCGTAGCTAAGAGCGCGCGAATCTTCAATGTTCGATGCCGTTCTAGATGTAGCGAGAATAATGCTACCGACTTCGATGGAATTCCGAGGAATGTTCCAGCTCCTTCCATTGCCACATATAAGTGCCATCCACTCGTCCATCGAGACAGTCAAGTTTCGCGGACAGTGTCGTACGGAGCGATCTAATAAGGCGATAGACATTTGAATAATAGTTGAAGTTTTAGGTTAAAGTGTTTTGTTATATTAATAGAGAAATAAAGTTAAGTTTGATTATTGTTCAGTGTAGTCAATTATTGGTTAACCTACGGGGAAAACGTAAAATTTGGTGTTGGAAGTGGAAACATTGACTAAAAAATATTCTATTGTATGGTGGAAACAAGGAGTGTCCGTTACGACGAGAAGTAGTTATGAAAATGTTTGAGGCTTTGCAAACGAGCCTGATGGAGAATGAAGAACGACGGAGGAAGGAAGAACGATGGATAGCTCTGATAGAGAGATAAGCTTCCCTACCTCCTGCTGCTTCAGGTTCATTCTTACCAGGAGGGTAGCAACCTGTAAGGGTCCCTTGTCCAGGGATATGGACAGAAAATCTGAGGAATCACTTGATCATGGTGCGATACTGTCATTAACAGCCTCCGACGGTGACACTACCTTTATGACGAGGCAAGATATCATCGTAGAGCAGAAGGAGGATCAGGTCTGGAAAACTGTACGAGAATGGATGGACAAAGGAGTGAGGCCGGAAAGGCATGCTAATTCCAAGCACGGCCAGCAAGAAAAGGATTACCGGCTCCAATGGGACTCCATGTGCATACGAGATGACCAATTCACTCGGAAATGGAAAAGCCCAGATGGAAGAACCCACAAATTCCAGATGATCCTTCCAAAGACGTGTATCACGAGTTTCCTTGAACAGTTCCACGATGGTCGCACTGGAGGGCATTTCGGAGTAAATAGAACTGGTAGGGAATTGAAGCTTCCGATAGATGTATTGTATGGCAGTCCTTTCGATGAATCTCAAGAGATACCTCTTTCAGAGTATGGGAATGACTTGGAGGAGAGACTGGAAATTGTACACAAATTTGCCAGATCCAAATTACAGCTTTCCAGCGGCAGGATGAGAATAGGAATTGACAGAAAAGTCGCTGCCGGTGAGTTTCAAGGAGGGCGATGCAGTGTGGCTCTACCAACACCAACGTCGGAAAGTTTTGTGTCCCAAGTTACAGAAACCATGGCAAGGACCTTACCTGGTAACCAAAAAGATAAAGGATCTGGTGTATAGAATTGAATTGTCACTCAGCAGCAAACCTAAAGTTGTCCACATAAAGAGGCTCAGTCCTTACATGGGTGTTGATGTCACCTCTTGGAATGTTGTTCGGGGCGAACGACCTCAGGGAAGGAAGTAGTGTTGTAAATCATGCTTTAAAGAAAATATCACTGGACGCCACTGGTAGCCATAAACCTATTGTGACGTAGCTGAGAGCGGGCGAATGTTCGATATTCGCTGCCGGATGTTCTTGTTGGAAGATTTCTCGCGTTCAGCCTATTCTCAAACAGGAACACTGTTTCGAACCAGAAAACTGTACATACCTCAGTAACGTTTAATGCTTTATAAAGCTCAGATTATACCTTCTTTGGAGTACTGTTCTAATGTATGGAGCTCTGCCCCCAAACATACCAAGAAGGTGCTGGATTCTATCCAGAAAAGAGCCATCCGCCTGATTAGAGACGCGGACATCACGTGCAACCTTGATAGTCTGGAACATCGAAGAAAGGTTGGAGATTTGTCTCTGTTCTATAGATACTTTCACGGGAGTGTTCAAGTGACTTGGCTCATTTGATTGCACCAAGAGCGGTACATACCAAAAATACGAGACACTGTGGCTGCTCATCGTTTTGAGGTTCAACTCAGTACATCTCGAAAATCACTGTTCAAGTACTCAGGTGTTGAAAAACATATAAAGTTCTATCTCTCATTTTTCTTTTATGTACACTTTGATTTTTCCCTATCCAAAATATGTCAAATCCAATTATATTTTGAGGTTTCACTATTAGTGATTATAAAAAATGGAATCATTCTCGAACTAACGGACTTTAAAATCAACGGTATAGTGTCTACTACGAAGTCGATTCGAATGGCATAAAAATTAAATAGTTACCGAACTTCGGCAGTTTCTTGCTTTTCAAGCAAGTGCAAATATCCAAAATATGTCTTTGACTTTGAAGATGCAAGTCTTTCTTCGAAAATTCCGTAGAAATATCTTCAACTGAGCCTCAACATTGTCCATTCCAAACATCACGAAAAGGTTTTCATAACGCCATCTTGATTCAATAATAACAACAAGAAAACAAGTCTTAATAACCAATTTATCAACAAGAAAACAATTTAGAAAACTATGACACTAATGCAAGCCAACGCAGAATAAACTAATTTTATAAACTCTAACCCAACTCACGGCACTGACAATTTCCCAGAAAATGCAAAGAGATGCGTTCACAGTGGACCGGACATTTTTTGACAATCATGTTTTGCTTCTGTGTCCATGCAATATTATTCGTTCTACTAGATATGGCTGGCCTACTCTGATTGAAAGGTGAAAAATTCATACGAGGTGTATTCATTATTATTTTGTGGGAGGTTTCATATGGTATTGAATAGAAAATTTATCAGTTTATTTTATTGGTAAAGTTGGTTAGGTTACGCTAGTGAGCTGACAATCCAAATATTCCAAATTATAAAATATCCAGAAATGACAAAAGTGGACACTTTTGTTCTTCCTTATATTTTGTGGATGGGTTCCTTAATGTTGTCCGGAATTTCAACCGTCTTAAATCTGATAAATAAATAAATATAGATCAACATAGAATCTGCTCTCTAGTGTAATGAAGGGCAAACTAAAAAGTTCACCCTGAAAAGATACTGGATAATATAAACCTTTGAAAAGTCTGATTAGTCATCAACTTGTAGAATTTATAAATTTCTTCTGTGAAATAAATGATTAGAAAAATTAAATTTTGAATCTTCATTTTTCAAAATGGCTAACATATTATGCTTAAAAATTACTGGTTTTTCGAAGAAATGTTGCCAGTAACGATCATAGCGGGCGGATGTATAAAGTAATATACGAAAATTATAGTCGGGGTAAAAAATTGAAAAACACGCTTTTAAAGAACATCTAAATAAAAATTTGAAAATAATATTTTTTAAATGAGCTTAAAACAGTAACGAACGAAAAATACTAGGGATTATTGTGAAAAAAACGACGGGCGCTTGATATACAAAAAACATGGCAAAAAGCGCCCACGCTTTTTTTACAATACTAGTATTTTTCGTTCGTTATTGTTTTAAGCTTATTTAAAAAAAAATATTTTTAAATTTTCAGTTCGATGTTCTTCAAAAGCATGTTTTTTAGTTTTTCAAACTATATTTATTTTATCTAAAGTTTGGGATCAATCAGCCGTATATATTGTTTAGAAAAATGACCATTAATATTTTCCGATTCCGGACAGAGAGCCTCAAAATCCACTACCAAGCCCAAGGAAGTAGGCGCGCAAAGGAGGGTTACAAATAAGGCAGCAGACGCGCGTGTTAATAAAAAAAAATACTTTTTTCAAATGAAGAAATACATGTAAAGTGAGTTTGAGTTATATCAACGAAATTACGTACAACGCCATCTGTCCGCGAATAGATCAAACAATAATGTCGATATATCAAGGAGGTTACATACAGCGCCATCTGCCCGCGAATAGATCGAATAATAATGTCGATATATCAAGGAGGTTACGTACAGCGCCATCTGCTCGCGAATAGATCAAGCAATAATGTCGATAACTCTGTCAAATACAGATCCCGAGCTTGAGAATTACAAACAAAAAAACAAACATATATACATAAATACATATATACATACATACAGGTGAAGCTAATAAAAGCGTGTTAAAAAATAAGCGGATAATCATTTTCGATATTATCCCATTTCATCTGTTGGATGGATTTCAAAGTTCAAGTTATCAAATAAATTGTTTTAATTCCAATATCTAATTGAAAAAAAAATATTACATTTTATATTTTTAATCGCTATTGTGAATTATAAATAAGATGTATCGAGCGATTTTTGTGATTTCACTACCAATAATTCTTAGTTGCCCATTGGATATGTGGTAATTGCTTATATTGCAATCATGTGTACATTGTAGTAGAGTTCTTTTATCAAATAAGCAATTCTGAGAAATCTTAATGATATTTTTAGCCAGGCGAAGGCGTATCACATACTCAGAGAACAGAAATGAGTTGCGCCACCTGAAAAAATTACTGAAGCCTGAAGAAAATATTGGGAGCTGTTTTGTTTTTTTGCGTTACCCTCATGTTTTTGGATTTGCTGAATCCGAAAATGAATTTGATGTTATCATAGAACGTCAATGTTGGGTATTTATGCTAAACAAGTAATCATCATAAAATAAAAAATTATTTTTTTCATATTTATAATTGCCTAACAATTTTTTTTATCTAAAACACACATTTCTTTCTCCTGTTGTAACTCCTTTTGGTACATTTTCGTTTGTACGAAGCATCTGGAAAGTCTCTCTGAAGCGTCCAACAGTAGTCTGCCATCTTTCCTTTCATCTCCTTAATATCTTGGTGAAATCGTCCACCTTGCTTTTTACTCACATCTCCTAAATTGTCTGAAAAGTAGTCGGGGTGGAAATGAAGAAAATGTACTTTTAAACTCTAGGCAACCTAAAGCTTGAAATACTTTCAACAATCTCTTGACGATTTGTTTGTAGCTAGGATTTTTTTATTGCCTAAACATTTATTTATGACCTCTTTGAAGGCCATAAGCTGTCTGATATCTGGTCCAACGAAAACACTTTCCTTCAACTTTGCCTCTGAGAGGCCTAAAAACTTTGTTATTGGGTAATTGGAGCAATTTCCATCTCTTGGAAGTGACAAATTGCTTCATCAATCCCAACTTTATGTGAAGTAGTGGAACTTCATGGGGAGGCACCAAAGTTTCATGCAGGTCGTTTTTTTCGCCAACGTTAAGCTCCTTCGGAGGCCAACAAACACATTTTGGTCCAGTGATTTGCTAGGCCTCTACTATCCCAAAGACACAAAAAGTAAGTGAATTTGGTAAACCCAGATTGTTTTCCGAGCCACATATCTAAGATTTTCAAATCACCGCACACTTGTGAACGGTGGTCTTTATATTTCAATTTTCAAAGAATCAGTTACAGGTTCTTGTAGGTTGTAGGTTTCGTTGAGGTGTACGGAATGACCGACAAGAATGGAGGCATAGAAACCGCCATTGTGAAGCGAGCTGCTTCAAGGCTTCTTTTTGAAGCATCTATGAGAATAGACCACTGGGCTGGTTCAATTGATATATCAAATGTATGCATCAAACCTTCAATATTGGCAAAATAAACCAACTCGCCCCTTGGGCAAAGTAGGACACAGTAATAAAAATATAATTGTACCTATTGATTTATGACTTCCAGTCAGTCCAAAAACCCTTTTTCATAATACAATTTTGTGTTCTGCAAAATAACTTGACGTTTTGGAAATTTTTGAGTACGTTTTAAGTTTTCCGAACTCATCAATATATAGAAATCAGTTGAAAACATCCAGACAGTCTAATGAATGAGCCGATCTACCAGCCGATCAAATTTTTTCATTTTACATAATACCCAACTACTATTTCAAAAAAACATAATTTTTTCGACATACTTCCCCAGATTTCACTAGCAATATTGAAGGTCATTGAAAAATTCCACTACAATTTCCATGTGTTCAACAATCCAGTATTTTCACCAGGGTTGGAAAAAGTAATTGAACAGATATCAATTCGCCAAATCGTTAGATAGTTTTGCCAACATGTCCCAATTTAGTATATTCAAAATTGCATAGTTATCAATATTTCAAGTACCCATTCGAAAGCAGTTTCTCACCCACAAGTTCATAGAAAACCCACCTGAGTAATTTATGTAAAGGCACTTTTTATAAAAATGCCGCTGAATACACTGTAACCTCATCAAGTTATTGCGTTTTTTTTCCTGTCTTTTCATGTCACAACAACAATTACAACATTCATGTATTGTGGTTAGTTAAAACCGACCTTGTGGCTACGTTACGTGGATACCACTTTCGTCATCTGGAAACATGGAAGGAACGCTCTAAACCTTTTTCTAGACCACTTGAACGCTCAACACCTGAGCATCAAGTTCACCATGGATACTGAACAGGACCAGTGGATAGCATTCCTAGATGTACTTATCGAACGATGTGGTGCTAGACTAACTCACAAAGTTTACCGAAAACCCACGTACACGGATAGGTGCCTGCACGCACTATCAAACCACCATCCTACTCAAAAGAGAGGAGTCAATTCCAATTTAACTGAATGGGCTCGAAGCTAGAGAAAGAACTGGAACATCTTCAAGTGACCTTGAGATCGAATGGATATAGTGAACCCGAGATCAACAAGGCCATGAAACTGAAGAGTTACACGGTTCAAAACGGAGAGGAGGCTCAGGTGGTTGCACGTATCTACCTTATACAGTGTGTAAAAGCCAAATGGAATAAATTCATTATTTCGGTTACTGTACATATTTAAAGAGAAATCCCGAAACACGTCGAATGTAAATTATAATTTGACATTCTTCGAATGAGAGGTACAACCACCAATTTTTTAAAGGGAAGTATAGGCTTGTGATATATCGTTTGAAAGGTCTCTTCATTCTCTATTCAAAAATGTTATCGCTTTCAAATTTATTACGACAATTTAGATAAAATGAATTAAAATCATGTGATTACCGAAATTCGATAAAATACACTCCAAAACTAAAATGTAATGCAAAACGTAATTATATGTAGAATACGAAAAAGAACTATGGATGTAAGTTCAAATCTGAAGGTTTAGTTTTATACACATTGCTCTTTATACATCCCCATAAAAAGAAATCCAATAATGAAATATCAGGTGATCGCACTGACCATTCAATCGATCCTCGCCTCCCTATCCACCGATTGGGAAATGTTGTATCAAGGTATTGCCGGACATTAACTCGGTAATGTGATGGTGCTCCATCCTGCTGAAACTATATCGTATTCACTGGAACTTGAGGGCTTCCTGGATCAGGATATAAATTTGCTAAACTTGGAATGACATCATTTTGAAGTAGTGCCAAATAATTATCGCCAATCAAGTTGCCCTCAATGAAAAACGAACCAATGATATGGTTTCCTACAATCCCTGCCCAAACATTAACCTTTTGAGGGTATTGCGTGTGTTCTCTTATCCAGTGATGATTTTCCGTTGACCGGTAGCAGCAATTTTGCCGATTATCATGACCGTTAAGAAACAAAGTTCACTCATCAGAAAACAACGTCTTCTAATTGGATAATATTCTTATCCAACATCTCCATTATTTGCTCACAAAAATAAGATCTTTCGCCAAAATCGTCTTCCATGAGCTCCTGAATAGATATCATTTTATGGGGATGCATTTTATTTTCTTTTAATATGTTCACTATCGATGTATGGCTGACATTGAATGTAGTGGATGCGTGTCTACTCGATGTAAGTGGGTTTTCCTCAAACTCAAACATCACATCTAATTTGAGTTACTTGAGTTCATCACTGCTGCATTGGCAGCTGCTTTTTTATCTGTCCCACATGACCAAGCTCGCGAAACTGCTTCTCTATTTTGCTTTTTGTTCCTTGAGATATGGGCGGTATATTAGGAAATTTCTCATGAAATAGGCGAGCTACTTCCTGTTATGTTCGGGTTTTATCTCCGTAACCAATCATTTGTAAAACTGTCATTTCATGCATTTTCGTTAATCTAAACAATTTTCAGACTTGATGTTAACAAACTTTAAACTTAAATTAAAATACTTACAACTAATGCTATAACATACAAAACAAGTTGACAAGGCGTTTTAAACTAACGTTGCCACGGAAATTATTCAGTTTTTCAAAGGATACCATCTAAAAAAAATTGCTATGGTATGGTTTTTGCTTACTTTCTTATTATCAATACCTCAACAAGAAATAAGTTTTGAGTATATTGCAATAAGTTTTGAGTGTTTTTTATCGAATTTCGGTAACCACATGATTTTAATTTATTTTATCTTAATTGTTGCAATAAACTTGAAAGCGATAACTTTTTTGAATAGAGAATGAAGAGATCTTTCAAACGATATATCACAAGCATATGCTTCCCAATTTAAAAAGTTGGGGGTTTTATGTGTCATTCGACGGGGGTTGAAGGTAGGGGTAGCATTTTTCCGTTGAAGTGTGTCAAGTTATAATTTTAATTTGAAGTGTTTCGGGATTTCGTTAAAATATGTACCGTAATCGAAATAATCAATTTATTCTATTTGGCTTTACACGCTGAATATATCCTTAGGGACACAGACAGAATTGAAAAACTCTTCGGAAACACAACATCAAAACGGTTTTCAAACCCACCAAGAAGATACAAGAAAGCCTCAAGTCGGCTAAAAACAAAAGATACACACTATCAGCAGGAGGGGTATATCGCATACTGTGGCACTTGTGGAAAGGTATTCATCGGAACCACCAAAAGATCAAGGCTAAAGGAGCATAAAAGAAACTGCAGACTAGTTGGCTGTGGCGGAACATGCACTCATTAAAGGTAACCACAGGATTCTGCTTGAAAACACGAAACTCATTGCCCCCAACCAGGAATACTATAGCCGACTGGTACGGGAGGTAATAGAGATCCACAAACACATGGATAATTTCAACAGAAATGAAGAAGCTATGAATATCAAATGAATATAGAATCCCATATGGTATTTTCACACTAGACTACCTGACACCCAATCCAGGTACAGTTATTAGCACACCAAACTACCTGAGTCCACATAAATACGCTTCACGAAGCAGTAATCCAATCATCAGAGATAAACTCAGGATGTATAAACCTCTGAGGAAGCTAGCAACTCGCGCCAGTAACGTCTGGAAGAAATTGCAAAAATCGACGGCCTTTGAACCCGAAAAATAGGGACACTGATGGAAACCTTGGCCGCGAAAGTCTTAACCATTTCGTCAAAATGGTATGTGCTATTTTTTATGAAAATTAATTGATTCTAGTGGTTTCGGAAAATACCGTCGAAAAGTTCTTAAATTTAACAAAAGCCTTTTGAAGAACTCCGTAAAATTTTTATATCAAATTCTGTTCCGACAATCTTCGAATTCCCACCTTATTAAATTTCCATATGTTTCAGGTGAATTATACAAGAAATAACTAATAGAAATATGTTTTTAATCGAAAATTGACGTCAGTTCTTCTTTAAAGACCATAACGATTGAAAATTATGTTGTATTGCTTCAGAATATTAATGAATCAATTCGTTTCAGATTTAACCAAAATAAATTGCTATACGAAACTGTAATAAACTGTAGCTTAAATTAGCTAATCAGCAATTCAAATATTGTTTAATTTTCGGAATGTGTTGCTTGAACGTAAACATCCAATTTGATGGAAATAGTGATACCTACTTTCTACTAATCGGAACTGTGAATGGCCTAGTGTAGTAATTATGATCTTTATTTTTGATCGGGTCAGCAGTGAGAAGTTTCTCGAAATACATGGATAAAATAACACGAATGAAGGATTTTAATGGCTGTACTTTATTAGTTTTCTGTACACAAAAATTATTCAGAACTAACAACAGACCTAGAGAAAGTATAAAATGATGTTACATTATGTACAAGTGTTCAAATACAACAAGAGCATGAATTATGAGTTTGTTCAGTTTTATTTACTGTTCAAATAATGATTTTATTGGTTTAGAAAAACAACTCTAGAATCCAAATATATTTTTACGTGATATTTCCCATAACTTGAAATTCGCAACGAAGAAAAGTCTAACGAAGAAAAGTGTAACTGACCGTGAGATAGAGCAGGAAGAAAATTAAAATTTATCGTAAACATATATATGAAAATGTACATTTCAAGAAAAAACTTTCTGGCGTTCACTTCTCCATCTTTATGCAAAAAATTCTTGGAAACTCCCAAAGAAAGGAAGAAACCAATTGAGTTTGTGCTTGAAAATAACTACTTCTATGTGTGATCTACACATTCTCGTAAAGAGTTTATTGGAAGTTTCCCATTATTTTTTGTATAAAGATGGAGAAGTGAAAGCCAAAAACGTTTTTTTCCAAATACTTATCTCTTCTTAAAATATACCCCTTCAATTCATACATTTTAACTTGTCAATGAAAAACTGAAAAGTGAATGTAATTAATGAAAATATTTTTAGGAGAAATTAGTTTTCGGTAAAGTGGCATTTTACTTCTCCATCTTTATATAAAAAAATTGAGGAAACTAGAAAGCCACAACTTTCCCAAAAAATAATCTCTCCTAAAAATATACCCCTATCAATTCAAACAAAATTCCTGTGACTGAGATCAAAATGAATGTAATTACGAACTGTCATCGATAATATGAACAGATTTAACTTAGTCGTAACATAAGGTCGTAATTTTATGAATGGATTGAGTCTTGTATCTTGTAATGTTATCCAGATTGGTGCTGAAGAGGCAATAAGACAAGTGTCTTATTCCGAAACATCGATGTCCACCATTGAGGACAGTGTTTCATGTAAGTGAAATATTAACTATTTGTGTGGCAATCCTGTGAATGTCATCTGAATCAATTCCATAACTGAATAGGAAATAGTTTTTTTGTATAATCCAATGTTCATATAAAAGTAATTCTTTCGAAAGTATTTTTTCTTTCGTGAAATTCAATGTTTATATGAAAGTAGTTGTTTCAAAAGGTCTTTGTCTTCCAGGTTGTGTCTGAAAGTTACTTCTTTGCATGATCTACACATCTTTGTAAAGAAATTATTTTGAAATCAATTGCGTTCTCCCTTTTCTTTGGGAAGATTCCCACATTTTTTTGTATTTGGAGAAGTAAAAAGCCAAGACCCTCCTTTCCTATGGATTATTATGTTCGTCTCCAGCCATGTTACATGTTATGTGGTACTTATACTAATGGAGTTAGTGGAGGCAATGACATCTCCTCTTAGGAAGACGCCATATATGGGATCGATAGAGAACTAAATCCGCGAATATCAAAGATGAACAAAGCTGACCAAGACGGTCAGTGGAGAAGACAAGCTTCAACATCGACCGCCGAATGAGAATCCTCTTCCAATACCAATACCAGATAGCGCTGTTTCAACCCGCTATAGGTCTCATCAGTGGTACTAGAGCCAACCACGAATGCATTTCTGGACTCCACTGTCCTTAAAGGAAAAGTTTGAGTAACAGTATAACGTACACTGCGACAGGACGGGAACATGACGTGAAGTTTATTTTCTCTTTCTATAAGGTTTGTTCTGGTTTTCAGTTAGTACTGTTTCGAATCGTCCAAAACCAATGAGTCATTTGTGGATTGAAAAGGTTGACGAGACAAAATGTTCAGTATTCAGTTAGTTGACTGTTTTCTGATTGTTAAGAACAGTCCGGACAGAGAACCAGAACAAGCCTATAGTTTCTTATGGAGGGCGCACATTAAGGCAGGCAACGAACGGGCACATGCCAGGACGTCATGTGTATCACGGCATGTGCCGTGATATCTCCGCTCGAAGGCCACGTCCCGTCATGTTTCCGTCCTGTGCCGTCATGTCGCAGTCTGCGTGGTCTTAGAGTGGGGACAGAATACTCAATCCACGTATATAAAAGTTACGAGGCCCCCATGGCGGTCAGTCACCACCTCTAAGTCATGAACTCGATTTGTCCTTCTGACAAAAATTAGATAAAAGGGTAAGGTAGCTAGGCTCCAACCTGTTCGAACTGAAGACGACTTTGCTGGCGGTCAGTCGCAAAGACAAGCTACTGCCGAACGAGATTCTTCCTCGATCTCTTACTGTAACTTTCATTATAAGTCAACTAGTTGAAAATATAGGCCAAAAACTTATGGCGGGTCGAAACGGCGATGTCTGCTGTTGAATCACGAAAGCTTTGCTTTAAGTCTCTGGTTTCAACTTTTTGACTTGCAGTAAATGCTTCGGGGGAGATTTCATCGCCTCCACCTACACAGACTTGCCCTTCAAGAACAGTTGAGTCCAGCAGTGCATTTGTGGTTTAGCCTAGCCCCAATGATAAGATCTTGGCAGGTGGAAACATGGTTTGTGTCTGGGCTCTGGTTTCAACTGCATTGTATGTTTCGATCAACAAAAATACAAACACACGAAAAATTTTCAACAGGATAATGGTCTCTCGACTCGTGTATCGCTAACAAAGTTAGCATCATCAGGAGATGACTTGAACTAATATTTAATCTTGAATTAGAGACAATCGTGTACAGCAAAGAAAAAAAAACTATTGAATTGGTTACTATAATTGATAACCTAAAAGTAGGCGATGTGACCTCATGTTCTCCATCTTCATTTTGAGAAGCAATGCCTAGTCTATGATAAATAATTTTATTCCAAGATTCCTGCCCATCGTAAAGATGTATCGTTTCAGTACTTTATCATTAATGATTCATATTTGTTTTATACATTTTCACCAAAAAAATAAACCACCAATAACTCAATTAGTCATCATTTGAAGTTTCGAGTGCATGCATCTAAAGATAAATTTTGATGCCGCCAAAAATTGAACTTTGAAGTTGACTTTTTGAAAAGGCGTTTTTTGTTCAAAGTTGGCTTTATTCATTGACGTAATCTCCATCAAGAGCCACACTATCATTCGTGATTTGTGATATTGACGACTTATTTATTTTGTGGAAATTCATCTTCAATTAAATGATATAGATATAGAAATAAAATACTTTGTCTAATTTCCACTTACTTAATGTATTGATATTAATACGACCAAGGTTTCGATTTTTACACCATTCTCAAGTATTCTAACACTACTGAGAAGTGTTCGCTTGAACAGTATTTTTTCCCAACAAGAAGCAGTGTTAAATTAAAACACGAAATTGTTTTGAAAATAACAAAAGTAGTGTCACTCTTAGCACATTAACTCACACACTTATGAGTAGAATATCATGAAATTTCAACAGCTTTCTTTTGAAGGTTAGTACTAACTGAAAAAGCGGTGAATGCAACAAGACTAACGCCATCTATGTGTTAGGCCCTAGACTTTTCAGCCCAGGTAGTAGATAATATGCTAGGAACTGTTCACTGATATAATTAATGTAGAAGTTCATTGTTGTGAATTGAGGGCAAACAAGTTTCGTATCTTTATTCATGCATTAATTAGATGACCAAACGTTCAATAGTTCAATGGTTGAATAGCAACAAGATCGACAGAATAGCAAATTTACCTGGTAAACAATTTGTTTGCCACTTTAAAAATTGATTTTCAGTAAGAAACATCACCGACTACTCCCTCTCTATAATCTGCAGAGTCGAATAGGCTCCTCGTATTAAATAAATTCTACAGATCAACGTCCATAACACTTCTGGTCGTGGTGAATTACCTGTCATCGCTCGAAAAATGGGCTGAAAGAGTATGCACCAGTGTATTGTAAGCTTTATTTATTCCGTGCCTTACAAAAAAGCGTTTTTTGTTCTTGTTGAATGAAAAGGTTTGAATGGAAAAGGAATATTTTATATTACTTTGGAAATTGGAAAACTTCTAAAAAAAAAAGGAAGAAAGAAAATGAATTCAGTGAATACTCTTACAAATATGTGTAGATTATGCTCGGACTTTCAGATACAAACTGCAAGAAAAAAACCTTGTCGGAACAACTACTTTCATATAAATAAAAGTTTTGAATCGAATGATATTGAAACTCATGGAGAATGATGCAATTTAACCCAACCATTCAACAATATGGTTCCAAAAGCAAAAATCAATTGAGGCCCTTCTGTAATAATACAATCGAGAAATAAGTAGGGTCTCAGGATCTGATAAAGGTTTACTTATATTTGAGAACTTTGATGATAAGATTTGTCACCGTTTTTGCTTGTGGCTCTCCAATTTCCTCAAACTGTTTCTCATAAATAGACATTTATGGTTCTCCCTCGGAAACCTTCACCGTCAATGCGAGAATTCATCAAGAATCGATATTGTCTCTAATTGTTTTTCTATTGTACATAAACGACTTTTCGGAAAAGACCAGAAATTCATGATAGGTATGGCTTCATTGACCACAGCACACTTGTCTCAACTTTCCATTTAGATACTCGAATATCAGCTGCCAATGTACATATTCTCCGACAAGAAGAATTTACATTTTTTATTGAAAACCTGGAAAAAATTTCGTCTTGGTAAGACGATATGAAAATATGAATTCCCAGGCTTCAGTTTTTCTAAGCCGGTGGCAGAACTAGACATAATATTGTGTCAAAAAGCCGTTATCAACGACGATGAGGCAATGGATGAATTATTTTGGTTGTTCTTGAAGCAGGTCTATAGAATTGGTTTGGAACTCATTTGGTGAGGGTGTGGCATTGTTCCTATTGGTTGAATTCAATCATTGATACGGCAGCAATCAGGTACACCAGATTTCATTAATGACGATTTCCTCTTCCTTACAGTTGAAATTATTTTTGTTATTCCGTTACTGCTGATAAATCGGTATGCCCCAAGCGACAAATTATTTTGTTTTCAGAGAGCCCTGTTCTCATATTTCTCCTCGTGGTTCCAATGGAAACCGATCTCCACAGCTTCAAGGGATCGGGTTGTTGCTAAAGGACCTCTGGGTCTAACTTTGGTGCGCCGTGCTTCTAGTGGGCACTCTGTATATTACACACACTGTATTGTTACTTTTGAAATCATGCAAAAAATCGGTTTACTAGAACTCGTATCTTGAGAAAATATATCTCTACTTCGCCAACATTGGATATTTAGAAAAGGAAACTTCCTAAAAAGTAAAGAAAGTAGAGTTAACAAATATGAAATAAATTTCAAGGTTATTGACAGGTGGTTTTTCTAGATCATAAGTCTATCTGACAACTGTTTTCTCCTACGGATATAGTATTTCATAGAAATCAATTTTTCGTTCTTTAGAGTGCGGTCAAAAGTTTTGATTTGTAACCTCAACAGTTTGAACGACGATTCAATAAAAAATTTTCCACCATATCCTTTTCATAGTTGTGTTTATGGCATAAAATAATCGGAAACATATATATTCCGTCATAATGGCAATTCATACATTTGCACGACATAATTCACTCAGTCTGAGACAAAAATTGATTCTTTCAAATCGGATTTTTAAATCAATGCTTACGTTTTCATTTGTTACGTTGTTTTGTGTTTTCCGTCGATGATATCTTTCAATTTCTGTTATGAATGTACGATGTACAAATCAAAAAAGAAAACGTGATTTTGGTGCAATTCAGTATCCATAAAAGGAAGCAGTTGTTACAGATGAGCTGGATTATATATCCTTTCTTCTTAATTTGGGAGTATATCACTTTGTGTTAAATCTAACCCGTAGGACCTTGCTCTCCTGAATTTGATTGTAGACTCTCAAATCGAACATTTGACGTTCACTACAGGTCTTTTAGCGTGCGGTGCTTTTTTAAAAAACTATATATTTTTTGGTGATTTCAACTTTTCCGAAATTTTCGGATAGGTTCCTTCACTGTGAAAAATTGCATTAACAATATTCATTTCCCGGCGTCTGATTAAAACCCCCACGTGGGGCATGCACCTGTTATTGCGACAAAATTGTTAAATTGTTCAATGAACAATTCCAAAATCACAGCACAAAATATTCACTTAGTCTTTTATTGTAGGCCTAATTTTTGATAATTGATTTAAGCAGATTCGGGGACCATCATATGGACCCTCATCATCACACAATGGTTTTGTCGGAAAGGTTAGCTTGGACCGGGGAAAGGGCAGAAGCAAAAAGGCCTAAATTGGATATAAAAGTGGAACATGATGAAATCAACGACCGATACTGTTTTCCAGAAGCAGTTAGGACATGCAAAGATAATTTATCGTAAGTAGACTTTTAATTTTTACTTTATCAATTATTTGGCAAAGTACCATCGTTAAAGTCCGAGCTGTACTGTACACTTAAATTCGAATTTATTTCACTACTGAACTGAAAATACATTACAAAAACACAGTAAAAATCAACCAGTAAGTCCAATCCCACTACTTTCATTCATAAATTACCGAAATTCTCGGTTACCTCGCAATAATGAGGTGCGGAGCCAATTTCGTTCTTTTACCATGGACTTGCACTCATATAATAATTAATGTCTTTTTCACATCTCCCATTTTCTAATTACTCAATAATAAAACAAACAACAATAACCAACTACAAAAATAAAATCAATAATAACAACAGCGAATTAACTAAACACAATATCAATTTCCGCCCGTTTATTATAACTAATCCGATGCCCGTGGTACCATCGAATCCTTCAATACTACAGCACTGAACGCGTTGGATGAGAATCTCTTTCAAAGAGCAGTTGAAGGTTCCCGGCAACTCGGGCGGATCACGTGGTAAGAGAGCCTACTGCTTATATTATTCTACTATGACAAAAACTTCAGACTATTGCTTGAATTTGCATTGGACTTCCCGAATTAGAGTGCGTCTCCTACGTCTCGATACTGCCTATATGACCCCATGAAACACGGCGTTTTTGAAGTTTCAAGAGAAGACACAAGTAACGAGACCCGGTACATTAATTAGTCTTTCATTAAGCTGTTCGGATTGACTTCGTATAGACTATACTAATAAACAGTATACAGGGTGAGCCATCGAAAACTTGACATGGAGGTTTTGGGTACTAATTTTGCAAATGCGAAAAAACACTCACACAGGTATTGGGAGGGGGGTAGTTTTTTTCCCCATTTACAGCGTCGTCACTTCAACCCCGGAGCAGAGGGGTGAACAACCCTTGGAATTTTAATAGAGAATAGGGGGCGAGTCGCACATCTTTAGAAAGATCTTGGAATTCTCTAAACAATGGTGTACATTTTTTAAAGTTTGGACGTATTCAAAAGAGTTCTTTCCGATGATTAACTTTTTCAATATTGCTAATAGCAACAAATTGTTGTACGTCACTGCTCAGTTGAAATGTATTCGGAACTCTTTCATTTGTTTCTTACGCTACTTTTTTGTTAATTTTTTAGTTCTTCTCTGAAAATAGGACTATTACAATTGAGAAATGGTTAAAAATGCTGTGTTTACTTCTCATTTTTAAGTTAAAAGTGATATCTACATTAAGTGAGTGCCGTAAAGTGTTGCTAAAGAAACAATGGTTTACACAACTGCAGAGAGGGTTGAGTTGATTCAACTGTACTATGGAAATAGACGTTGTGCTGCGAGAGACGCTGTACTATTCAATCAACAACATGGGAATAATGTGTCGTGGCAATTCTGGGCCACGTTGAGCTTGACCATACTATGAGCAAAAGAAAGGGTAAATTTTCGTTATGTGGACACCCGGCGATTTTGAAAAAATTTTTGACTGTACTTACGTATTTTGATGCGTGGATTACGAATCCGAAAGAAAAAAGCGGCGCTCTCCCTTATTTAAAAAGTTACGGCCCTTCAAAGTTCAGAAAAGGGCAAATTTTCAGCCTTCTTTTTCACTAAATAAACTATTTAAAAATACAAGCATTTATTCAGTAGGTCACCTTTACACCTTATTGCTCCTTCTTTAACACTTTTCACTTCAATAATCAACATTTTTCTTATAAAAATGTTAAAAATGTACGAAGCTGCTTTTTGGTTACAAATCACTGTATTTTACGTTTTTAAGGTTAATGATATGGTTGGTACGACTGATGCAGTCCATATTCCTGAAGTAATTCAAATGTTTTTTACCTTCATTCTTTAGATCGTAAATTGGTTTTTGGTGGTGTATTACGAATTTGAAATAGTAGGCGACGGCAAATACCAACCGCTTTTTTCTGAAATGTCACTAGTAACTAACCTAAAAATAGAATAATGTCACCAGGAGAAGCATTCGTTTTTAAATTAAGTTTTTTTATAAGAAAAATGATTATTGAAGTAAAAAGTGTTAAAGAAGGAGGAATAAGGTGTAAAGGTGACCTAGTGAATAAATGCGTGTTTTTAAATAGTTTATTTAGTGAAAAAGAAGGCTGAAAAGTTGCCCTTTTCTGAACTTTGAAGGGCCGTAACTTTTCAAATAAGGGAGAGCGCCGCTTGTTTCTTTCGGATTCGTAATCTACGCATCAAAATACGTAAGTACAGTCAAAATTTTTTTTCAAAATCGCCGGGTGTCCGCATAACGAAAATTTACCAGAATTCCAAGATCTTTCAAACGATGTGAGACTCGCTCCCAGTCCCCTATGAAAACTCCAAGGGTTGCTCACCCCTCTGCTCCGGGGTTGAAGTGACGACGCTGTAAATGGGGAAAAAACTGTTCCCCTCCCAATAAAAATCGACCTGTCTGAGCGTTTTTTATGTTTTGCCAGATTAGTACCCAAAACCTCCATGTCAAGTTTTAGATGGCCCACCCTGTATTTCTCTTTGATACAAATATATTGAATTAAAATATTGTCCTTTCTACGTCACATCATCACTGCCTCCTGTAGTACTAGAAAACAGGGCAAAATAATCATTAAATGACAAAAAGTATCCAAAAAAAAAAATAAATATCTTTGAAAAGACGTTGAATTTGAGCCATTTGGAATATTTTTATTTTTCAACCACTTTGAGAGTTTAATACTGACTTTTTTTATATCTGCAAATAAGTTTGATATGACTCGGAAAGCAGTATTTTATGACGTATACTAAAGAACATTGTACGATTTGAGAAAAAAGATGAAGTGTAAATATTGATTATAATAATAAAAAAATACATTTATTTTCAGATAAAGATGGCATGAAAAGCCGTATATTCATCTCCAGAGATGATTTTGAATTAGATTTTCTTATTATATTTTCCATATGTTTTCCATCATTTTTCATTACAGTTTGATAAGAACAGCTCCTGCTGGTACAGTATCATCACTTAGTATGTCCAATAATCCTGCCCCTACTTCTGGACGAGCGGTTCCCCGATGTATTCCTCTTACTAGCAGACAGCAATCTGCAGGACCAATACTTTTAACTACACAATTACAATCTTCGTCACAATGCGGTAAGCCAGTACTTACTATTTCAATTATTTATGATATGTTTGTTTGAAGGTGATTGACAATGTTTCGTGATGAATTTCACTAGTTCGGACTTCCATTGTCTATTATATAAAATGATCTGAAATCCCTGAAACAAGTAAAAAAGAATAATTAAAAAGAATAGTTGAAAATAACAATTATATTAAGCAACAATAAACCTGAAATGAAATGATAGTGAAATAACCTACAAGTAAAAATATAATAAATTGAATAAATAAAATTAAAGGAATGCAAAAAAGAAAATAATAAAAATAAAGTGTAGAGATTCCAAGTCACGTTAGTTCACGACGTTTCGATTGTTGGTATCTACAATCATCTTCGGGTGATGACTGGACTGATTCCTCCGAGAGATGACTATTTTATAGGTCGTTGAAAGTAGAGAAAGTGAAAGTATTTCAACGACCTATAAAATAGTCATCTCTCGGAGGAATAAGTCCAGTCATCACCCGAAGACGATTGTAGATACCAACAATCGAAACGTCGTGAACTAACGTGACTTGGAATCTCTACACCTTTTTATTTTTTATTATTTTCTTTTTGCATTCCTTTAATTTTTATTTATTCAATTATTATATTTTTACTTGTAGGTTATTTCACTATCATTTCATTTCAGGTTTATTGTTGCTTAATATAATTGTTATTTTCAACTATTCTTTTTAATTATTCTTTTTTAATTGTTTCAGGGATTTCAGATCATTTTATATAATAGACAATGGAAGTCCGAACTAGTGATATTTATGATATGATTTACTAAGTGAGCATCATAATTCAGAATTCTGAAAATATATCACTTTTCAATGGAATTATATATCTAATTGAATGAAATGTAGAAAAAGCTCAATCTCGAACTTTTGAGCTTGTGACAAAAGTCTATATATAGCTTTCTATTTCATTTTTTTTTACTTTTGGGGCAACCAGGGCAGAGTTAAAATCAATTTCTTAACAACTTTTTCAAATAACTTATTTCAGTATATCCAACGCGAAGTAAAATATCGAGAATTTGCCCTTTTCGAGAGATCTCAGTAGGCTGGGTTCAAGGCTATCACTCGGTCTAGGTTAGGCTGGGTTAGATCTAAAAGAGTGGGTTTATTCGACCCTCCACCGCAACCCGCAAGGGTTTATTGTGGCTCACACCTATTTACACTAGACCAAATAAACCAAGCTTCTTAATGAAGCCAATTATTTTGTATGGTGAGTGGTCTTTCAGGTCAGATGGTAAGAGTACGGCTCTGCCGAACTCTAAAAACCTGATTCGGTCCCCAGCGGGGCAGGCACAAAGTATGTGCTCTGCTGTTTCATCATTTTCCAAACAGAGGCGACACACACTGTCTTATTCTGACAGGCATCATTGCCGTCCAGGCAAGTATGGCCAGGAATTCAGACCAGAGACAATCTGTTAAGTTTTCCTATCGAGGAGAGTTGTTTTTGGAAATTTGCTACCAATTTAGACGCTGCTCGGTAGGAGCCAAGAGCTTCCAACGCCGTTTGTTTGACCGAGAATATTTTTATTAACTTGTGTATGAGGTTGGATTCTTCCAATCTCTCCGCACACAAGTCAATAGCGTAAATTTCCGCTTGAAATACAGTCGCATAGGTTCCTAGGCAAGTTGATATCTCTGTCCTGGGTCTGTGGCTGAAAACACCTGCACCAGAAGCGGAAGGTGTTTTTGATCCATCTGATGCTGTGACTTCCAGTGTCAACCAACAGTCTGTTGCACTCTGCACTAAATTGATTTGTGCAATTGGCAATGTGCACAAGTCTATATGCAGTCCATCTAGCCTCTCTCTCCAGAAAAATGTGGAAAGGAGGTAGATCTAGAAGGATCTTCATGGCCGCTGGCTTGCGAAAAGGGCGGTCCATACGCCTTTACCAAAAATTAAATCTCTGCTTTCAAAAATGACTAAAATACAGGGGTGCTTCATCTTGAGTGTGTTGCACTGTATATAGGACATAATTTTCATATAATTTCAGATTAATGTTCCCTTTTAACATATTTTTTCAGTGGAGGCTTCCTTAACGATACTGAAACAACCAGAGCAACAACACAGAGCGAGATATCAGACTGAAGGCAGCAGAGGTGCCGTCAAGGACAGGGAAGGAAACGGTTTTCCTATTGTACAACTGACTGGCTACTACAAACCGGCAACATTACAGGTATATAAGTCGCACTTGAAATGATTAAAACATAATTCCATTTCAATTTGATATATTTCTTTTATATATCCACAAATGAAAAACTATACCTAACTGTGATATACTTGTCTACCGAGGGTGCAAAATAGCCGTATTTCCTTTCGAGAAATAATCTTCAAAATGTTAATAGTATTTTGTGCTAGTAGTAGTAGTAGTAGTTACAATAATGTGAATAATTAGTGTAACTCTGATAGTAATCTCTTATTATTACATCATATCTGTTTGAAAGGAAACAGATTCATTAACCATTTCTAATTGCAAAATGAAGTTTTTCACTTCAACTAGTGGAAAATCTTAACCTTCACGATAATAAAAATATGTGCAACACCTATAGTGTAAGTTGAATGAATATGTCAATAACAGTACAGAACCGTGTTACTCAATTAGTGTCATGGATTTTTTGGGAGGTTAGCCAATGAGCTTTGTCTGTTAGATGTGACTGTATAATTGTTATTTATTTATTTATTTATTTATTCGACACAACACAGAGATAATGCTGGTACAAGGAATTTAATGAAAATGTTTAAGTAAAAATTATCATTAACAAATTTTGTAAATAAAAATACAAACATTCAAATAATTTATAATTCGATGTTTTTGGAAAATATGTTCCATTATTTTGTTAACTTCGGGACATTGAAAACATTCACTCAGTAGAGGGCCCTATATAAAAATATATTAAAGGGTAAGTACACAAAAATATTTCAAATTAATGGATTAGTGAGCTGAATAGAAAATAATTAACTAAATGTATCTTATGATGAATGTAAGATATCAAATTTTTTTCCACAATCCAATAACGTTGCTTTCGACATAATCAGGGATGGAGTTGTACCAAGAGGCTCAGGGCACAGAAGCCTACTTCATAATATGATTGTTTAGGAAGATGGCAGTCTTACATAATGTACTATATTCAGCTTGAATTGACCTGATTTCAGTTTCCTGAATTGAAGACATAACTGAACCACATTCTCCAATTATTTATACCTTTAATCTACAGAATAACAAAAAATATAAATGATTTCTTCATTCTTTCAATATGAAAAAAATGGGTTTTTTATCCCTTTGAGAAAGTTCAGTTATTTAGCATAGGTTTTGGATTTATATACTGATTCACAAAACATTACATAAAAAGAAAGTAGTCTAATAATTATCCTTGATCTTGATTATACTTTGGATTTGTAACATTCCAAGTTAGTAACAAATTAATGGAAATTTAGGAGTGAGAACTACTTTTTCATAACCCTTAAAAATGAGAACACATTAGAAATTAGATAAAATGTTTTGATCTGTTTGTGTAGTTTATCCAGTTTTCTCTTCTGAGGTTTTCAATCTGTTAATATTTTTGATAATAGAGATCCGAATCTCTAACACTCAACTGAAAATAACTTGATAATTTCAAAGGAGAAGGAACTATACAAAATGATGGATTTTTGTGAAATATCATTGCGTTATGTATTTTTGTCCTAAAACTTATTCGTTGGTTTGATGTGTTATTCAAAGCTCCACCAAAACTGTTGCATAAAAAATCCGACTGCTCATATAAGACATAATTGTGCTCTTTAATTACTCAATTCAAATAGCAATGGAAGTCACAGTCACTCTATCTTGTCTACTTGACTATCACATTTTAGTAAGACTAATTATTTTTGTTCACCTCTTCTTCTACAGAGAAACATTTTTGAGAATGAAATTATGTCAAGATAGCCTCATTTGAATAATTTCTGATTCATCTTACAGTAAGTACAGTATACAATTTCTTCAACATGGTTTTCGCATAAGGAAGCTCTCCTGTAAAGTTGTCATTATCTGAATCTCATCTGAATCACAGCAAAATTCATATTTATTCCAGACGAAGACATAGCAGTATGTGGATTTTCAAAATCACACATTTTCCGCACAGTATACAGTCTTCGTATATTACATAGAATTTTGAGATTTTCAAATGAAAATTCAAAAAGTTACACCGTGATTTATTTTTTTATTTCAGGTTTTCATTGGAACAGATATTGGAAAAGTTTCCCCACATATGTTTTATCAAGCATGTAAAGTCAGCGGGAAAAATTCTACGCCATGCGTGGAAAAGAAAATTGACGGTACCTGTGTCATAGAACTCCAGCTTGATCCTTCAAAAGAAATGAGTGCCACCTGCGATTGCGTGGGTATATTAAAGGAAAGGAATGTCGACGTCGAACACAGATTTCCTGACCAGTTAGGCAATCGAAGCAAGAAAAAATCCACCCGATGTCGAATGATTTTCAGGACCACTATTACTCTCGATGATGGTACTCAAGAGACACTTCAAGTGTGTTCACAACCAATAGTATGCAGTAAGTTTGATTATACGAAAGAATTATTATTTATAATGAGTTGTTTAGGAGTTGAAATTAATATAGTAATGTTGAAATTGTGTTACATAAAAAAATTACATTTGTTAAAAAAAATATGTAATATTTCCATTATCCCGACTCTTTCATTGAAAATTTTTCAATTGAACTCGCTTATTTTTGTCGAATTCAAAGTTAAAATTTGAGACTCTGGTCTAATTTTGGCGATATAACTACCGTAAATTATGCTGATGATACAAAGTTGTTAATATCAGACATTTTCCAAAATTAATAATTAAATCAAATGAGTTGATAAATGATATACAAAATTGGTTCATGAAAAATAATGCATTATTGAATTTAGAAAAAAACAAATGTTTCCTTTTTCTAAACACAAAAATAAAAAATTGAAACCCCCATTATTGGTAAAGATACTGGTATAAAAAATAAAAATAGAAAAGTCTATAAAATTTTTAGGAGTCTATATTCATGAGTACCTTCATTGGCATACACACATAAGTATTCTAGGAAAAAAATAAGTAAACATATGTGTTAATGTTAAACGGTTTCATTGAGAAAAAAAATAGATGATGTAGATCATGTACTAAAAAGCAAAAAATAATTCGGAAGGCCCTTGGAAGCAGTCATCACACCATTTTTCTCAGCAATCTACGGTATTGATCAGATAAAAAAATAATAAAATCATAAAATTGTAGATTGCTGAGAGGAGTAGAGTGATGACTGCTACCTACAATCTTTCGAATTGTTTTTTAGTTTTTAGTTCATTATCTACATCATTATTATCGTTAACATAAAAATTTTTTTTCTCATTTATTTTCAAGTTTTCAGTTTCTAATTTTTATCCACCCTAATACCACACAGTTCTCGGCAAATTATAACATTTTACCTTAACTTGGGTGGTGTATCGCTAACGACCTATCATTTTTAGCTACCCTAACGCCACACAGTCCTCGACACGATATAAAATCTGGACTTGGGTGGGAGATCCATGCTTGTATCCCGATTCTGAGTTGACAAAGTTCTTTGTATAGATTATATTGAATTTGCCTTGTCATTTGATACTTATATTGAGGTAGTTGTGAAAAAAAAAAATGTAATTCGCCATTTTACAGCTGCGGCCATCAATTTGCATCTTTTTCATGTACTACTATTCTCCCGCTAGGGACCGTATCAGGTTTTTAGAGTTCGGCAGATGGTAAGAGTACGTCTTACCATCTGACCTGATAGACCATTCACCGTACAAAGTAATCGACTTTATTAAGAAGCTGGGTTTATTTGGTCGAGTGTGAATAGGTGTGAGCCACAATAAACCCTGCGGGTTGTGGTGGAGCGTCGAAAAGACCCGCCCACTTTGGACCTAATATAATCTAACTACTATTCTACTAGTCAAGCCCTGTCATTTGATACCCATATTGAAGTAGTTGTGAAAAAATATGTAATCCGCCAATTTGTAGCTGCGGCCATCTTGAATTTGCATCTTTTTCAAAGTGTACTATTATCCTACTAGTCAAGCCCTGTCATTTGATACTCTTATTGACTAAGTTGTGAAAAAATATGTAATCCGCCATTTTGGAGTCGCGGCCATCTTGGATTTACAATGATACAGAATTTTTCAAATTATTCAACCCAAACAAACAAGGTAATCTAAATAAATCCGTTCAAAAACATGATAAAATATTTTATAGTAACAAAGTTGTGAGCAAATATTCAAATAAGAAGTCATTAAGAATAGTTTATTCTGCTAATTTTGAGGCCTCAGTTAGATTTGGTACAATATTTTGGAAAGTGATGTGAACATAGTTGAAATATTCAAAATTCAGTTTATATATTCATGAATGAATTGTTTATCTTCTCAAAAATGAATTGAAGTTGAAAGTGAGAATCATGACTATCTTATAGGCAGTAATAATATAATTTATCCAACACACATAATAGTATTGACAGAACAGCATCTGTCTTATGCGTCAATTAAATTATTTGATAAATTACCAAACGAAATCAAATGCATAAGCAATTTTATCAAATTCAAAAAACACGTAAAGAATTTCTAATAAATAAAGAACTATATTCACTAGAGCTTCAGCTAATAGTCGGAGAGCCAGTGACGCATGTTTCATGAAGTGTTTGATGCACCCTGAAATTTTGTAAGGCTAGTATCTATGGAATAAGAAGTACGAATACCTGTGTTTGCCTGACCCTGCCTGGGACACCAGGTATTGCACATAATAGAAAGGTGTAAAAAATATAGGCCAAAATAAGTGTTTGATTCACAGGTCAACAAACTTTAATCGAAAGATTAGTTAATTTTTAATTATAATTCAAGATGGCAGACACTTTGGAGAGGGTTTACATATAATTAATTTCCCTCGAAGTTATTTTTTTTAACAAATCGAAATGTTTGATTCATTATGAAATTTTAACAGCTACTTAATCAAATATTTAGAAAGTTAATTACAAAAAGCCAGACAGTTTTGTTGGGGTGTAATTCCCGGCAAACATGAAAATAAATTTTATTTCAAATAGAATGAGATAGGTTGCGCGTAGTTGGCGGCGAGAGTGAGAGCACGGATCACATAGTAGCGACGCTTCCCTTCTACGCTCTCATTGGTTCCTAATCACGTGATCTTTACCAGCTGTACATTTAAAATAAAATTCATAATTATGAATAGATGTAATGTAAAGAAACCTAAGATGTAAAAAGATAGTTCAATTTTTATGACTTTCATAGAACTTTAAATAAATTAAAAATTGGAAAATAGTGCAGTTGAGTGGTGATGGAAAATTAAAATTGACTTTTTTTGAATTAAAAAAAAAGGTTATCATTGAAAATTCCATCATTGCAGGATATAGTTAATTTTATAGGTTTATTGTTCTAGAAAATATTCATTACAAACATATATTATTAAAAAAAAATGGGAAAATATGTTTAATTTTCTTCATAAGTACTGTTCTCTGAAAAATCATCTTCTGAAGAATCATCATCCGAATCATCACTGTTCCATTTAAATTCATATCGGTCGTCTTTTATTGTCCAACCGTGGGATCCAGGCAACAAATATGTTGGAGTGCAAAGATGAGCGTTTCGCCAAATACTTGTTATGTAATGAGTCCGCAGTAGGTGTTGGTGTAACTCAGCTTTACATGATGGCAATTCGAAGCAACATATTTAGGCAACGTCTTTTGAAAAGGTTCATCTGTGCTTTTATTTTTATAGGTTGAACAAAACGTTTGAAAACGCGCATAACGCAACGTTCTTGTAGCCAAATTTTTATTTTTTCTACTCGACATTTTGTTCAGAAACTTACTAAAAAAACTGTAAAACACGTGCTCACAATAACAACAGTCAACTAAAAACACACGATGTACTGCCGGCACAGCTACTAAAGATTACGTGATTAATAACCAATGAGAGCCTAGAAGGGGAGTGTTGCTACTATGGTGATCGGTGCTCTTACTCACTCCGCCAACTACGCGCAACCTATCTCATTAGATTTGAAATAAAATTTATTTTCATGTTTGCAGGGAATTAAACTCCAACAAAACTGTCTGGCTTTTTGTAATTAACTTTCTGAATATTTGATTGAGTAGCTGTTGAAAATTTCATAATGAAGCAAACATTTCATTTTGTTAATATAAAATAACTTTCAGGGAAACTAATTATACGTAAACCCTCTCCAAAGTGTCTGCCATCTTGAATTATAATTAAAAATTAACTAACCTTTCGATCAAAGTTTGTTGGCCTGTGAATCAAACACTTATTTTGGCTTATATTTTTTTACACGTTTCTATTATGCGCAGTACCTGGTGTCCCGGGCAAGGTCAGGCAAACACAGGTATTCGTACTTCTTATTCCATAGATACTAGCCTTACAAAATTTCAGGGTGCATCAAACATTTCATGAAACATGCGTCACTGGCTCTTGGACTATAAGGGGCATATCTTTGTTGAGACACTATTCCACTATTACATTTTATATATTTTGTAACAGTCGGAGTGTTTCTGTGAAATTATTATTATTAATATATATTCCTCCATTTCAAATGTATTAACAGAATAAAAAACTTCACCAAAATATTTTTTGGGCTCATGTTCTCAAAGATATATACACTTCACTGATGGCAATATCACAAAAAATCAAAGCTGAGGGATGGAAATTATGTTGCCAAACTCTTATCAATTCGATTATTTATTTATTTGTTTTACAATGCTGTACAGGGCAAAGCCTAATTTCAGAGCAGGAATTAACAGAATATAATGAATACATCACAAACTTTTCATATGAATATCAAGCATATATACATTATATATTTCATAATGGATGACAAAACAAAAGTGCTATTTTATATCTGTCAACTTGCAACTAAATACATCTAGATCATCACTAACAGAATTTGTCACTTCACACATGGTTTGGAGCGGAGAATTTTCCAGAACATTTGTGCGAGATGTTTTTATATAAAAAGTACTCGGGTGTCTGGAACATATTCTAGGAATGCAAATATTAAACTTTCCCAATAATGTTGGGCAGTCATCTATGGTTTTGATAATTTTATAGGTTAACACTGTACTATAAATCTCACGCTTTTTTTCAAGACTGACAAAGTTATGCTTTTTTGATAATTGAGAGTGGGTTGTGCCTATTGGTGGATAAATGCTATCAGTTTTTAGGCTTAGCAGTTTTAAAAATCTTCATTGAATTGCTTCTATCCTATTTATACGATATTGATAAAAGGGGCTCCACACAACTGAAACATATTCTAACTTTGATCTTATGGAAGCATAGAAAAAAGTTTTTAATTCCAAAGTTTCTTTAAAATCACTACTTTTACGTGCAATTAATCCGTACATATGACAGGAGGAGGTTACAACATTATCAATATACTTATTAAATGATGGTGCAGTGTCGAATGTGACGCCAAGATCATTGAATGTTTCTGTTCATTCAAGGGAAACGTTTTTTTCTATTGAATAATCAAAAATTAGGATGTTCATTTTTAAACTGTAGGACATGACTTTACATTTACCCGAATTTAGATACAAGTTTATCTTTCATATGAATAATAGGTACTTAAGAATGTATGCATACTTGCTAGTTTGAAAGGGTCGCTTTTTTACAAATATCAGACAACTATTTCACTATAATCACATTTGATCAATTGTAATAAATGTAGCATGTGACAAATGCAGAAGTATTTGATACAAAATTGAACATTGTGACAAATAAGTACAATTTCATGGACCATTCATTGGCCTTTCTAACAGCAACAGAGCTATACAAACAGGATTTCATTTTTGTACACACATCTGGACTACACTATCTTACCAAGGGGTTGTGGTCTGTTTAGAATACGAGCTGTTAAAAAGTATAATTTTCTTATATTCTCAAAGTGCAATCACCATAATCAGTTTGCTTGTATTAATAACGATTAATATGTTGATATTTTATACGTTATATTTGGTAATGAATCATGTTCAAATATTTTTCATTTTTCAGCACAACCTCCAGGAATTCCCGAAATCTGCAAAAAATCTCTTACTTCTTGTCCGGCTAGTGGAGGATTGGAGCTATTCGTTCTAGGCAAAAACTTTTTGAAAGATACGAAAGTTATTTTCCAGCAATTCGAGGATGGTCAAGTTAGATGGGAACAAGCTGTTTCACCTGATAAAGAATATTTACAACAGGTATTTTTTTCGAGTTTAACCTCCTTAGACCCACCGATAATGCACAGGCTATATTTATGTAAAAACCAAAAATTATGAAGATGTCCAAAACATTTACATTAACATGAAAATTTATAAGTACATCTAAAACAATCACTGTTCCCAAATACCAGAACTAAAACACTTTTCTCGACGTGCGTTTAACCAACCAAGTTGGCGTCTTTAGGAAATGATAATCACCTTTTCAATATACCTATGTTTATTGAAATGAAAAGCTAGATTCCTGAATATTTGTATGCCACATGCACTGAAACCTTTCATATCCGATTGCCTTTTAACTGAAGAGCGTTTATGCATGAATTTGAAATAGAAAATAAAGTCTCCACATATCATGTATAATATTTCTGAGCTGAGGAGGGTATTTGATGTGGATTGAAATTTATGTCACCAGTAGAGTTTAAAAACGGCAGTTGATTATGAATCAAATTTTTAGAAGTTCTACATGGATCACATTTGGGGTAAATGTTATTCAGATTATTTTTTCACAGTCTCCCTAGTATTGTACCCCTCAATTATTTTTCAAATTGAAAGAGAGTATATTTGTAGGAGAAATCAGTTTTTGAGAAAGAAACAAAGTTTTTCACTTTTTTGTATAAAGTCGGAGAAGTGGAAAACCAAAACATTTCTCAATAATTGTTTGTTTTTCAAAAGTATCTCGTAGTTTAGTTCCTGTCACTTCTAATACAATTCCACAAAGAACAACAAAACGATTTTTTCCTTCTACTCTGAAATCAAAACTCCCCTCAGCAATAAAGAACAATCTCATGTTACATACAGTATTCCATGTTCATCTTGCAGTTGTTTTTTTTCTATATGTGAGACGACCCGTAATATTTCATCACGAATTTTCCCACATATGATATCGCAAAAGGTCACTCAAATTCAAACTAAAACTCACTCCAGACGCCTTTTCGTCCATGCAGCTGAAGGTTGTTCAAGGTTGAATTCTCAAGTCTTCGAAATAGACGCGTGAATAGGGCGTGAATCCATGAAGATCTTTCAAGGTCAAACCCAAAACACTACCTCAAAGTCACCTTGTTTGCATTATATGTCGTAGGTCAAGGTCGTTCATGGTCAAACGCAAAACACTCTCTTAAAGTCACCTTTACTACATCGTGCGACGTATGTGAAGGTCGTTTTAAGTTTGAAAGAGGTGGGCAGAGGTTCCAAAATCGGCTTGAAACAACTACATATTGTTGAGCTGTAAAAAATTATTCCACAGCTATTTTCAGATCTTTTAAAAAACTTTCATTTGTTATAATACAAGTCTAAACAAATACTTCCAGTTTTGTAGGATGCTATTAACTTTTTAGATTTTGATTAGTTCCCACATTACTTTTTTCGCCCTCTCTCTATTTGCTTCTGCCTAAATGCATCACTTTTTAGGTTTCTATTTTCAGTATCTTTCATTTTCCTTTTAGTTTATATTTAAAAAAATCGGTTTTTGTTGTTCTTACCATGGCTATTTGTTCTAACTGACAAAAAAGAGTTATCAATGAACATTGTCCCTACACATACAATTGATGCAGTATCGTGCAATGAAATAAAAAACCTAATCTGCTTTTACTACTTGTGAAAGATACACAATGGACCTAATGCAAAGTAAATATCATTGAGTAATATCCAGTTGCAATACAAATGTTTGTATAGGGGCGCTTATTGGGTTGAGGAAAATATATGGATTTAATTCTCATAGAAATGAAGCCATTCATAGGTGATACTTAAACAGTGACAAAAAAGTGTCCTAATTATAGTAAAATCCTTTTCTGTTACTATTTTATCCATAATTTGGATGGTCTATAAATTGCTTGACACGTATGGTCCAGTGCTTCACATTTGTATAAAATATGACAAGCTGTTTCTGTCCTTTGCACTGTCTTCAGCCAAGGTTTTCTCCATACTCTCAATTTTTTCAGATCTAGATTCACAGTATCTACTGATTAGCTCTGTAATTATAGTAAGCAATTCTTTAGTTTTTTCTCTGATAGTCTTTACAATAACTACCCTAATGTGTGTTCTCAAGTATATTTTCTCAATATTCTTTGTTTTATTGCTCCATTTCTTCATCTGGTCCCATATCAAAGACACATATCCAGCACATTCTTCATCAACTTTTTCATTGCCTATGCTCGTCACGAAACCTAACCATATGGTAAAAAATTCTATAGTGGAACTTCATAGTTTACATTCTTTCTAATATATACTTTCATCAATTTCAACATAAATTAAAAGTTTGTCATTTTCATTTCTGATTGCTTTTCGTTGTATTTTAAAAATATGTTATGAGTTGTTCTGTTATTTGTAAAATATCTTCTTTCTCTTGCTGCCATTGTATGATATTTTATAGTTAGTACTAGTCTTCAATTATAGGCATTTGGCGTTTCTTGGGATAATGAACAGAAGTGAATGATTTGTACAGAATGCCCAAATTGGGCATCTGTACACAAATACTCCCATTATCAAACTAGATAGACGAAAACTGATCAATGTCTCTGAGGATCAAATTTTATGACAAACTTAATGGTGAAAACCGCATATCGGTTTTCACCATAGCACATTTTTACGTTTAATTCAATGGTTTAAAACACTTATTTTTTCAAATGAGATATCAACAGTTATTGATGGAAAACTATTTTTTTAATGAGACACCCTGTATATTTCTACATATTTCAATAGAGCTTAAAATTACCTTGAATAAAACAGAATGCAAATCTTTACTGGTAGCTGTCAGATTTTGATTGAAGCAGTAAAGACGCTTTTTAATAAATGGTTTTTGTTCAATTTTCAAACACATTCGCAATGAAGTATGAAAATTATGAAAAATGGGATATGATAGTTTTGTATAAACCAGGGAAAATGCAGTAGCAACATGTACTTTGTATCACGAGAGGTATCCAGAGAGAAGACAACCTTTTAGAAACATTGTCACAAGATTGCGACACAACCTTATGATGAAAAGAAAAGTTCAAAATAATAAGGATCAAATAGGGGTAAGGAGTTGGAAGAAATAGTCGTTTTAGGAGCTGTTGAAAATAATTCCAAAACGTCAACGCAAAATTTGAAAATATCAACAGGCGTATCAAGAACTAACGTTAGGAGGATTTTGGAAAAACACAAATTCAAGCCATACAGGACCAGAAGAGTTCATGAACTCAGACCAGGAGGTTTTGAACGCCGCATGGCTTTTTTTCAGTGGTAACCAAGTGCGTAATTTTTCGTTGAATTGTATTTGGGCGGATGAAACTTATGTGAGTAGTGTCAGCATTTTCAACCACTACAATTCTTATACTTGAGCACAACGAGTAACGATCCGAATCAGTTTTGGAATTTTATACGTAATAGAAAGGGAACCAGCAGAATCCCTGGTGTAATGAAGGATGGTGACTGTATACTAACAGACACGCAAGATGTTGTAAACGTTTTTGTGAAATATTTCTCCAGTGTATATAGTTTGCCTGATTCCGATTTAGCCGATCGTTTACCGGAAAAATATGCCAATTTGCCCACCATCAGTTTCAATAGCATTACAGAAAATCATGTTATTCAGTCATCCAAACACCCCAAGAATAAATTGATCGTGGGTCCAGATCAAATACCGAGTTTCCTAGTTAAGGATTGTATTATTCCATTGTCACAACCTTTGGTATTTATATTTCCAATTTGATGATCGAAACAAACACATTTCCTAACACATGAAAACTTGCAAGGATCTCACTAATACTAAAAAAGGCGATTCAACACAAATTAAAAATTATAGACCAATTTCTGTGGTTTGTAATTTTGTGAAACTTTTCGAAATGATTCTCTACAAAGACATATACAATGCAACAAAGGGTATGTTATCTATTGAACAACACGGTTTTGTTAATAAAAGGTGCTGTGTGACAAACCTCTCTTGTATAAATCAATATGTCTGAGAAATTTTGGACCAGAGAGGTCAAGTAGATGTTGTTTATATGGATATACAAAAAGCCTTCGATAGAATTGGCCTGAAAATTTTACTGCGGAAGCTTGGTTTTTTAGAATTCTCTTCTAAACTATTATCTTTATGTGAGTCATATCTCTTCGGTAGGCGGCAATATATCGAATTCCAAGAATATCGCTCTTTCATAATAACACCAACTTCAGGAGTACCACAGGGTTCTAATCTTGGGCCTCTTTTATTCCTCCCGTTCATTATTGACCTCACCCTGGATCTTCAATGCTCCACTCTATTATATGCTGATGACTTGAAAATTTATCAAAGTATCTTCACAACTCAAGATTGCATTTCATTACAGCATGATATCAACACAGTACCATGTATGGTGTTCTACAAACCACCTTGAGTTTAATATCAACAAATGTTCAACTGTTACCTTCTCGAAGAAAGAAAATGCATTGATGTTTCCATATAATATCAATAATACAATCTTGAATCGTTTGACTCAAATGCGCGACCATGGCATATTATTTGACCAAAAGATGTCATTCAATCCTCATATTCAAAGTACCGTGTCTTCAGCTAATAAAATGTTAGGCTTCATATTAAGGAATGGTAGGGAATTTGCAGATCCAGCAACTCTGAAATTACTATTCAACTATTATGGGGTAATAATATGGGGTATGGGGTAATAATATGATATCCCCATCATGCAACTCAAATAAGTTCCATAGAACGTGTTCAAAGGAAATTTTTAAAATATTTATATTTGAAAAAATTTTGTATTTTGTATTTACTCTATACTTTTTAAATAAGGCAATTTCATCTCACTGAATACTAGACGTATCATTCTAACAATAACGTTCCTTTATAATTTGTTACATAATAACAAAAGCTGTGAATTCCTGCTAGCAAAAATTCCGTTTACTGTACCTCGACTAAATAGCAGGCACGCAAAGGTATTTTACTATGATCGTGCTAGAACAGACATATTAAAGAGATCGCCTGTTTCAATCATATGCAATAATTTCAATCTGATTTGTGGTTCATCTGACATTAATATATCCCCAATATCTATTATATTGAATTGTATTATGACATTTACTTACAATATGTAACTTTTTTTTTCTCTTTTGTAGTATCTAATCCTGCTAACACACACATGTGAATGTACATTTCTATCACATTTAAAACATTTTCTTTTATATATATATATATATATATATATATATATATATATATATATATATATATATATATATATACATTTATCCAGTTTATACATTTCCTGTTATTGAGTGTACTTATACCTGTTGGAAATGAAGAATTATCTATCTATCTATCTATCTATCTATCTATCTATCTATAACAATAAAATCCTCCTTCTATTGTGAAGTAGAGAAGTCAAGGAAGATTTGGATTTAGTGCGTGGGCAGGTGTTTTCAGGGGTAGAATTATCTACCCGTTCATTTATAATGTCACTCTCACATCTCAGAGATGTTTAAAAATTTTAAGGCAAAACATTGAACCTCTTGTTGATGAATTGCCGCTAGTGGAGCCCAGAAAAATATATTTTCAACACTACGGGTCTTCGCTTCACAACACTGCAATTATTACCAATTTTTTTGCTGCAAATTTTGGTAATAATTGAATCGCCAACCAAGGACTCAAGGCCGGCCAGGTCACCGGATCTAACGCCTATGGACTTTTACCTCTAAGGAAGGTTGAAATATCTTATTTTTTTATTGCCGACCAATTCTAGATACGAATTGGAAGCGGCAGTGATGCCAATTGTTGCTTCTCTTACTCCTATTGAACTAATTAGGAAATCGGTAATTTGTAACAAAAAATAATTATTTCTTTGTATTTTTTTCTAATAAATATTTCTACAAATATTTCAAACTCAGAGATTGACTTCAAATGGTATTAGCTTTCCAAATGTTAAGAAGTTTCAGACAAAACGTTTGCTATAAGTTATTTTAATATGTACATCTGTTAAAAAAAAATATGTTTTTTCCGTTAATCAGCTGTCGCTCCAGACGAACGACAACTTTCAGAAGTTGAGAACTTGTGCGAGCTAAGGACTAACGAGGTCTTACCTTTTAACGTGTGATTTCTAACCTAACCTAACACATCTTATAAAAATTATCACTATATAAACAGAAGAGAAGTTGTTGGGTTGAGCTATGTACAAAAATTTGCTTGACTTTTACCAAAATGAATAATTTAAAATTTCATTTCTCATTGTATCTGAAAAATGCTATCTTTATTTCAGACTCACTTTGTCTGTGTTGTACCTCCTTACCGCAGGCCTGACATAACCGAACCAGTATCGGTAAGGTTATGTGTGGTGTCCAGCGGTAAAACAAGTGAATCCCATCAATTTGTCTACACGCCAGTTAATGGATCGATGCCTAGTGGTAAGTTGGTAGCATTTTACTTTGAAAGTCTATTATAAGGTTGATTTAATATTTGGTATTTTGAGTATGAAATATGTTGAGCAAAAATCACTATAACATGTGAATTGCTATGCAGGGACATTAAGAAATACATAATCATTTCCAAAGATGTTTTTTCGTGTTTTCTTCCCTCATAGCAGTCACAGCTCTGGCCCTTGTGTGACTCCAAGTTCACTCATTTTATTTTCGGTTTTAATATTTATTGGATATTGATGTCCTGTCTTTTCAGAATGTTTCGATGAGTGCTGGACTGCGAAATCCACAAATCTGAAGCTTTTTGGTAGAATATTATGGGAGACACTGTCAAATGCTTCGTATAAGTCACATAGTTTTGGACGAGTGTCTATTTCACTTTAATGAAATGAATAAAAACACTTTTGTCTAATTACCACTAGTTAATTTTATTTATACGACCGGTTTCGAGTTAAACCCTATTAAAACCCTAGTAAAAACCAGTTTTAGAATTGATAATGGGATTAAACCCGAAACCATATAAAACTGGTGTTATACGGTTTATACTCAATAATGGGATTAAACCTGAAACCGTATAAAACCAGTTTATACTTGATAAAGCGGTTAAACTCGAAACTGATCGTATAAATAAAATTAACGAGTGGTAATTGGACAAAAGTGTTTTTATTCATTCACTCATTCATCATAAAAATAAAATTAACTAGTGCTAATTAGACAAAGGTGTTTTTATTAATTTCATTGAAGTGACCATGAATTACCACAAAATAAACAAGTAATCAATCATACACATTCAGCATCATTATTATTTGCAATTAATTGTATTGATAATTTGAAACATCGAAAACCATCTTGAGATTGTTATGTAACTGATATTACACCTTTCCAGAATTTCTTCCATTTTTTTAATGCTCAGTTCAAAATTGATGTCATTGACATCTATTGTTATCAAGTCTTTGATATCACCTGTTTCAAAGTGGGTGTGTTGCTCCACATAACTTCGAATTAGATGGTAATTTGTTGTTTATGATGCAACAGTTCACTACGTGCACAAGAGGTTTGTTCAAAATATCAGGAAAAGTTTCATCATTTCTATACTCATACTTTACACTGAAGCTAATTTTCGAAGTGTTTATGACAGATTTGACATTTGTGGTACTAAAAAAAAAAATCTTCCACATTAGTTTTTAATAGGTTCGTTCCAACCAGCGTCAGAAACAGTTTCTGACAGTCAGGATTCTGCGCAGTAATGTGATTGCGTTCCAACGTGAGTTTTCAACCATTAGTAAACTATCAGTTTTCTGTTCCATCCAAGATTCAAACCTGTTCGAAATCTATCAGAATGGTTTGAGGATTATCTTCTAACCACCAATCTGACGCATGCGTATTCCGTATTACTGTTTCTGTTTTATGTTCATGCAACTTACAAACAACATAACCTGCAAAAATTGTTATAAAATAAATTATGTATTTGCTGGCGCAGGAAAAATTGGGAATTCTTTAAGTGAACCTATAATATGAACATCTTTAATTACACAAATTAATTATTGCGGTGACCTCCCAGTTCCATGTTGATAAGTAAATAGAATAGAGATATAAAATACTGCAACCTTCTTTTACTCTCCAGAAATACACTTGATTAGATTTATTTTTAAAGAATTGAAGGGTTATATTTTTGGGAGTGACATTCGTTGTGGAATGTTTGTAATACAAACTGAATAGAGAAAAGAATCTTCTGTATAATTCAGTGTTCATATAGAAGTATTTGTTTCGAAAGAATTTTTTTTCTTTCGTGTAATTCAATGTTTATATGAAAGTAGCTGTTTCAGGAGGACTTTCTTTCAGTTTGTGTCTGAAAGTTACTTCTTTGCATGATCTACACATCCATGATCTACACATTCAAATTGATTACTTCCTTCCTTTCTTTGGAAGATTTCCTCATCTTTTTTTTTTGTATTAAGATGGAGTAGTAGAAAGCCAAAAACTTTCTTTCCCAAATTATTTTTGAAGGTTGTGTTGAAATTCCATGCCAAACTTCAGGTGAACTATCAGCTGTTCCAATCAGAAATTTCAAATTAATCAGAAACCAATATTTACCAGACATGCGCGTTGTCAACGATTTACAAACAGTTGGAAATCTGTTTGTGACTCAAGGTTGGAACGAACCTAATGGGTCCTTTTCTCTTTTTTCTGTTTTTGGATTTTTTTCAATAAGGTTTTGAATTGTGGTGGAAGTGAAATATCTTGTGTGATCTCTTATTTCATTCACAGTTTGTTCTTATTTTTACTGTTTTACCTATTTCTTACCTATAGAGGTGATATCTGCACGTGAAAAGTGCAGCACAAACTTGCAATAACATATTTAAATAATTGACAGAATCCAACAGTATTATATTTAATGTCCGAAATATTAGTTTCTAGATAAAGACATATATTTTACATTCAACAAGATGATTTGTTACCGAGTTCGAGTAATATCATCATTTCCAAAATTGTAAGTCTTTCTGTCTAGGACAAAATGATATGAAAAATAAATCGAAAGAATGTATGTATTTTGAAGAATGAAACAGACAAACAAAAATTCTTTTTAAAATACATGCAACCAGACTCAATTTTACTCACAGAGAATATTGCCCCCTCTCATTTATCTATCAGATATGTTGAAGACATTTACATATACCATATATTAAAAGTTTATAACAATCTGTTGACATTTGTATGTACAATATTGAATTTTATAAACAAAATACCAAAACAATATTAGGTCAATCTTTGCTTTTAAGCATGAGGTGCATGAAAAACTTGAGTGTATGGTCAAATGAGTATTATTAGAGATTTTTTAACTATTTCGTTCCAATTTCTTAAGCTTCATTTTCTTCATATTATTCATTACTATACTTTAATAATACTTTTACGCATGAAGGTGAAAAATTGCAGTCTTAGATTTCGTGACTGTCTTTATTTAAGCAACTTGTATTTTACAATCAACTTCACAATATGTGAAAGACAATCTAACAAAATAATTGACACAAAGTATTTCAGATTCAGTTTTTCAGCTTTCAGTTCAAATAAAAATGAAATTGTTTTCAATATATTCCAGTGGAAAAGGAAATGACCGAATGTTATTATAATTATATTTTTTTCTTCATTACGAATTTTCAGTCTTTCAATTAATACCATCTTTTTGTAGATCGACTCATGAATCAGATTAGTTTTATATAATTTTTTCATCTTTAGAATATTCATTGAGTTTGTTCAGTAATTGGCAGTCTTTGTATCATAAAGAAGATACTATACTTTTATAATCGCTAATTATTTTGAATACTGAGAAAGGAATTTAAATGATCCTCATGATATTGATGATTTTGAGGTTAGTTATTGGCATTTTTTCACCTTGTCAGTATTTCTATATTTTGTAGCAAACGTACACTAAAGTGTGATAGTGAGTGATTTAAGAGTATAAAACGAGTTTGAATGTAAATGAACGCATGCTTATCATGAGCTTGCGAAAGTTGATTCAAGAATGTTCCGTGTGTTGTAGTGTAACGTTTGTTCCAACGATTTTCAGATTAAGGGCTATGTTATCCCATCATATCTATTGTTGATCTGTTGTTTTTAAATTATTTTAATGAGAAACGTTTTTTTTAAGTCAGGATAATATAGCTCATTCAATATTTCCAGTGATTTTGAAAAAAGATAAATATTTGATCTTTTGCATTTTGTCTTTTATTTAGGATGAAATCGTCATTACCACGAAAAGTTCACAGTTTTTGCAGGATCTTTTTTTTATGTTGTCTCTCGTGAAATTATTTTGTATACATTCATTTGAAATGTAACTATCTAACTGTGAAATGTATTTAAATATCTCACAATATGACATGTAATTATTTAAATTTTTATTGTATACAAAACATTTTTTCATGATGTAGTTAATCAAAATGTGCTGCAAATTTTTTTGACTTTATCGACAATTTTATAAAAAATGTGTTGCAGTCAATTTATGTAGATGGTATATTGAAATTCACAATTATGTTTTTCTCCAGTAACTTTTCAACTGAAGGCATGATTCATCAACTCAAATTCACTAATTCAATTGTAACAGATATAAAAATTGTGGATTTATTATAATCATGTACTTCTTCAATAGAGTTATTTAAGAATGTGTAATCACTAATGCAGTATTATTTAGTTCAGAGTACTAAACACTATTATGAGTCTGATAATTTCACATGCATAAGTTGATAGATGATGTGTTCAACTTTTTAATTTCATATATGACGTTTATTCAGGTATTTGACATACTTTTTTTAATCCAAATGAACTGTAATTATTTTAATCGAAATTAATTATATTTTCCGTTTCTCATATTTTTAAAATTTGATATTGAATATACTTTTGAATGTTGAATTGTCCTACCTGTGAAAAATATTCGAAAATCATCATTGCAACTCAAATTTGAATTTATTTGATTTGATTTTTAAAATTCTAAATATTTTGTTGAAAGTAAGGGGACATTGGACAAATCTCTTTCAAATATTTTTTATTGTATATTATGATAAAAATTATTTTTCTGATGTTCGCTTTTTCTCTGTACTTTTAGGTAAAATAGCTGGGTGATTGTTTATTGAATCACTTTTAACAAGACTGAATTATCTTTATGTATAGGGTTCCTTGTAATTATTCAAATACCAAATAAGAAAGTTGTTCTTTTCTCAAGAGCATGCAGTAGCGGGTGATCACCTGTCCAGCTCTATTTGTGAGCATAATGATATAGAGAAGTAGGAATATGGCAACATCTTTTGTGAATAACAGTTCCTGGCATAGTGTGATAATATCAAGTTCATCTATTTATCATCACAAATATATTTATAAGTGGTAAACATGTTGACTATGGGAATGAGAGTTCAGTTTCTTTGTCAGACAACTGATAGATTTTTCGGCTACTATGAATGCAGAGCTGTAGGTGTAGAAATAAACCCTGTATATACCTGATACGTGTAGATTCATGCTGTTTTTTAGTTACCCGCAAATTAATAATAATAATAGAAATAATAATGACATATTTCAATACAGTATAAGAGTAACCTCTCTATGGCATGGATCGATTACCAAAATGTATTTGATACATCGCAGGAGCTTAAGCTCATTTTTCATTTGCTCAGATGCCTTGCAATACCCGACAAAATACTGAGATGCCTTGAACAACTAATACCACTCTAGCACAATCGCTGTACCATTACATCTGGTCAGTTTGGTCAGTCCAAAGAGGGTGAGTCACTTTTAGAAGTATTGTATTTCAAGGTGACTCCCTCAGTCCCCTACTTTTCTGCATCTCACTACATCGACACCCCTAGAAACCGGAAGCATAAGGTCGCTCATTTATTTCATATGGATGATCTTTAATTCTTTGCCTCTGGAGAAAAGGATCTCCATCAGTCCTGAAAGGTGGTGGAAAAGCACAAATGTGCAAGGGTTCCTCTCAAGAGAGGACGACGCGGGGACTACGGAGAGGATGTGCAGCTCGTAGATGAAAGCATTCTGTACCATTTGTATGCCGGAGAGATGTATAATTACCTCGGGGTGGAACAACGCCACACACAAGAGGTAACGGCGGTGAAGAACTTTCTCCACGGCAAGTATCAGCACAAACTTCGACAGATCTAGTCATCGGAACTGTCGGGGAAGAACAAAGTTGCTGCAACAAATATACTTGGCATTCCAATCCTTCTCTACTCGTTTGGAGTAGTTAAGTGATCTCGGGAGGAGCTGTATCAACTCAATGTAAAGACCCAAAAAATGATGCATCTCCATAGGAATTTGCATCCCAAATCATCCATTACACGGTTGTAGGAAAGTCGTGGTCTTTCGAGTTTAAAGTGTCTACTTGACAAAATGGTACTGGATAGAGCCTGTAACGTCATTAAGAGTTCGGATCCCCTTCTCTGCATGGTCGCGGACCATGCAGAGAGCAGGAATTAAAGCATTTCTCATTAGGGTAGCTGCCCGAGCGGCTGATGAACTCGGTTAAGTTTTTGACACTGAACGAGGTGATCACAACTCCGTTACCGAGTTAGAACCCGTCCAGCAGAAGGCCTATATAAAAGCCACAGAGATCACTTCACTCTTGCGGCAACACAAAGATAAGCCAATGTGTGGGGTCTTCTACAACATTGAAGACCTCGGCTTATCAAATCGCCCGACTTTCGCTTTCCTCAGGTTAAAGCTGGAAACTGAAGAATTAATCATGGCCTGCCAGGATGGTGTCTTCAACGTTTTATCTATCGCTGTCTCGTGATGGGTATATAGGTTCCTGACACAAGGTGCAGGACATGCCCAGAGACGCCTGTGACCCTAATGCACTTGCTGTCAGCGTGTCCAGTATATACGATCGCAGCATGGTAGATGTCAGATTTCGTAACTAGTTATGAAATTTTATTTTTTGTAACTTATCAAGGACGTTCATTTCATAACTATATTTTGTTTGGAAAAATGTATGTAATCAAACAGCAAGTACTTGATTTACTGGAGGTTGTTCCTTGAGATTCAGATAAAAAAAAAATGACAATTAGCTACACTATTAATCCAAAATATACGATCAGTAGGTATATCGTAATTCTAAAGAGTTTTCACAGTTTTCTGGAAGTAATGTACTTGTTAAAATGAAAATATTTTAAAACTGAGTCATATGTGTGTTCCGTATTTGATGAAATCAAAAATAGTTGCCGAAACTAATGACAGGTAGTGAAAATTTTGAGAGGTCGCCAAGTCAACAGCGGAAAATTAAACTGCAGAAACCAATATCAGATTTCTTAAACCCTTGGCATGGTTTTACAAAAAAACAAAGAATATTTTCTGAAAATGTTTGTCTTTTAAATGTTTCAACTACAGAAATATAATGAAAAGTTATTGACTTTGCGGAACTATAATAAAAATAATTAATGATTTAATTTACCACATGTTCACATAAATTCACAAGAGTACTCATGCCCACTCTTCCGCTCGCAGAAAAAAAATCATTCAAAATCCAAATACTATGTGAGTCAATATCAGGCATAGTTTCTAAGTACATTGTGTCTTAACTAAAAACGTCAATAAAACAAAAGAAATGAAGTGAGACAGCTCGAATTTAAAATAAAAGTATAAGAATCATCAGGCAAATATAGATACTAATTATGTAAAAATGTGATAATATACTCTGTTATTTAAAAAAAATGTGATAATATACTCTGTTATTTAAAAAAATGTGATGCAGAAAAATAACTGAAAAATTACCACTACTGAGAAAGACATACGTTACAAAGGGTAATCTGTAGTAAAATTTATAAATATAGAAAGAGAATGATCTTTCAAATGGAGTTTTGTTATGTTTCTATACTTGTCACTTTTCTTTTTATATTTGGTGGGGTTTCTGGTTGATGTATAGTGATTGGTTTGGATTGCATTTTGAAAACTGCCTCATCTGTATTTTTTATGAACCAACAAAATGACTATTTTATATTTCCACCTTTTATCTGAAAATTAAAGAGTGGAATCAATTCAAAAAATTATAAGCTATATTGACTCTCATTTTGTTCAATGTCAATTTTAAATCTGAAATATGCCATTTTTGTGAATAAACTGAAGTGAAATGGTCAAAAAAGTTTGCAAAATCCAAGTCAAATGACGATTACTTCTTGTAAGATGAACTCCAAAATATTTATCACCAATTCTCAAATTCGTTTGCTTATCACTTTGTCTCATACAGCATACAAGCTCTGTATACGTAGAGGTGCTGCCCGTCGTCTTCTGTCAGCCTATGGGGCCTAATCTTCACCCTGCGATGACGCGTCCGTTCAGGTTCAGAATCACCGGTACTAAATTAAAAAAACACACCATTTTACATAATCTCATTACACACTTATCAGCATTTCACTTTGAAATTTCTACATATGCACACAAACTCATAACTGTTGCTTTTTTGTCTGAAATATTTTTTACATAGGGACATATTGGGTTGCAATACCTACTTAGTCTACCTACCTACTTAGTGAATTATAACCGAAATTTTCATTGTTTCCAATATTATTTCTAAAATGAATTTGCAAACGCTATAAAGAATGTGACACAGAAATAAATAAAATATAAAAAAAAAGAAGTTATTTGTATCGAGTTGGAATTGAAAGTATTGTTTAATGATATTTTTAGGATAGTCAATGATTCATCGGAAATGATTTGTCATTATTTTCAATCAACTTACCTAACATACTCATATTGAGATATGTAAAATATTTTGTGTCTTACATTCATATTCATTTTGTATATTTTACCCTTTATCTCAAGAAAAATCACTTAACAATTATTTCTCACAAACAAACTTATATATCGCCTTTTTCTTGTTTTCATCATATTTGAAGTGTTGGGGTGTTTTTTCAACGACATTTCTTTCAAATATCTAAACTTTTGCGAAAACAAAATGTCTCTATTTCAATGGACCAATTTGCATGATTTGGAAATAAAAAGGCAACAAAATTGAGGTCATTATATTTGAACCCTAATCATAATTCACTTTCTGTATGTTACAATTTAGATGAGAAAATGTGGGCTTACTCTGCTGATGAAATCGAAAGTGGTGAATATGTTACAGTTTTATCAGCATGATATCAGGGAAGAGGTCGCATGTAAATTTTTAAGTTCACATTTTTATAGATCTGAAAGCAAATTAATTTTTTAACAGAACTTTTTCTTGATATACGACTTGTCAAATCATTTGCACCATAAATCATTATTAATTTCTACTAACAATTGAAATTCAACAGTTGAATACTCATTTCAACACAAGGTATTTATGTATGGTTGAATAGTAAACTGTACACATTATTATTTTATTTTATTCAATACCAAAAGTAACTGAACCATAACATAAGTTTTGTAAGGTCATGGTAGCAAGTACTTTTCTAGGATTTTTTTTATAAAAACAAAAGCAGTACCCCCGTCTAGGCACTGAACATTATTTCAATCTCATATTGATGAATTTCACATCAATTGTATATGATTTGAAAAGTTGTTTTGTTTTATGATATTTACATGTTCATATCATGAATCATGGTAAGCCCACCTTTTAAAATTTCATTTTCACTTAATTCATTTTGCATATTGAATATTTAATAACACCGAGAAAATTCCACAGAACTCTAAAAATATTATCACACATTCACGAAAATGAATTATGAATAATTTTATTCCTTTCACATGCACACAATTATCCTGAAACAAACATATACTACATACCAATACACATATTAGTTTATTTGATTCTATAATTCCAAATTTTGTTGTTAATCTTGAAAATTTGATTCAATTTTCTCTATTTATTAAGGATGATCCCTAGGTTTTTCAGGAGATTCCACCAGGAGCAGATTATTCATTTTCTCTTTCAGGTATTCCACCATCATGAATAAAAGAACCTTGATATCGACCCGTAATGTTAACGCACAGTATGTATGAGATGAATGTTTTGTGGTTGGCTACAAGATATAATATTTCCTCTTGACCTGGAATCCTTATTTTCTCTAAAGATTCCTCTCTACAGATATGAGTATTTCAGCAAAATGGAGTTTGGAGATAGATACATTGGTTTTTGGCATTCTCACTGCATCATGGTTGTGTTTTTTGTTGTTTTGGATCTCGTGGTGATAAAATAATCATCTTAGAGGTTTTACATCTTGATTTGATATAGATTAATGAAATTAATTTTCATTTTTTTTATTTTATAAATTAATTTTTTTGAATACTTCATGAGTTTTTTATATATGTTTTATAAAATTTTGCTAAAACGATTTTTCAAATAGGTACTGCAAAAGAAAAGTACTTTTACGTGATCCTACTAATCATAATCGAGTAATAGTAAAAGAAATGAAATGAGTTCAACTAGTTCCAAAAAAATCTGTGTGATTTCTCAGGGGAGAAACTCATAATTTAGGAGAATTCCTCAATGATAATATGAAATTGAAGTTTATTCAGCAAATAAAAACCATACTTTTGAGATACAATACAAAATAAAATTCTAGATGTAAAACACTGGTATTTTGTATGGTCACTTCAAGATTCAAATCAAACCTTCTGTTGAAGGATTTTTCACGGTTGCAAATTCCACTCTCATTATCTGTTTAGAAATCATGACATCATCACTTCACAATCTTTAGGTGACTAAGATTCAATGAAAGAATTTTCTGATATGACAAGAAAGTCCTTAATCATGTGTGAATTTTCATTTAGTCTCAGTCACTGTGCCATTTAGTCATAAGTTGTTTTCGTACTAAACTATTTCAGGCTATTTAATATGTGTAGAAGTTTTAACATCTGGTGAGGGTAAACATAACATCCATGCACGGAATACATCTAAACAAATGGATATTAATTTGGTAGAGAGGTTTCTTTTTTACTCTTTGACTTTTCCATTGATCAATTTTAGCCTGAAATATTTACTGATCATAATACTGTCATGATTCCTATGTACCCTTATTATTATAGAAGTAGGTAAGTTGCGAATCAGGGGCGAGTGGTATGGATCTCGATGAATCAGTGTTGTTTGAGAGAGAACTTGGGGCGTCAATATTGTGGGTTATGTCTATCAAGCCTTGCCTTTTGCATCCGTATTTAATGATTTTTTAAAAAAAAACATTGAAAGAATATTTGTGACTTGACAAAACGGAACATTTTAAACTATGCTTGGCTTGAGTGGCAAGTCCTTCCCTTTTCTTACAGTGGCTAAGCTGGCGGCTTTTAGTTTTAGTATTCCACAGTCCATGAACCAGTAAGTAATCAGTACTTCTATTTTGCAGTTCATATGGATCCTCCGTCACCATCTCAGCAAAGGACTTTTTTCAAGAGTAATTTTTGGCAACAAACCGTTAATAAAAGAGAGCAAGACTTGGACATGATGCCCCCTCCAGAATCGAGCCTTGTACCCACAACAACAAGACGTCCCTCCATCAACCTAACTTCTGTCAGTGATGTGCATTCTCCCCCTCTTCACTCCCTCAAACAGGAATACATTGATGAAAGCAGTGAAGGATCCACAGTGGATCAAGAGAGATACAGACATTTATCTGAAAGTTCTCTTGATGTGCACCATGGTGATTCTAACATGTCCATGATAAATGAGAATTCAATAGATTTGATACATCAGAATTCGATGATGAGTCACATGAATGAAAACTCTAATATAAGCGTTGGCAATGAAAACAGCATGGACATTATGGTTAGAAGGAACTCTCTCAGTAGGCCAAGTATGAATAACGATGATAGCCTCGATGTGATGATTCACACCAAGTCCATGAATAGGCAATCTTCGATATGTGAAAATTCTGTTGACTGTACTAATTCAAATATGTCGGCAATTGATGATGACAATTCCTGTTGTAGTACAACCATGCGTAATACAGTACCGTCTGATAGGCCAATTTTATCACAACACAGTGGTCTTCTAACAAGTTGTGCTACGACCACACTGGAAACTGTTATGGATCTGAGAATGAAACTACCTATGGCCACAGTTGCTGATCTCGTGAATACCACAGCCCCATCTATAGCTGCTCTACAGAGATTTGGAATGGAGAATTCTACAGGGCCACTCCCAAACCAAAGTGGGCAGAGTGTGGAGAGCTATCTGACAGGAATAGAAGCTAAACCATGCAATGTTCCTTTGGGAAATCCAACAGGTATACTCATGAAAAATGACCTTAGTGAGAAACTGGCTCAAATAATATCTGCAGAATCCAACATATACCAGTCACAAAAGCTACATTCAATGTCTAGTTTGTTATCCAATACGGGCATGTGTACAACAAAAATGCCCGAAGGAGAACCTGTTTTTCTTAGATCCCCACGTCCCTTCATGTCTAGTGTTACTCAAAGTGAGTCCATAAACACCACAGCCAAATCTAATAAAAGTGTGGACATAGTGGAGCAATCCATTCCAGAACGAACAAACACTGCTGTCTCATCTACTCTTACCACAATCTCCAATACATTAGATCGGAGTTGCACAACACCTATCAACACCGAACGACTGGATGCATTGGTAAATTCTACAGTCGAATCTCATCTGAGTCCTACTAGGGCAGATTCATCCCCCAAAGATTTGTTGATCACCAATACATTGCCTTTAGTTTCAAAGAACAGCAGTTCTGCAGAGGTTATAATATCTTCACAGGATATAATGCTGAATTCCCAGACAAACCTTATGGTGCCACCTATGATAAATACTGGAATTCCTTCACCCATTATAAGTCAACAAGAAATGACAAATACACACGCATCTCCTAACCTAACGTCAGAGGTTATATTGAATTCACAAATTTCTCCGAGCCTGATGTGTAGAAATACTAATGGTTTGCAACAAGACGGACTTCTACCAGCTACTAACTTGAACCTTTGTCAACCTACTAGTTCAGTGGATCCAGGTCTATTGCCTGCAATTTCTTCGACACAGCAATCTTTAATTGTATCAAATGCATCCCAGAATTCCACTGAAGGGTTGAACTTACATTCCCCCATTTCAGTTTCACTTGCCAGTGAACCAGAAAAGGCTCTGCTAATCAATGCAGCGGTGGATTTCTTGGAAACACAAAAGAAAATTAATGAATTGGGCACTAATTTACCTTCAACAACATCTAATAACAATCTGAATCAGATGCAAAATGTCGGTAACAACTTTTCCCAAGCTTTCTCAGATGCTTCAGTGATGCGTACAGAACAGAAAACGGATTTTGTTATACCAATTCCCGTTAAAGACATTTCTATCAGTGTTCAGCAGGACAAGAAAAATGAAGATCGAATGATACCGCAATCCTTCACTTCGCTCACAGAGAATGAATTGATTAATTTTATCAATCCAAGTTGTTTTGACCAAGGTAATAATAATTATCACTGATTTGCTTTTATATATCTTAAGCATGAACAATTTCATTTTTTATAATGCTGTGTGATCCATTTATCAACTGAATGTGAACTATCACCTTTGGAGGACTTCAATGTTGTGTAGATATGTTCAGTAGTTTTTTCAGTAGTTATATTTTAAGTGATGTGATACATATCTTGTGACCAGCCAAACAAATACATCGAATTATTATATTTCTCATAGTAATCGGTGTTCATCCTGACTGTACAATGAACTTATACATTCACATAAACGTGATGTTGAATAGATTATTTGGAAAATGTATCCATATGAATTGTTTGAATCATTATTTCTATATCTCAAATCAACTTGCATCACTTCAAATTTACATAATCTTATCCATATTGTTACAAGTGGTTATTGATGAGTTCTTGCCTATTCAGTAGTTTATTGTATATATAGTAGAAATAATACTGTGTAAATGTCTTATAAATTTAGTTGATTACTGTATATAACTTCCAGTAATATTTGTAACACTAACTTTTCAATCTTCATCAATAATATAATGCTAGACCTTGCATGCATCTAATGTAATCAACAACCTACTTTAACCCATTGAGCCCAACTTATTTTTTTTTTAAAAGATAAATTTTCTCTAAAGTCTTCATTTTAGGGGTCACTTAGTACATAAATATTCTTAATTTGCAAAGGGTCAAAATTGTAGGGTGTCCTATAAATATGACGCTGGAACTTAAAGGTTTTATTTTATATAATTATTACAAGAAAAGTAACAAAACATTTATTTTAAATGATAAGGATTGAAGCAGTCTTTGCACATAGTTACTAAACATTTTACACAAAATGTAAGAGGCTTTGATTTGCAAGCTTTTCCCTGACATCTTCTTTGTTTGTCCCTACGTTCCATGAAATGTCCTTTTTGGTCAAATCTTACATCATCAAAGACTTTAGAAGTTGAAGATATAGTGGGACGTCCCATAACTGATTTCACTCCCAATTTCATATATGCCACTGCAATTGCTCTTCTAAAATTTAGCAAGCACATATCTGTGGAGTTGACGATCCTGTAGAGAATCCATGCATTTACAACGGCCATATCAATCATTCGTGTAAAAAGTATCCAATACCACTTTTTTGCCCTTATTTGTACAGAATATTTACCTACATCCCAATCATGTTGAACTACTCCACCCATATGAGTGTTATAGTTTTTCAAAACCCGTGGTTGAGGTATATTTTTCTTTTCTTTGGCTTTTCTATCCCATCGGGGCGCTTGTGACAGGGGTTCTATATAGTCATGATTTGTTGCGATAGAGACACACTTATTGTCATTCCACTTCAAGATAAGAATTTCACCATTACTGTCAAATCTGTGATCAAAAGTTCCCCGTGGATCTTTTGCTAGGCTTTTGGAATCCTTTATTGTACATTTTCCTAGTCTATTTTCCCTCAATGTGTCAGTGGCTCTGAATCCCTTCTCTTGCAGATGCAGCAATAAATCTCTACTAGTGAATAAATTGTCGAAATAAACACAATGACTTCTAGGGTTTTCAACACAGTCTAGTAAATTGACAACTACCCTCGTTCCCAAATTGAGGTCTTGATTTTTTGCTACGTTCGTAGAGGTTTCAGCACCACAGTACAAATCGAATTTGAAGCAATAACCATTAGAGCCACATAAAGCCCAAAGTTTATATCCAAAGCGGATCGGTTTCCCACGTATAAACTGTTTCAGGCCATGTCTACCGAAATATTTTACAATCATTTCATCAATAGACAAATCTTTAACGAAGATCCCAAATTGTTGAAATGATTCATTGATCATAGTAATCAACGGACGAACTTTGAAACCCTTGTCATTCTTATTATTGTTATTTTGTACCAGGTCGTTCTCATTAAAATGTATGTATCGTTTTATTTTGAGATACCGATTTCTAGACATACATTTCTTTACAATATCAACTCCAAGATCTTCTTCCGACCAGTAGTTTTTTTCAGAAGGCAACTTGTGATAACCCGAAAAAATCAAGATACCCATAAAAGCTCTTATTTCTTCTGGTGAAAGACTCATGCTTGTATCATTTTTTACTGCCGCAGCGTATCTAACTGTTTCTTTAGTTATATGGACCATAATGTCTTCTGTAAAAAACTTTTCGAAAATTTGAACAGGAGTCTTGTCTTTTAACAACACTTTTAATTCGGCTAACTTACCAATAACTTCTCCACCTTCTGCTGGTAATTTTGTGTAAATAGGGTTAATTTTGCGCCACTTAGGTGATATATCTGTAAGGAGTCTTTTCTTCTTCAATCTCGGAGGTACATTTGGAACGCTATGAGAAGGTCCTGCTATTGGTTCTGCTTGTAATTCTTCGATTTCGTCTTCTTCTTCAATAATATTTTGCGAGGTATTGCAACTCAACTTCGCCTGGTACATCATGGACATCAGCTATTCCTATAAAAGAACAAATATTGTATAATAAGTATACGTAATAATATTATGTTGTGCAACATACCTATTATATCTTCATCTGCCTCGTCCTCATCTGTCAGTGAATCAGCGTCTGGCGGGAGCACGACCATGGTAGCAGATTCAAGTTCTTCAAAAAATTTTGGGTCATCTATTATATCTTCCAATTCTTGGACAGTTAACGCCCGTTTAATTTGATACATTTTCGGTTATTGCCGTATAAAAGACGCTGCACATACACTTCACGTAATACAGTAACAATCAGTAATCATACTAGGTTATGTTTAATTTTGTGTGGTTATGTTTCTCATAACAGCTGTGGACAGTTGATCATGGTAAGTGCCAGCATCTTATAAATAGGACGGGCTCTTTCAAAACATTTTGTAAAACATACCTATTTAGTAACAATAATATACTGTGAGGTCAACCTATGCAGTTATTTCATTTACAAAATACACACAACACGAAAATCTAAAAATATGGTAAGTGATGTTCAAGAACCAAATAAAAGGAAATATTATAGAATGCTTTGCAATAAGAAATTACGGCTTATAAAGAAAATAAAAATATTACACACTTCCTACAACTATATTTGAACAAAAAATATTAGACTTTCTACAATTATGAAAAAAATGGCATAATAAAAAAAATGATTTGTTGTATGTCCTATTTATAGGACACTGGGACTTAATGGGTTAAAGCATAGTTCGCTTCCCAAACAAAAAATAGGACTATTTTTGAAAATCAGTGAGACAATGTTCAACTGTTAGTTCCTGAAGTCAAATTGAATATTTTAGTTTTCATTAGTTAGTTTGTTTCTGTTAGGCACTCAATTACTGCTTATTATGAGACATATTCTTTCCAATCCAATAATGTTAACAATCAAATATTTTCGTCTGAATTTTTTTCTGTGTTTGAAGTTTTTTCTGTGTTTCTCTAAGTTTTCAACAACAATCTGGAAAGTAAGCAAAGCTGAATCAATAAAGAATCTGCTGAATCTAATAAAGGGTAAACTGAAAAGTTCACTCTGTTAAATTGCGGTGTAATATAAAAACTAGAGACTTCAGTCAGTTAATCAATAACTTGTATTCACAAATTTTACTTACAAATTAAATAATCAGTGGAAAGGAAATAAAAAACAAATATTTAGCTTGCTTTTGAAGCTATCAGGCCTCTAGCTCCACGTGATTGCAGTGAAGTCTACAGGAAAAGTGGTTTTTACATAGTCTTTTCTCCAGAAACTGGGAGTACAGGAAGTAATTCTGAGATAAATTATTTATTTGAGATCAGAGCATTAACTTTTTATGGAATTAGTGACCGAATTTTCAGTTCTGGTTAAGAAGCTATAATCTTGGTTTTATTCAGTTGTAATTATTATTATAGCTATTAGCTTTACGGTTATTCAAAGTGTAGTATTTATGAGTACTACTTATTAATTTGAATGATTTAGTCTGAGAGTTGTTTCAAAAGTTGGCCACTTTTGGTTTCTAAACGTGATGAGATGTATCTCTATAGAGATCAGACATACATTTTCAAATCCAAAGTATAAAAATCTGTAGTTCCAACTAATTTTGTAATAGCATAAAAATTTTTATATTTGAGGTTGTAGTTCTCTGAGTAGAGTTTAGCTATAAAAGTCTGAGTCTAACCTATTTCTAGAACAGGTAACGGAGTTACCTTTTGAGTCAATAAAAAAAATACCTGAAGGTTTCAATAATTTTTAGTTATAATTTTTTTTAATCATGATACATCTCTGTGAAAATGAGGAATGCTAAAATTTCTATTAATTATTTTCTAAGTAGCCTCTTACTTGTTGAGGAAGTTCAATAATCTTTGTTTTGCCTTGATTTTTTTGTTCATTTTTTCTTTTCGAATACATTGCTTATATTGAGAAAATGGATTGCTCATTTCGAAAATATTTCAATTTTAGAAATTAATGAAAGAATATCTGAAATTCAATTCAATATTAAAATGTAAAAAAAATGTTGGAATTGGACAAGAAGGGTAGTTATTTAGTAAAAAATTTAAAATGAAATGAATTGAAAGTGATTGGTGAAGTTTTTGAAACAATTTTCATTATAAAGGAAATATGATTATATCTCTTTGGTGAAAGGAATTTATTGATCAGATAAGGAATTTTCAAATGAGCATTGTCGCACTTCTTCCCAAAAAACTTGTGCTAGAAAAACAAAAACTGTAGCTGTCTTTGAACACAAATTCATTATAAATGTATCTTCAGTATGAGTTTCTATAGTTGTAGCACATGCTTCCTTTGCAAAGTAATTTCATAAGATGTTTTCTTTCCATTAATGAGTCTAATTCGTTTATTTTTTTCAGTATAAAATTCATTGGTGGAGGCATCACGATCATGTTCGGTACTTATCCGTGTAAGACTTTTTTGTATCATTTGTATTTTAAGTACAGCTTTTATATTCCCGTCGTGCTTTTTTCATTTATGCAATTTATACACACTGCTTGTTGTATCCCTCGACACTTTATATTTGAAGACGAATATCAACATGAATTGTTTTTTGTGTTTGATAGAGGAGCAATCATTCATTGATTTTCATTTCATATTTGCACAGCTTTGCCTTGAAGAAAATTAAATGTTTTGTATAGTTTGATACAAAATTATAGAGCATGAAACAGGCATATCTTAAATTGAAAGGGGATATATTGTTAGAAGAGATTAATTTTGGAGAAAAAACCTTTGGCTCTTTTCTTCATCTGTATACAAAAAAATTGTGGGAAATTTTTAAAAAAGTAAGAAAGCCAAAAGGCTTTTCTCTCAGATATAACTTACTCATGAAGTTTCATATGACAATATAGTTTTTCTACCTTTGAACCTCAAGTCTATTTTATTTCCAAATGTAAAAATTGATCACGGGTTGTTCTTCATTTTGTCAAATATGCTCTTATTCATGGATAATTCCATAAATTCAGTGGAAATTAGTATTATTTTTGCTAATCCTGATACCACGAGGCCATAATTTTTTACCTGATTTTAGATTTAAGTTGGCTCAACTAAGTGACGTTATGCTGTTAAACTGCAACATTTATTTATTTGATATTGGTAATTCGATTGATTACAAAATTACGTCGCTATTATTTTTTTGTTCCTATTTGGAATTTGATGAAATTTAATTTCTTTATTCAATGCAAATAGTTAGGATATGTCTACAAAATGAAAATAAATTTCATCAGTGTTTTCCATGAAAGCAAATCATTGATTATAAAATTTTTGTGAATTGTTGTTTTTTTTTCTAAGATATTTATATACCTTCCGTTTTACTGACAGATTAGATATTTGTATATTGAATGTATGAATATTTGTATGGATATTTATATATTACTATGTTATATTCTTGTTAAAGGTGTACATTACAGAAAATATATATTGACTACAAATGGTTTTTTAATACCCTAATCTTTCAATACAAAATGGTCATGATATTTATAAATTTCTTTCTTAACACATCATTAGATGAGCTAGAGAACTATTGAACAATTAATTGTGGTTGAAAATTTTCTTAGCTTCGGATCACTCCCATAATTGTTTCATGCAAATCACTATTTGAAGACTTTACATACTTACATAAAACAGACAAAAAAGTAAATGATTTGTCAAGTGAGAATCAAAGATTGTTAAAAATAATCATCCAAGAAACCTTATTTATAATTGATGTAAGTGTCAAATTAACTTGCCAAAATGACTTCTGATGATATCGTTTCAAAAAAGTTAAATTTTAAATCGGTAAAAACAACACCACTACGAAGATCAGTTTCCACCACTAGTTTGGGATTTATTCTTGGGACACATCTGAACTTGAGAGATACCAAGTCATATACAGGTGGAACAGAAGATGCCAAAAGTGTGGGTTCTGAAGAAAACGAGGTGGGTATTGAATGGAATAACATATTTCAATATTTTTTTGAGATCCAATGAAATTTTTATGGTTGATGATAGAAACTTATGATTGTTTTATTGAATACCTTAATGATATTCAGTATCTTGAGAAGTTTTCCCTTACAAACTTGATAAATTGTTGATAAATGTTTTTAACATCAGTTTCTCACAAATATTGTTGAAGGAAAATGATTCAAATTTAATTTGAATTTTTCTGTGATAGTTCAATGTCTTTGAGAACTTTATAATTCTGAAAATTAAATATTCTCACCGGTCAAATTAGTTTTTTTAAATTAAATGTTTTAACATCAACTTCATTTATCTTGATAGAGTTATATTCGAAAAGAGCATTGAAACTTTTACCCAATTCGACAACAATGATGGTACTGCTTTTTTAGAGGGATCTATTCTGTTGATGTGGATCTAGCATAGCATTTTGATTATTTTTACTGAGAGGTTTCCATATGTGAATTTGTTATTCTACTTCTTAACAGTTTTATTTACAGCTATACTTTTTCAACAAAAAATTATCTTTTAGACAAAATATATTTTGAATTTACTACTCGGTTATCTCTGGGGTATTAAGTATGTGTCATGTATAGTTAGGTAGGTAGGTCTAAAGTGAGTGGGTCTATTCGACCCTCCACCGCAACCCATAAGGGTTTATTGTGGCTCATACCTATTCACACTCGGCCAAACAAACCCAGCTTCTTAGCGAAGCCGATTAATTTGTATGGTGAATGGTCTTTCAGGTCAGATGGTGAGAGTACGGATCTGCCGAACTCCAAGAACCTGATTCAGTCCCCAGCGGGGCAGGCACAAAGTATATGCTCTGCAGTTTCATCATTTTCCAGACAGAGGAGACACACACACTGTCTTCCGACAGTCCAAGTCTCTGCATGTGATAATTCAAATGACAGTGACCTGTAAGAAGGTCTGTTAGACATCGTAGTTCATCCCTACTGTAGTCCAACAACTGTTTGGAATCAAGCTTCGAAGGGTGAATAAACGCCTTGAAGTGAGCCAATCCTGAAAGATTCTGCCAGAAGTCCATAACTCTTCTTGCCATCCAGGTATTAAGTGTTTGTTTGGCAAAGCCCAAAGCGATGCCAATGACAGGTTCTGGTCTAATGAAGCCGCTTGCAGCACCCTCCTTTGCAAGATAGTCAGCAGCTTCATTGCCTTCCAGGCCAGTATGGCCAGGAATCCAGACCAGAGACAATCTGTTTAGTCTTCCTATTGAGGAGATTCTTTTTTGGCAGTTTGGTACCAATTTAGACGTTGCTCGGTGGGAGCCAAGAACTTCCAACGCCGCTTGACTGTCCGAGAATAGTTTTATTGACTTGTGAGTGAGGTTGGATTTATCCAATCTCTCCGCACACAATTCAATAGCGTAAATTTCCGCTTGAAATACAGTCGCCTAAGTTCCTAGGCAGGTAGATAACTCTGACTTGGGTCTGCGACTGAAAACACCTGCACCAGAACTGGAATGTGTTTTTGATCCATCTGTGAACCAACAACTATCTGCTCTTAATATTTCCTTCTCCCGCAGGATCCAGTCCTCTGCAACAGTCTGTTGCACTCTGCATTGAGTTGATTTGTGCAATTGGCAATGTGCACAAGTCTGTATGCAGTCCATCTAGCCTCTCTTTCCAGAAAAATGTGGAGAGGAGGTAGATCTAGAAGGATCTCCATGGTCGCTGATGGTGTGGTACTGATGGCACCACTGATAGCCAGACAAGCCTGTCTCTGTAAGCCAGAGAGCTTCGCTTGGGCCGTTTTCTGTAAAGCCTTCAGCCACCAAGCAATTGCACCGTACGTGATCATTGGTCTGACAATCATCACATAAATCCAATGAATTTGTTTGGGAACTAAACCCTAAGTTTTACCACAAATCCTTCGACATGTTCATAGAGACAGTCTGGCTTTGTGTAAAACTTTTTCCAAGTGAGCGTTCCAGGTGAGTCTTTTATCAAGGACAATGCCAAGATATTTCACCTCCATTCCAAATGGAATGACCACACCATTGAGGGAAAGTGACGTTAGATCGTCCAATTTCCTTCTCTTGGTGAAGGGGATTAACACAGTTTTACTGGGGTTGACAGACATCTGCTCCCTCAGGCACCAACTGTGAACAACGTCCAACGCGCTTTGAAGGATATTGCAAGCTACCCTTCCCGACGTGGACCTTGCCAGGATGACAAGGTCATCTGGATAAGCTTGCAGATCAACTTTTCTTTTGTCGAGGGCATCAAGCAGACTATCTACCAGGAGCGACCACAGAAGGGGAGATAGTACTCCACCTTGAGGGCAGCCCCTGGTGACCCTAAACCTGGTAGCCTCGCCTTGAAGAGTCGTAGTTGCAGTTCTGTTTACTAGCATGGCATAGATCCAGCCAGTTATGGTCGATTCTATACCCTTTCTAGCCAGAGACAATCCTATAGATTTAGGTAGTGCATTGTCAAATGCTCCTTCAATATCAAGAAATATAGCAACCGCAATCATGTCATGTATAGACTACATATAAGAAATTAACATGTCTTTGAAATATTTATCATTTCAAAATATTGGTAAACCACTGATATTTTTAGAGTTTAACAGAAATATCTTCATATTTATTATCATAGATGCCATGCAAAGTCATGCATAGTACGTTTTTACATACGGGACTTTTTTTCAGCATTTTTTTTTGAGAATCTTCACAAAAAATAATGAAAATCGTCCGCTACCAGTTTGGGCCTTTTTTTGTCATTAACTAAATTTTGTTCTGAGACGATTTTCAAATGTATGAATTATTTTTTTACTCAAATTTGTTTTCTGTCAAAAGTGGGTTGTTCACCCCGATTTTTTGTTGGTGTTAGGTAACTTATTTCGGAAATTCGTTGTTTTCTTTTGTATTATTTTCATAATGTTATTTTATTTGCTGTGGGAGAGGTACTGCAGAGTCACTGACCATTGTGAAAGTGGAACAGTTTGAAATATATAAAAAAAAACAACCCCCTCAATCCAAGACGCCTAGCAAAAAGCATATCAACTCTCTTTTCACTATTGAATATTTTTTCATTATTTACCCTAGTTAAGTTTGTTTATAACAGGTCATTAGAAATATGTCAAAAAAATGTTTTCCTGTTAACCGCCTTTTGTCCCGTACATCATCCCTCTGCAGTCGAACTCTTTCAATGATTGATTTCTAGTATATTGAAATTTTGAAATAATTTTCAACTACAAGTAAAAATGGAAAATGAGAGGCTATTATTGACTAACTTTACTAAATGAAAATCGTGTTTTTAAAATTGTCTGCATTCACAATAATCGTATTTATTTAATAGCTTTAATAATTATTTTGAAGGTGAAGAATGACAAAAACGGCGAAATCACCCCGAACATGTTTTTACTAGATGACATTGAAACGGTGGACGCAGCCACAGACAAGATCGTCATGATCAGAATGAATATTTTGAATGCAGGAAATAAACATTACTCTCTCAAAGACCTAGCTTATCGTTGGAAAAAAGACTGTAGAATATGGTTGTGGAAAAATAGTTCGGAAATGAAATTGAACAAATCTGTTGGTGACAGGTACAGAGACCAATTTACAAACCAAAGATCATAAATAAATATTGTTATAACGATTTTGGTTGTACAAAAGTATTTTTAAAATTTTAATCAATGTAAATATATTTTTACCTATTTATGAACATTGTTACATTTTGGAATATTTCTACTTACTTGTAGGCGAATAAATGAATGTTGAATAGATCCCAGTCATATTATTTAAAATCACTATCTAATATGATAAGCACGAACATCTCTAATGAAGACGCCATCTATGGGATCCATGAAAGAGTTAAACCACGAATATCAATGATGAAAGAGGCTCTCCAAGGCAGCCCATTCTAAAAACCATCTCCTGTTTTCGTCAGTCAACTGGTTGACAACATTACCCAAATATCGAGCATTCATGATCCAACGCTGTTTTTTTATCAATAGCTTCTTCATAAGATAAACATGCTAACTTATTCAGACTTGTCATTTGAGTAAGGCAGGTACGGTTACCGGTCGCCGCCAAATATTTTGGGGGGTTTTATTTATTAAAAAATAAGTTGGGTAGCAACAAATTGCACAACAAGCACTATGAGAAAGAACTATAAGAAATTAATGAGTTACTTTACCGAACCTAGATTATTATTGATTAATCACTTAGGTATTATTATTTTTTTCAATATTTATTCAGCTAGATCATTTATAGATGACACTGAGTATATCAAAACGTGTACAAATACAAAATTACTTTTACGATTTTCAGCACAAAAACCCAAAATTGATCAATTAAATGCTAATAACTTCGAATCTTAACAGAAATGTCCGGTTTATTTTAGTAGTCTTATGTGTCCCCAATCGTACTAAAGTAGTTTGAAGCACCATTGTATCCAAAAAAGTTATGTACAGAGCATTTAAACTTTACAAAAAAAGAAAGAAAATAAAAAATCTGACCTTTGATGCCAATTAAAAAAATAAATAAAATACATACAGGTGTTCAGACACCTTTAAAAATATGCTTAGTTATTGCTATTTCGTTTGAGGTATCATTTACCTCAGTTAAAGGTCGTAAATATGGATTTTTGTGGAATTAAAGAGAAAAATGTTTTGTACTGTAAAAATTTATTGTTGGTGTTCAAAATGTCCTCCACCATTGCGTATACACTTTCTACAACGATATATATGGTTCTTTTTTAAATTCCGAGTATTCTGGAACAATCACTAGATGCTCCCCAAGAAGCTTTAACAGATACCATAGGAAATGTTACAATATAAGTAAGCATGGTAGTACATTAATAAGAGTGATCTATTTACATTCCAGCGTAGTTGTTGAATACAATAAGATATTGAGGATATCTTTTTACAAATCTTATAAATATGCTTGTTCCATTTGAGATTTTCTGTTATCTTCAAACCCAAAAATTTTGTCTCCTCTTGTTGTTGAATTGATCCATTAGTTGACGTTACTAGTAAACTATGATCTGGAGTGGTTCTTGAATGATTAAAACGTAAAAGCACAGTTTTTCTTTTATTTAACAAGAGACCATTGTCTGAGAACCACTTTTGGGTTTTATATTTCATCAGATGCTTTATTAACTGTGGGTTTAATATTTTCCTGAGTTATCAATGAAGATGTGTCATCAGCATACATAACGAACTGATCACTATAAAATTCATTTACATATATTATATATAATAGTGGACCTAATATAGAACCCTGAGGAACTCTGAGGGAACACTTTTTAGATTCTGATTTATTTTTGCTAACCTCTACATAGTAGTATCTACCCTCTAAGTAACTTACAAACCATTTGTGGGTTATTCCCCTGATACCATACATTTCAAGCTTGGTTAGGAGAATTTTGTGATCTACCAGATCAAATGCCTTACTCAAGTCTATGAAAATCCCTAGCGTCTTTTAACCTTCATCCAACTCCCTGTTATTGAGGAACTGTGTAATCGCTTGACTTGTGGACAATCCCTTGCGAAAACCAAACTGGTTCACATTAAATGGACCCCATTTATTGAAAAAAGTTATCATTAGGTTTGAAACATATTTGTCATATACTTTTGAGAGTGGGCTAATGAGGGAAATTGGTCTGAAATTTTGTATGTCAGTGTCATTTCCCTTTTTATGAATTGGTACAATTTTTGAAATCTTCAGGTACTCAGGAAAAATCCCTTATTCCAAAGAGCAATTGATCAAGTAGGTAAGAGCTATAAAATTTATGCATTTTTTCAGTATATTCGTACTTATTCCGTCGTCACTGGTGGAATTTTAGTGGTTTAGGTTAATGACAATGTCTAGTATATCATACTCTGAGGTAGGTAAGAAGTAGAGAGAATGAGCATTGATGTATTTAAGAGTTACTTCGCTTTTAGTAACCTTATTTTTCTGCAGAAGAATATTTGGAGTTAAATATTATTTTTTGATTTTTCTGCTTCATTTTATCATTATTAGATCTCGGAATATTCCAAGCAGTGACATATTTATTTTTAGTGTTCGCTAATAAATTGAAGTACTAAAGCTTTTTCGTCTCATTTAGTAATTTTCTATATAACTTTTTATATTTTATGTGGTAATTTTTCATATCATTACTGCCATTTACTGTGAGAAAATACAGATCCTTTAGTTTTTGTCCCGATATCATTAAGCTTTTAGTTAACCAGGGTTTGCGTTTTGTTTGTTTCTTTTTTTTTCGTCTCAAAGGAAAAGCGATTTCAAAATAGTGCCTGAAGGTTTCTAAGAATTTTTCAAATTTAACATTAGCATTTTCACTTGACTGATAAATTTTGAACCAATTTTCCTCTTTGAGTAAGGACAAGAACTTCATAATATTATCGTGATTGTTCATCTCTCTGTATTCGTAAGTCAGACTGGTATATTCGTGATGTGATTCAATATTGATACTCAATATCTGGCAAGACTGATGGTCACTTATGTTACTAGTAAAGTTTTTGCAGTTGTAAGTGCTCTCCTTTAATTTGACACAAATGTTGTACAAACAAGTTTTACCACGGGTTGGAGAATGAATTGTAGTGATTAAACAGAATAGGTTGAGACATTCTCTTAGGTTTTCAAGATTTCGAGAATTAAAAAAAATTACATTAAAATCGCCAGCTAAAACCAACTTTAACTTTCTATATTTATCAGTAAGAAACTGAAGTGTTTCAAGTAGTTTCTCAGAGATTTCAATATTTGCATCAGTGCTTCTGTACACTGTAATAAGTAACACCTCAAGGTTCTTATGTACTTTGCATCTGATAGATGTGCACTCAAAACGTTTCTCATAAGATACAGTGTGTACTTTATTATAAATATGTCATTAGCCTGGGTACCAGGCCACACAGGATACAAGGACAACGAAGAGGCTGATTTATTAGCACGAGAAGGAGCATGACGCTCCCCCATTGGCCCAGAACCCTTTTGTGGTACAGCAAAAGTGCTGCGAAAAATTTTTAACAGCACCTGGAAGGAAAAACAATCTCAAAAATGGTGGAATAAGGCGCCGGGTATGAGACAGGCCAAAAAGTTCATTAAAGAGCCATAATCTTATTATAAATAATGCCTTGTTTTATATAGGTTCCTACCCCACCATGTATAAATTCATTTCTAGCTGGCTTTGGCATTCTTAACCCAATGTTCACTCACACAAAATATATCACAATTTACTTCGTTTGATATCAGTTGAAGCTGAACCAATTTATTTCTTATATCTTGCACATTTTTAAAGTTTTTCCTAAGAAAGGTGAAGCGGGTTTATCTGGCTTATCAGTAACAATATTGTCTTTCAAAGAGTTATTTTATAAATGTATAATAGTCAACTATTTAATATCAATCCGCCCATTATATCTGTTGTTTAGACTGAAATTACGAATATATTTGCAATTAAAATATTCAGAGCAAAACATATTAATCTCCTAGGCGTGCTGTTTTACAGAGGGTAATAGGGTCAATTACTCACAAAAAGTATATACCTACATCTCCTTTGAAAGGTCCATCAAATAAGGATCAATGCTCTGGATCTGTTTTGACAGTTGCTTGTAATCAAGAACTTGTTGATGTGCAATGAACTCCGGTATCCTTTGCTGCTATAGCAACGACACCAACTATTGCACCACCTAAGCCAGGTTAAAGAAAGCGAAAACAACATGCCTCCTATGAAAATTATTTTAGAAGATAAAGAAAAGAAAAAACATAAATCATCAATCAAGAACAAAAAAAGTTGGCAAAGAAGAGAACTAACATTTGAAAGAAAAATCTTGCAGGAGAAAAATTTTACAAAAAAGTTTTTCAGAGTGAAGATGAAGAGCACGTTTGCGACGTTGATGGTGATGACGAAATGAATGTGGATAATGAACTTTGTTACTTTTCTTAATTTTGAATTATAATAAATAATTTAAAAAATATACCATGTTTTCCTCAAGTGACCGCCACTCCCCCTTGCTACCCTAAGGAGTTGATATAAATTAAAACTGTTTTCAAATTTGAATTGAATCAGTATTCCCAAAAACACTTCATACATAAATCGTCCACACACTCTTACCAGCATAAAGTAGCTGCATTCAATAATATGTTTCAAAGACTATTGAATATACCACTGTCGGAAAGTAATTTCCAGAGAGAGCTGAGTTTCATCAAATCACTTTCATCAACGGTAACAAGGTAGATACTATCGACTTTATTCTTTCAAAAAAACTGCAAAACCATGGACCAGGTCTACCGAAATTCAAGAAACGATAGCGTCCACTATAGGACATTGTCATATTTTGATGAAGCCGCCAATAATATCACTGGTTTTCTGAAAAAGGAATGCTTGGACGTGGCTTGCAGAACGAATAATAATTTGAGTGAATTTGTTGAAAACAATAAAGTCAAAACTTCATTGTCGGATAGATCAGGAGTATATAAGTTGACTTGTGGTTCTAGCCCACAACTTTATATTGGCCAAACATAAAAAACTTTTTCCCACAGAATTAAAGAACATAGAAGTAGTTTTTCGAAGGGAAATACCAATTCTACATGTGCAAAACTTTTTTAGCAGAAGGACACGGTTTCAATCATGACAGATATTTTTCACCTAACCGATGAGATTTTTATTGTGAAGTTGTATTTGATTGGAATGGGTATTTATCAGGGATTTGCAATCAAAATTACTATTACCTTATAGATTGAAGCAGTATTGATTCTTCTTGGCCGACACTTGATGATATTTTCACTGAATAGTTTACAAAATCACTACACAGTTTACTATACAATAGCGTGTTCATACATGAACATGAGAAAGCTATCATATAGTGAAAATCTCTCAATGAAACGTGACTTGAATGAAATATTGAGGTTTGTTTCTCGAGTTGTTTAAAAAAGTATTAGAAAAAAATGTACTCCGAACATATAACTAGATTATATTGTCATTCAATCATTCTTTCAGATAAGGTTTCAAATAATGAAAATTGACATAAAACTGATCTTCATGACATGTGCTCATGACGAAGTAAACATAAACTGAATGTATTGATATTTTTCTAAATTATTGTCATATATTCATCAAAAATGTATTGAGAAGTGAAATTCGATTATGTTTTCATATTATCTATTGACATAATTGTATTTTCTATTAATAATAGCGGTTAAACATTCCAGACTATTGACAAGTTTCAACATACTCTAATGGTTGGTCTCCTATGGCATTCATATTCTCTCCACATTCAAATCTCTTGAAATCTATAATTTCCAGTTTATGTTCTTCAAGGATATCTTTCACAGTAATGCTATCATCTAACAAATATTCCTGGTGAATTAGACATGATTCTTCATCTTTGTTTTTGGCGGGTTCATCAGTTGGTGTTCCAATTTTCTTGGGATCCATTCCAACTATATGTTGACAAATTCCTGAAGAAATTACACTTTTTGATTGAAATCAGTCATATATAATTGTGAAATGATTTTTTACATATGTGTGAAGACACAGATACCAATCTTTCTATCAACTTGAGGAGTACAGTGAGACGATTCATTAGAAAGCCTCCAGAAGACTCTACTGCCAGTGGCCATTAGATAACCATGAAAATTTGAAAATATCTCTTCTGCGACTCCAGTCTCCATTGAATTTCATCAGAAGTCAATAGAAACTCACAAGTTTGAAGAAGGAAAATAAATCAATTATGGACATCAGCCTAGTAATCTCAGGATTTTTTTGTCTTGCTAACTATCAAATGTTTTTAGAAAAATAGTGAAAATGAATTTTCATGCCTTTTCAAATACACTGAAATATTCATAAAATTTCATGAAAATTGAATAGAATACAATAAAATCAACAATTCAAATGAATTGAAAAGTAGGTTTGTTACATTTGACTCTACAGTACAACTTTAAGAGGATTTTTTCTTTAAATTACTCTGTATCAATATTTTTGGCATAATGCTTACTAGAAAACTGACAACTCTATTGAATAGTTTGACTATTTTTCATTAAAAATTTAAATTAACTGAAGGTTATATTTTCCGACATGTGAGACTTATATCTTCCATCAAATAGAATTGGAAAACAAACATTTTATTTAAGAAATAACCTAAATTAAAAATCTTAAACATTCAGAATATAGTTTTATTACTCTATTCAATCCAATGATCTTTATATTGGTATTACTTACCTTTTCCCAGTTCTATCGTATTTTCAGTTGATTCAGCTGCTTTATAAGCCAATAAACCTCCAAGTCTACCAAGTAAGACTTTATCACTAGCACTTCCTGATGGTGGGCATAAGCTGTAATGATTATATTTTCAGATATACATTTTATAATTTTAGAAAATACTTTTCATGAAAGTTTGGTTTGAATGGAAGTGTGATATTTGAGAAAATTATGTTTCACTAAAATCTGAGAAATTAATGAATATATCAACAGACAATGTGTTCAAGTACAATGAAGGGCAAACTGAAAAGTTCGCCCTGAAAATATACAAAATAATATAAATCTTTGAAGAGTCTATTTAGTTAGTAACTTTTGTATTTATAATTGTTGACTTGAAATGAAATATATCACTGAAAAAATAAACTTTTGATACTTAGCCATTTGCATTTCACATATGCATATGTCATCGATGACATAAGCAGATCAAGCTTATTCCGTGACATTAAAAAATCGTAATTCATGAATGAATTGTGTGTATTTTCTATAATGTTATCCAATTTGGTACTGAAGAGCCTTGGGGCAAGTGTCTTAAGGCGAAACATCGGTGTATACCAGTGAGGGTGACAGTGTTCCATGTAAGTGCAATTTATTACCATTCATTCAAAGTAGAACTCATGTGAATGATATCTGATTTCTATTCCACAACGAATGTTTGAAATACAAACTGAGTAGAGAAAAGTATCTTCTGTATAATTCAGTGTTCATATAGAAGTATTTGTTTCGAAATAATTTTTTTCTTTCATGTAATTCAATGTTTATATGAAAGTAGCTGTTTCAGGAGGACTTTCTTTCAGTTTGCATGATTTACACATCCATGTATAGAGTTACTTATTTCCAAATTGATTACTTCCTTCCTTTCTTTGGAAGATTCCCTCTTCATTTTTTTTGTATCAAGATGGAGTAGTAGAAAGCCAAAAACTTTCTTTCCCAAAAATTATTCACTCCTAAAAATATAACCCCTTCAATTCACATATATTATATATTGAATTTTTGAAAATAAATTGAAGTGGTGTCTTCAGCAAATAAACTTTCTGCACCCAAAGAATTGAAATATATAGCCTTGCGGTACCTCAAACATTTTTTAAACTAATTATGTCATTCATATGAACATACTGCTTTCTAATCAATGAATAATTTTGAAGCCAACTCGGATATCTATATCATGCATTATTTTCGAAAGAATTTTATGGTCCACAGTATCAAATGCTTTCTTCAGGTCCACATTTTTTGTTTAAATCTAAATCTAGCTGGAAGTAGGTTATGACATCTGATAATGAGGACTTCGTGTTACTATTTTTTCGGAATCAGTATTGTCCATTATATAATAAATTTTAAATTCTCAAGATATTCAAACAATCTAGAATGTGCTGATTTCTCAATAATTTTAGACAAAACTGGTAAATCTGAAATTGGCCTATAATTCGGTATTTGGTCGTTTCTACCTGCATTGAATGACGGTTTTACTTGGTCATTATTAGGTAGTAGTATTTATTTTAGGTTATCCTAATGTACAGTCGTTAATTAAAAATATAATATATAGTTATTTTAAAAAGTCAATATGAAAACATCAATGACTTATAAAAGTTGAATAATCAAAAATGAGAAGAAAAAAAAGAAATGATATGGATGTCACATAAAATAATTATTTATTTTTTGTGACATTATCTTTTTATATTATCTTCACATTATCTGTTATTATCTTTTTTGATATACTGCCATAACGCTTGTTTGAAAGTGTGAATACTTTTGTTGTTTCTCAAAGAACCAGGCAGTTTGTTAATTTCCACTAGCCTGAAAAACAGACGTTTCATTGCTGACCTTGAGTTTGTCCTGGATATATGGAAGCTTACATTGGTTCTAGTACCATATTGGAGGACTTCATTGTTGACTTCAAATAATTTATTGAAATAGCTAGGTTGAATACCTTTTATCATTTTGAATATAAACCATACTTAGAATATAAGATTTGTTTGCGGTTGATAACCAGTGAAGAGAATCGAGCATAGTCTTTTTAGAAGTAAGTCGATTGCATCTCAGTCATACCCATACCTCTGTTTTGCAGTTTTTGTAGTTGATCTAACTCATTTTGATTTAGAAGATACAATAATGTAGCACAGAAGTCAAAATGTGGCTGAACTATATAGTTGTAAATTGTGACTCTTTGAGTTAAATGCTTAGATGCATTGCAAAAAAAACATTTTTTGAGGTTTTTTTTTATAATATAATCAGCATGATTATTGACTGTCACTGTTTTATCAATCATAAAAGTTAGATATTTCATATCAGTAACAAACCTGTGGAAAAAAAAATATTTACATTTCAGTGGTGCTAATTCTGATTTAACATTGCAATCAGTGGATTGTTAAATGATGAACAATCAACCTACTTTGTTGAATATGTTGATAGAGGACAACTTGTTGTCTCTCATCTGATCATAGGTCAGTAACAAGTCAGTATGTAACAGAGAAATAATAAACTTCAAGATTATAGTATCTAAGACCCAGAAGTCTACTGCTAATTTTGAATATATCAACAAAGGAATTGCAATAAGATTTGAATAATCCTATTACAAAAATAAACTTTTTTTCAATAATGGATAAATGTCATCGAATTCACTTCACTGACCCTACTTCATTCTTAAATTCCATCCAAAAAATTAATGCTTTCACTATTGATCTAATATCTGAAATTTTACGTATTGAAGGTCAGATATAGATTTCATTCAAAAGAATGTAATGAAAATTTGTGACTCCACATCGTTGTAATAATTTTCAGTTTCGTTGTGAGCCTGTTGCACTAGAGATAATCATGCATACAACTTATATCCAAAACAAGTTGAACTTCTAAAATCTGAAAAAGAAAATTATTGTACTAGATATTTTCTTTAAAGCTTCTGTTTTTTCCTAACAATTTAAAAAATATGGTAGACAGTTCTGGCTAAGAATATTTCAAATCTTACAATCCTCTTATGAAACATATCACCCCTTGACAAAAAAATAGAAAAATCTGATTTTATAATATAGCAAAAATAAAATTTTCATTTCATTTTACATACTTTGAATATTAAGACTAACAGCTTGGGCATAGTTGTTCTGTATGCATTAGGTGATAGCATCAGATATTTTTTTTTTACTTTCTATGAGTAGAAATTCAACAGTAGGTATTACACTAAAATAATTTTTTTTCTGAAAAGTCTTAGAAGATAAAAGAATGAAACTGTGATGGATGTGACGTAGATATGGAGATATGAATAGAACTATGATTCTAAGAGAGAAAAAACTGGTGAGAGGGTGGTCCTATAGTGTAGTCAGTAGGTTTGGATAAAATTACTTTCACTAAGAATGAAAGAGAAAGTGGAGAGAGCAGTATTAGTTCCAGTGTTACCGAATTCACGATTTTTACCAGATACATGATTAAAAACTAAAGCAATTACCTGAGAGATGAATGCCATTTCCAGCTTTTAGGCACAAAGCTCTTTTTAATGTTGCATTTTCTCCAAGGGTACCAATGGCCAGGGCAAGCTTATCAGCCAGTAATTTTCCATCAGCAGCCTTCAAGTTTTTCAGTTGTTCTGCATCTAGGCATATCTGAAGCAGGTAAATATTTTAAAATCTGGTTTGCCACTCTCAGAAGTTAAAACATGTTAGAGCTAATTATCAAGAAAGTTCTATCACGGGGCTAAGCATACATCATGAGTTAATAAAAGTAAATATGTTGTGAAAGAATATCATTGTAAAATTATTTTTGATACTTTACCAATCTTCAAACCATATTATGTAGATGTGCCTTAACAGATTGCTATTCAACCTTTCAATCCGTTGAAATAATAGGAAAAATACCCACAAATTGATTCTAGATTACAAATTTAAACATATACACACCATATAGAAAGCATACAATGACAGGAGGGTGTAAAAAACATTCATATTGAACTTTCTCAAAAAAAAAAACAAAAAAATTATTGATTCAACAAATTTTCGGAGCCCTCAAACTGAACTAGTCTTTGGACATATTATGTTTGGATATTCAAGAACTATAAATGACATTTCTATTCAAAATCATAGAAATTTGATAATCCATATACTCACTTTGGTGATTTTATCTTGTGACTTCTGATGATTTCTGACAAAATCTAAACAAGTTCTAGCAGCATCTTCGACAATTTTCTGAAACTCCCTGTTCCTTGCCACAAAGTCAGTCTCACAGTTCACCTCGACCAATACTCCATCATTCTCTTTCACTACTACACCCACAAGGCCCTTGAGAATCAAATAGTGAATTTGTGAATATTATTGAAATAATTAGTTTGATATGAAATAATAATTTCAAATACTCCACAATAATAATTCAAAATCAGTGATGATTAGCAATCAAACTTTGCAAAATATTTGTTAACAACTCGTATGATCTCCTGAAAAAGCTTAGTGTTTTGGTCTTCTGTTGGAAATACAGAACTCACTTTTGGCAATAAAAATCATAGTTTCACTTTCTTAACACATCACATGATGTGGACCTTTATTCACTTGCCTCTTCCACTTTTTCCAAACAAAACATTTAATTTCCTAACACTTGTATCTTTTTCAGCAAACTACATCATAATTTTTCAAGAAACTGAATGGTAGTTTGAAAAGGTTTGTTTTTGTTTATTCTGCTTGCAGTGTTACAAAATTGAACCAAAAATTATTATGATGTTCACAAACTTATACAGCGACAAGGAAAAGGAATGCAACTTTCTTTTTTGGCATTCAAAATCTTCCACTATTTATTCCATGAAGACTGAATAGTTATACTAAAAGGTATAGAAATATGTGAGCCGAGAATTTAATAGAACTAGAGCTGATACCACAAAATTGATCGCTAAATGCAATATATATCGACTTCATTCATGATGAATTTCTGAAGCAATCATTTTGTTACAATTTTCAACTTTTGAGTGACCTTCTCTCCAAAAGGTCTCTCCAAAAGTAGACGAGAGGCCACTTTTGATTTTATATTTGTGATCAGCAGACAAAAATATGTACCTAAGGATAATGAAAACTTTTTTAAAAACTAGCAAGAGCCATTGAAACAAATATGTATCAAAATTTCCTTTCATATGTATTAGAAATCGGAATATTTTATTATCAATACACGATCATCAGGAGATTATATTAACTATTACCTGAGTGGTTTGTCTGCCCTCCAGTTTTGTAGCTTTCGACCAACCAAGAGATTGTGCTTGCTGTTTCAGCCAAGTCTCAGCTTGATTCAAATCGTTGTTATGCATATCCAGTGCTTTTTTACAGTTCGCAAAAGTGTATCCTGTTTTCTTGCGAAGTGTGGCAAGCAAAGACTTCTCAGCTGCTGAATTGTAACTAGTTAGGTGGAAAAACCTTGTAATCGCTTTGGTGAGTATCTGGTAAACAGTGAGTACAATAGTTAGGAAAATGACAGCAGTAATTCCTAGGCTTGCAAAATAAAATAAAGTCATTCTTGAAATATGTGCTTCAGTGCATGATTACTTACAAAAAATTTATGTTATTTTGATTAATCGATGACGGAAAATTGATTGGGTAACCATGGTAAATAATTAGTTTAACTCAAGAAAACCGAGTTTTCGTTTTGTTTCAGTTTTTAACATGTTACGTGACGAATAGTTTTGGAAAGAAAAGTAAAAGTACCAGGTATGTTTTCTTACCATTTTGAAATCTATTTTTTTTTTAACTACGGAAACTAAGATACATTAAAAACAGGTTATTTTATAACCTCACAACTGACAAAATATATATCAAAAAATCTGATTCTGACATATGTCAGTTCGATGGCAGACAGAATACTTAACTTTTATGGGATAGTTCAATCGACACTCAAATTTCAACAATCGTGACGTCACAACGATTCTTGCAACCTCAAATGCATTTGAAACAAATAAAAAATATTTTGTACGGTAGGTAAGGACCCGATTAAATGATATTTTACAGCAATTAGGTATCTTTCAATGGAGATTTCGAGAACTTTAACAGTCACCTTGTCAATCAAAAATCGTCTACTAAAAGGTTACCAATACAAACAATAGGTACAAAAATTTAAGGCAACTGTGCGTAATTTTGCCGATGCTGATTTTTTTAATTAGTTTTTTTTTCATTTGGAAGCTACCTGGCTTGTTCGTTTCTCATGAGTTTCCGTAAAACACTGCAATATTTGTTCTTGCAGAATCTAAGTAGAACGTTATTTCATACTCAAGTGTTATGTCAATGACCTAAAAAGGGATTTCTGATGAGAGATACGCAGTCAATATTGTTATGCAACAGATTATATAGAAAAAAGTCACTGTTGAAATTACTCGTCTGATACCTAAACTAACGAACGTCGATTCTTCGAGTAGTTGACTATTAGGAATTCTTTTCTCAGGATAAATACTTCATAGCTGAAAATAAATACATTTGAGAAATATCCGCTGAATTCTTTTAATGGAAGCTGAGTAAGCCGCATATATTAGATACCACAGAATTATGCCACATTCTAATTTTGACCGGACATAAAAAGTAACTTTATTACATCCATGTTCATAAGATCTTTGCTATTTCCCATCATGAAACCTTGCATGCTGTTAGCTGAGAATAGTTTTTCCACCAAGATCAGCAAATATAAGTTTCTGCATTTTTTGACCTTGAGCTTAAAATCATTGCTGCAGCACCGTTCAAATATAATTTTGACATTTCTTTGGATGTGTTGGCAATCTTCAACATTTTAAATTTCATGAAACATTTTCGGATCCTCAGCATACATCAGTTTGAAATAATCTATTCCATTATATTATTTTCGAAAAGGAGAACTAGCACTATAGACTATTAAAGTTTGTGAATTGACTTTACTTTCTCGAAACATACTTATTTATTTATTTCTTCTACTGGGTTAATAGCGAACTTGGAGACCACCTTACCATCATCACCAAACATTGAAACCATTTCTAATCTTCAAAATCATTATCGCAGATAGCGGCTTTACAGAAGTCATACTCATTCATTACTGAGATTATATACATGAACATTTTAAATTTCACCTATTGTTATAGGTAAATAACCCTGGAATATGACGTCCAGAGACGTGGAAAGAGACCGCCTGGTGAAGAAGATAACGGAGAAGCGAGCCAAGTTAGATGCTAGAGGGGATCTCAATATCAAAGTACCTAGATTAACTTTACCATCAGATTTCAATATAGAAGATAGGTCCCTGTTTTCGCTTCCACCAGAACTGCTAAAACCAATTGTGGCATCGTCATATCCAAAATACAAGAGAAAACTTGCGGCCGAAAAGAAGAAAGGTACGGTTCAATGAAAAGGGGTCGAGTAGTATTATAAAGTGCATTGTAAAACTGCTTAGTTATATTATACAAATTTTCCATCTGTGGTCGATGTGGCGATGTTCACCAGGAAATGTTTATGGTGACTTTCAACCGCGTTTTCATATTATTTTCTACCTAACTTTGAATTCTGTCATCAAAGTTATCGGGAAAATATGTTAGTGCTTTATCGTGAATTAAGTAAAAAATGGCGGGTTCAGAGTGAATCCCTGTGATATAGAATTTAAACCTTCCATTATGCTCGAAGGAGATGCCATCTATGGCCATTAAACGAAATTCACCCTCTGTCTTTCTCATCGACATAACCAGGTTATGTCGGTGGTCGGTGATGCCTAACACCCCAGGTAAGGCTTATGGTGGGTGGAAACAGTTCTGTACAGTGTAACATCACGAATGCTTTAGTTTTGCAGATAAAAGGACGAATATTTTTTAGGTGGTCAATGCCAAAGTTTGGTTTTGCAACGAACCACCTTGGGGAGCCTTGTTTATTTTTGATATTCATTTAATGAGTCTTTTGTTGTTGATTCTATACATGTTCTGCTGTTTCATCAATGCTTTTTTTTGGGACTTGGTTACAACTTCCATGGTACATATTGTTTAAATTTAATTTACAAACATATTGTTTTTGCGATGCTTATTCACACTATACAAAAAACCTACCTGCATATTCCAAGATTCTAGGTTCAGTAGCTTCGACTGTACGTTAATATAAGAATGTCAGTCAATCAATAGGTACGTACTTTTACAATATTGAATAGCATCTGCAAAAAAAACTGAAAGGACAAGAATGAAATACATTGGTTATCCTACTAACTCTAACCTACTAATATTATAAATGCGTGAAGTTTGTGAGGATGGATGAATCTACTGCATATATTTACGTTTTTTACTTTTTCACGACTAAACATCTCCACGGATTCAAATGTAACTTGGTATATAGATAGATCATGACTTGGAATAACACATAGGGTAGGTTAAGATGGTAAAGCGGGCAAAACAGCGAGGAACAGCTAGTATTGTATAATTGGGTACCTATTGATTGACTGACACCCTTATATTAAAGTACAGCCGAAGCTACTGAACCAAACATCTTGATAATGCAGGTAGGTTCTTTATATAGCGTAAATGAGCATCACGAAAGGGAATCAGGAGTTTACACCCCAGAGGGAAAAATAGGGGTTCAATGATTGTATTGAATTTGGTCAGTTTTGAAGTTGGAAACCTGAAGTTTTGGGTTGATAAAAAATATTGTAACTATCGAGAGATCATTATAACAGTCATAATGATCTCCTGAGGATGCTAACTTGGTTAACGAAAGCGTCAAGAAGCCGTAATTTTTTTGTGTGTAACGAATAGTTACAATAGATTGTAACTATTCGTTTAAAATTGTCTGTCACAAAATTTAATGTGATTAACCAGATTCTACGCGGACTAAGTCGCGGGCAACAGCTAGTAATTTATAGTTTTACTTTAAAAGTACAAACGTATTCCAAAAACACTTTATTGTGAGATTTTCACTAAATTGTTTTACAAAAACGCAACACGTGTTTCGCCATACAATGGCTTCATCTGGCGTGTCTTTCAACTAATTCTACACATTCAATACTAAATATATATATATAGTTTATGGAGTACCTGAAATCAAAGTACCTGTAAACGAAGTACCTGAATTTTAAGTAGCTGATATTTTACCTGAGTTTCTAACGAATTAAATTACCTGCACTTATGTTCCATTTTCACATTTGAAAAAATATATTCAGTAACGGAGAGTTATTGAGTTCTAATTGATCATTCAGTAAATTACCCGAATTCCTGAATCTATTGATTTCTAAACATTCTAGATGATTAAGTTTCAAACTCTTCTCTTCTAAATGTAACACCTCGTACTCATGATTGAACTCGTGTCCTTCTGCTAAAAGATGGTTTGCAAATGTGGAATTGGTCTTTCTATTTACAAAACTACTCCTATGTTCTTTAATTCGTTGGAAAAATGTTCTTCCTGTTTGCCCAATATACAGTTTTGGACAGGAGCCACAAGTCAGCTTATATACTCCTGATTTATCCGACACCAAAGTTTTGTCCTTATTGTTTTTAATAAATTTACTTAGGTTATTATTCGTTCTATAAGCTACGTTACTCCTTCTTTCTTCAAAAAACGGGCAATATTCCTGTTTGGTTCCCCCACATATGTCAATGTCTTATAACTCACGTTATCGCATCTTGAATATGGGTAGACCAGATCCATGGCTTGCTTTTGTCGTTTTTTGGAAAGAATGGAGTTTACAATATCTACCTTATAACCGTTATTAATCGCGATTTGTTTGATCAAATTCAGCTCTTTCTGAAAATCCCTATCAGACAGTGGAATATTCAATAATCTGTGAATCATACTATTGAATGCAGCAACTTTATGCTGGTACGGGTGTGTGGAGGAATTATGTATGATAATGTCCGTGTACGATGGTTTGTGGAAATTGCAAACTCATGTTTATTGTTATTTTTCGTAATGGTTAAGTCCAGATAATTTATTGAATTATTTACCTCCCTCTCAGTGGTGAATTTTATTGACGGGTGGATGGAGTTGGCATATTCAATGAACTTGCCTAATTGCCTATCTGTACCAGTAAAACATACTAAGATATCATCTACGTATCTGTACCAGTACAAAAAATTGTTGGCTAATTGATTATTATGGATTTCATACTCTATGTTATCCATGAAAATTTCCGCCAGTAAGGGACTCAAATTTTCCACAAACCATCGTACACGGACATTATCATACATAATTCCTCCACACACCCGTACCAGCATAAAGTTGCTGCATTCAATAGTATGATTCACAGATTATTGAATATTCCACTGTCTGATAGGGATTTCCAGAAAGAGCTGAATTTGATCAAACAAATCGCGATTAATAACGGTTATAAGGTAGATATTGTAAACTCCATTCTTTCCAAAAAACGACAAAAGCAAGCCATGGATCTGGTCTACCCATATTCAAGATGCGATAACGTGAGTTATAAGACATTGACATATGTGGGGGAACCAAACAGGAATATTGCCCGTTTTTTGAAGAAAGAAGGAGTAAACGTAGCTTATAGAACGAATAATAACCTAAGTAAATTTATTAAAAACAATAAGGACAAAACTTTGGTGTCGGATAGATCAGGAGTATATAAGCTGACTTGTGGCTCCTGTCCAAAACTGTATATTGGGCAAACAGGAAGAACATTTTTCCAACGAATTAAAGAACATAGGAGTAGTTTTGTAAATAGAAAGACCAATTCCACATTTGCAAACCATCTTTTAGCAGAAGGACACGAGTTCAATCATGAGTACGAGGGGTTACATTTAGAAGAGAAGAGTTTGAAACTTAATCATCTAGAATGTTTAGAAATCAATAGATTCAGGAATTCGGGTAATTTACTGAATGATCAATTAGAACTCAATAACTCTCCGTTACTGAATATATTTTTTCAAATGTGAAAATGGAACATAAGTGCAGGTAATTTAATTCGTTAGAAACTCAGGTAAAATATCAGCTACTTAAAATTCAGGTACTTCGTTTACAGGTACTTTGATTTCAGGTACTCCATAAACTATATATATATATTTAGTATTGAATGTGTAGAATTAGTTGAAAGACACGCCAGATGAAGCCATTGTATGGCGAAACACGTGTTGCGTTTTTGTAAAACAATTTAGTGAAAATCTCACAATAAAGTGTTTTTGGAATACGTTAGTTATGGATTTTCATCAAGTATCGGCCGATTCCATCATATATTTAAAAGTACAGTAACTGAAAAAATATGCCAATTGCACTAAGCAATGAATAGTTTCGAGAATCGATTTATGTTGATACCTATAAAAAAAAATTCGCGAAACTAACACAACTGTCAACGACGTCTGCCCTCTCGCTTCTGCCCGCGTTCGGGAGATGACGCTTCATTGTTTAGACTACCCCTCTACCCCGGCGCATCGTCCCGCGTCGTCTCACAGTAGACGCAAATCGCAATGGCTTATTGCGTTGCGTCAAGTTAATCTTATCGTGATTCGTCGAAATTACTTAGTGTGAAAGACAAAGTTTATCTATATAAAATACCTAAAACAATAATTGTATTAATTTTTATAAGAATTTTACATATATTCTAACATGTTCCTTGTAAAAAAGTATCCAATTTTATGGTATTCATGGCTCAATATTTTGCATATAGTGGCTACCACATAGAAGGTAGATATATTTTATCGCGGACATTTATTTAGAACTATTTAAAATAAACAATCTTACGGTACATTAACTCCAACGATATAGGCAGACACGCCAAGATAGCTCTCAGGGAGAAAGAATTTTTACGACTTACTTAATACTTATGATCAAAATTACACAAAACTTTTGTAAATTGTAACATATATGTTATTCTGATGTATAAGCTGTATTTATGCAAAGTTAATCTATATATATACTATTAATTAGTGGTAATTAGTGAAGCCGTTCTAAGGACATCTTTCTTTTAATTTTTTGCCAACTCCGGTTCGACATTTTAATGTGAAACTTCTAACAAATTACCTCTCGCTATTGGTCTAGGTTCTAGGCTAACGAAATTTCAATTCATCCTCGTACACTTCAGAAAAGAGTAATTGCAGCTTGGCTTGGCTCTGCAACGGACCGCCTTGGAGAGCCTCGTTTGTCCTTGATATTCGGGTATTGAGTCTTTTGTAGGGGAGAAATTCCATCACCCTCACATTTGAACCGTTATTTATTGTTTAGAATTACATTCAACTGAATAATTGAATATATTATACCGTTCCAGTTGCTGAACAACAATCAAAACTCAAATCGTATGCGGCTTTGAAAAAACAAAGAGAAGAGTTCAGAAATAGGCTCGTCAAATTAATTGTTGGTAGAGAAGGAGAACCTGAAATTGAGGAAGATGAAATACCGTCTGCCGAAGAGAAAGAAATGTTGCGATACTACTATTACGTCAAACATGGGGTGGACACGGTTCATGTAGCACCCCTTGATGGAAAAGTATTAAGTAGGGTGAGTCGGTTTTTCAATAATCAAGAGTGTAACATGTGCTTATGCCGCATTTTTTTTCTGACATAAAATAATTTTCTGTGAAGCAAGCTTTTTTTTTTTAGTATGTTCGTGAACTTGCTATTGTCCTTTCAAATATATCAATTCTTATTTAGGGTTTAGGTCAAGTTCAAGGAATGATGAAGATGATGACTCTTTTCGATAAACTATGGTGTTAACCACCGTCAATTTTTTTGAAGACTAAAATAATTTCCAAAGTTTTTGGTGTGAAGGTATTTTTATACCGAAAATTACTCAAAATTATACAGTATTGTAACAAGAACTTCATATACAATAATATCAAATCACAAAACATCAAAATAAAATAGGTATTTTGGAACGAACTCATTGATTTTCTGGAGATTATTTTGGAGAATTATTTTGGACAAAAAAATTTATCGTCTTAGCAATTTTTTTTTCGTAGTCTTGATTTAAAAAAATGGGCAAAAAAATAAAACTTAGATGGTCATGCCTTCAAAATAAGAGTACTTTACTCTTGTCTCAAAATCAAATATTTGAAGGCTCTTCGCATATTACGCGTGTTTTACTATATTTTGTTGGTGCATGTTCAGTTTTAGGAGATGCACAAACTTTTATCAAGAATAATTTTTTGTCGAAAAATCCTTAATAAATAAGTTTCCCATATGGTGCATACTTTAGGGATGGCACTGTATAATTGTAGAACCATTACCCGTGGTGTACCTCAAGGTCAATATTTGGTGCTATTTACAATACATACTATTAACATTTCTAGAGTTTCGTAATATATACATATACACAGAATTTCTTGTTTATCATCATTCAATTTCAGTTTTAGTTAGGACAGGATGGGTTAGGCATAATTTTTTTCTTAAAATGAGTAACCTTAGTTTGCGCTGGCCCGAAGCCCCGATATATTCTGGAGGGCGGACCAGCATTATCAACCAACAACAACTACCCACACTTTGGGGTACCCTGAACAAGCGCAGTGAGCCAAAAATAATGAGAGCCAATGACTACAATAATCCGAACAAACATCTTGACAGAGTGGTCTGTGAAGAGTCTGGCGAAGTTCGAAGAGAAAATTTTGAAATTTTATGCGTTTTTCTCCTATTTTCGGAGCATATTCGTCCCGCCAGCAACTGAAAAATCCATAATAAATATCGTATTGCTATGGTGATCGAAAAGAACTACATCAGGCGTATTAGCTTGTTTGAGCTCGAGGGTGGGGAACGGATAGTTCCAATAAATGCGGTACTCTTCGTTTTCCAAAACAAATTCAATATCCCCGGAGCGTAGAGCAACACCGGTGTCTCGTCAGCACCGTAAAAGTGCCGTAAATGTTGATGGAGCACCCTTAGGGCCGTGTTATGTCGATGGATATAGAATGAAACATGCTGACAGCAAGTCCATTAGAGTCTTAGACACTTCGCGGTAGGACTACATCTTGTGTCAAGAACCTATATATCCATCACGCGACTGTGGTACACTAAAGTGTTGAAGACACCATCCTAGCGGATCATGACGAACTCCTCAGTTTCGAACTTCAGCCTACTCGACCTAAGGAAAGCAAAGGTCAGGCGCATTGATAAGTCAATGTTTTCGATGTTGTTGGAGAAGACACCATGTATTTCCTTATCCTTGTGTTGCCGCAGGAGTGAAGTGATCTCTGTGACATTTATATGAGTATTTCGCCCAACGAGTTCCAATTCGGTGACAGATTGGTGATTACACCGTTCAGTGTCAAAAACTAAACCGAGTTCACCAGCTACTCGGGCAGATGCCCTAAAGAGAAATGCTACAATTCCTGTTCTGTCATGGTCGCTGATCATGTAGAGTAGGGGATCCGAATTCCTGACGACTTTACAGGCTCTATTTAGCACCATTCTTTCATGTAGACGCTTCAAGCTCCAAAGTCAACGGCTTCCCTGTTGTCGGGGGAAGTACAACCGTGGAACGGACGCAAACTCCTATAGAGGTGCTTCATTTTTTGGGCCCACTTCACGACTCCAAATGAGTAGAGTAAGATTGGAACAGCAAACATATTCGTTTCAGCAACTTTGTTTTCCCCCGACAGTTCCGATGACCAGATATGTCGGAGTTTGTGTTGATACTTGCTGCGGAGAGAGTTCTTCACTGCTGTTACCTCTTTTGAGTGGCATTGGTCCATCCATACGTCTTTCCGGTATCCAGATGGTGCAGGATGCTTCCTATTTTGAGATGAACCGTTGCATATTTGTCTATCCCGAATTTCATACCGATAGCATACGTTTACTCTTCCACCACCCCCAATGACTGATACATTCAGGAGGGCGTGCCAACGACCAATTCGTGGGGAGTAATCTTTATTATTATTATAACTATTATTATCGTAACACCAGACGAACAAAATTTTTTGTTATGGGGAAAAATGGTTTTCATACAAAACTTGTAGATCATTATAATTTATACAACTTTCGAATTCAACCTTCACCAATAGGGGGTTACATTTCGGAGAAAATCAATAAAAGCAATTTTTCACCCCTGAAATTAACCCTATTCCATCCCCGTACTACATTACAATTTTTCTGCTGTCAATAATTTTTCACTTTCCAAAAATTATTTGTATTAACCTTATAGGTTAGCATAGCATTGCTACTTTGGATAATCTTTAATCAGATTAGTTTTTCAATTATTTTTGAATATAGTTATTATGGTTCATGGGTTTCGTCAAAAAACACTATCAAGTGACACCTCGTCTTTTCATCATTTGTGAATGAACAAATTCATAATCCAAATTAAAACAATTCAGCTCGTCTTATTGTTTTGAATCATACAGGTGTTGGCCTTAGTACCCCGCCGATTAATGATCTGGGAGGAAACTTTGAGCGAATCCATCAAAGATGTAAAGGAAGATTTTATGATGGCTGTGAAAAAAGCAATCATAGATTTTGTTCTACAAGATCCGGCTTTTGTAAGACCTCTGGGAGATGAAGAATCAAAGTACCGAAAAGAACTGAAGATGATCGGAAATAGCTTCAGACCCAGCTTCAATGCGGCTAAACTGAAAATGGAGAGAAACTTGCACGTTATCAATCCTTGTTTGGCGGCACTGTTGGATTTATGGTACAGCAAAAAATTAACGTGAGTGCTTAAACATTCATAGAAGAATATGAACCCTTCTGTCTACATATTTTTGTTATAAATATCCAACACTCAGCGTATGTCGCTGTTCTCATTTGTCTTTTTATTTTTTGACAAAAATTGACGAAAATCGTTTCATTGTGGCCTTGGCGGAACAACTCATAAGTGATTTAAATTATATCTTCGGTAGGAGTCAAACTGTTGAACGTCAACTTGGATATCAACTTGGTTATCAGCTAGTACAAACAGTTGACTACCTCAGGGGTCTATTCTTGGTCCTATCATCTTTCTTTCGTATATAAATGATCTGACATCGTTGAATATAGAGGCAAATTCACGTTATTTACAGATGACACCACTATAATATGGCCCAGTAATAATACCTCAGATCTCCACAAAATCATATCTTCAGATATCAGGAGTATCAAAGACTGGTACGATACTAACTTTTCATCTTTAAATGTCATGAAAACTAGTTTGAAATCTTTTCAAGACATTCCAATATATCGAGAACAAATTAGGCACAAAATTCGTTAGAATTGTCATACATAACGATTTGAGGTTTGATGATGCCGTCAGAGCACTCACTAAAAATTTTTCTTCGGATTATTATGCAGTAAGAATCACCTTTAGAGAATTAGGTTCGTCTGCAGCTGAAACCGTTTATTATTTATCAGTAGAATGTCATTTGAGATATGGAATTCCCTTCTGGAGAGTGTTCTAGCACCCACTTGTTTTCAATATTTTTGTTAAAAAAGCGATACGTTATTTATTCAAAATAAAGCAAGACTTCTGTAGGCCTGTATTTAGTACAGATGAAATTATGACAATTTATGCCATTTTTATATTGGAAACGCGTGCTTTATAAACAAACATAAGTGAAATTTCCTCTGGTCTTTTCCAAATATTTCACTTGCCAGAATCCCGATTTCAAACTACCTCTACCAACGTTGACACTTACTAAAAGTTCAGTGTTTCATAAAGACCTAAAAAATTTTAATCAACTATATAGAAAGCTCTACAGAATTCAGGAAAGCAATCAAAGTTCCAGTCTCTAATAAAGCCTATTCTAGTTTAGAAGAATTTTTCGACGATAACTTTTTTGAATTGTCTAAGGCCTCCGATGCTTGCTTAAATAAATCTAAAACAGCTAGTTCAATATTACTTCCATTAATGAATCCATACTGCCTTTCTGTTAATACCTCATTTTTTTGAAAAAATTCCAGTAGGCGAATTTTGAGGGCATGCTCCTAAAGGTAATGTTGAAGTTAAACTGATTGGTAAATTTCATTTAGCTACTGTTATCCGGTCAAATTAGACCAAAAAATTGGAGTGAAGATACAGAAATTCGAACCCTGTTCAAAACTGGTAGGATTATTGAAAACATTATCATAAATGGAGTCTCGGGGTGAAAGATACAAAACAGGTTTTTCACGATTTTCAGAAAAACGGTTAATTTTATCATGAAATTAATTCAGAAAAAACTTTGTGGATCAGATAAATATCTGTCCTGATACGTTTTCTCTTAAAAGCCACTGTTTCTGAGATATAACGAATCATCTGATCTACAATAATAATAATAATACTGATGATTTTCAAACATGACTCAACCTCTGACGTGAGCACTAAACTCTTGCGAAGGTTCGATATGCATTGGTCGAAGACGAAACGGACTGGTTTGAGTTTGACGATAGTCGTATCACTAAGTATTCTGGCAATATCTTGAATTTATTGGAGCCTCTGGAGACACCCTACATTTTATTCTATGAAAGGGAGGACACTGACAGATCAAGATCTCCAGATGATGTGGTGCTGCAGGTTTTTCCGGGTTTTTCTGCAGCTGAAAAAGCAAAGGCGCCATTGGAATTAATCAACCCACCCCGGAGCGCCAATTAATTTTTGTTGTTTCATAATTTGTATTACTTTTTTTATGTTTCTATAATTAAAAATTCCTTTTTTTTTGTCTGAACTAATTTTATGACAGAACCGTTTTACTTAAAATCGTGAAAAATCAGTTTTTGTGACTTTTGGCCCCGAGTAATTTTTTTTTTTCACGTATCCGATCGATGAGAATTTATTAATGGACAAAAATACATAATTTTCCTAGACTTCTATTAACACATTCCTAATTAATTCATGATTGCAGAAAATTACGGTTGATAGAAGTGGAAACACTGAAGCAACACCAAGGCGCTTTTGAACTACAAGACTTTAAATACACCGCCAACAAGCACATACAGAAATGCAAGACCACCTTAACCGATGTTTATTATCGAGAAGTCATCGACATATTTCTCTTAGGAAACAGAAGGAAAAAGCTACCTGATCCCAGTAAGAAAAAGAAGATGCAATCGTTTTATAACGCCGTTGCTACCATAATGACCTATCATCTGCAAACTCTTTGTCTCAAGTCGCTTTATGACTATGTAAATTATATAACGGATGTGAAGGTAAGATGACTGCATCCGGGTATGATTTGTTTATTTGTAATACATAAAATAAAAATTTAGTTAGACGTTTTCAAAACTACAAACAATGAATATTTTTTCAAATTAATCCGGAATTTTTGTTTTTTAAATTTTTTTGAAGCATTTGGTAGCACATGGTAAAATCTGATACCTTTATACCAAATTGAATTTTTTCCAATATTTGTTTTCATTTTCATTACCTTCAGATTGCCAGAATATCTTGTCAAATGATTGTGTTTGTCACCATTGATTTTGAAAGTCAAATTTGAATTTTTGAGGTTATTTTTGGCCAAATGAATGAGGCACATAATTTGAATTTGTGTAAGGATGACAAATCTAATAGTTATTTTGATTTATACAAGTTACCTTGTGGTTCTACTTGTATATACATCTTATAATTTTGTTCTGAAGTTTTTTCAATTGATTTCAATGAGGAATTTTTTGACATTCCCCATACTGATATAAGATATTGAATTTTGGAATATACTAATGAAAAATAAATCAATTTAAGGTATTTTAGGGGTGAAACTTTTCTCATTTTGAATAATATTCCAATTAAAGGAGCTATTTTTTTTCTTATTGTTTCAATGTATTTTCTCCATGATACATTTTCATCTAGAATAGGACCAAGAAGTTTAGCACTAGAACAGTATTCAATATTTTCATAATAGAATTCAATATGATTTTTTGAATCAAATAATATAGACCTTTTTGATGAACATATATGAAGATTTCTGAAAATTCAGTGTCAATTTGTAGCATTGAAGCCATAAAGATATTTGATCAAGGTGTTTTGAAATATTGATTTTGATATCTCGTACACTATTTCCATTGTAAATTAAAGTGGTGTCATCAGCAAACATTTGTAACTCACCAAATAAATTTACTGTAACCAAAGAATTGAAATATATAAGAAACAGAACAGGTCCAAGTATTGATCCTTGAGTTACCCCACATATTATTTTTTTACTGATTATGTCGCTAATATAGGCATATTGCTTTCTATTCATTAAATAATTTTTAAACCAATTATAAATGGATTCAATAAAGAATTAAAAAATACAATCAAATTTTGGAAAAAAGTCGATGTATCACGATGGGATTATTATAAATAATTCAATTCCAAAAAAAATAAAGAAGCACTATTCCATTATAATATTTAAATATCAATCGAAAAAAAATCTAATGAGTGGAAATTAATAGTTTACATTTTTTCCTATTACTCTTGAATTCATTTTCAACATGTTTTTTCTTCATATTTTACTGCAATTCATTGTTATTTTTTGTAAAATATGTCATTTATGTTATTTTATTATACTTCGTAGTTAAGTAAAGTTCCTAATTATAAGCATTTATTGTTTCTTGAGACAATAATTGAACTTTGATAGTCTCAAAAATGATTAGCAACATACTCGTACACATAAACTCCCCAATATTTTCAGGAAACAGCAAAATTAAAAATATATCGTTCTCTGCAAAAAAAGTTGCCGAAAATAATATACAATGTACAACACCGAAATATGAACTGAAAATCCGTAGAAAAAATATACAGATATATTATTTGGTACATAAAGGCTTTGTATCTGTTTTAATAAAAATTAAAACCGAAATTTGAGAAGCTAATATTTTCAAATCCTCATCAGCACTACGATTTTTTCTAGTTATCAACAGAGTAATATTTATTACAAATCATTTTATAATTTTTTTTAATTCATTCAGGGTTATTGAAAAATGAACATATATATCTTCTAAAAATTTGAAACTTTGTGCACCGTGAGTTGGAAAAGACAATTCACAACAATTATTATTGTTTTTTTATCGACCTTCTTTGAGTTTTTTCACCTTCTACAATCTGAAAACTATGAAAATTGTAATGGTGAACTTAATACACGTGTAGAAAGGGCAGACTTTTTAGTTAACCCCGATAAGTTACTGCGTAAATTAAAAGTATTTCTCACGAAAAAAATATCTTATTTAATAATTTTGCCTATCAAAAAAGGGCTAAGAAATTATACAATAACGTTCCTGCATTTGTCTTCAGAAATGGACAAAATTTAAGTTTATACTGCGTATAAACGCAGTTTTTCCTTTGCTGATTATTTTTATTTCTCAGCTTCCTCGACTCATGTTCCTCCACAAAAATTGACTTTCGCTTAATAATCATTATCGATTCTGCAATCATCATAGTTTTCAGATAATCTTTTATTGTAAAATGATTTTCAGATCTATAATTATATGTTCATTTTCGCATATATATTTCTAAAATTGTTTATTATTTTATGTACATAATCTTCAAATAAAAATTAAATTTTTCAGTATTCCAATAAAGGATTCCAAATTAAGTTACAACAAAGGGTGAATATACTGGTATTTGAGCCGCCCTTCAAAAACTTTAGAGATACCCTCATACACTTAATAGACGATATTATTGATGCTGTTATGGATATTCCACGTTTGGAAACAAAATTATATTTGGACTGGCAAGAAACGGCGTTTCTTCAGGTAACGATGATAAAAAGCAGGGAAACTAACGATTAATGTTATTACATAGGTTGATCATTTGATCATTGAATGTAAAATATATTATTTTGCCAATCAGCACTAATTTGCACCAAAATTAAACTTTACCTTCATACCAAATTTCCCCAGATACATTGGCCGATTATAATAATGAAATTAAAATTCAAAATATGTTTGAAAATACAGGGTGTAACTAAATAAGTGTAAAGCATTTAAGCGGGTAATTCCTCATCGAAAAAAAGATAGGATCTTTCATATAAAGACATTTCATTGGAGCATCTCTTGTTGAGATACAGCCCCTTAAAGGGGGTACATAAAATTTGTATAACAATTTTTTACACAAGTACTAAATAGTTACAATATTGAAATTGACCTGACGTTTTGTACTACCAAAAATACACTTAGCCAGAAATTTATTTGGTTCATCTCATGGTTGTAAGGGGTGGAAAACGCAACCCCTAAAATTTATTTCCAATGTAACTTTTTGTCTTATCATTTGTTTACCATTTAAAAATTCATTTCCGATATCCTGTATCATTCTAAACAAAAAATATCTCTTGGGTTTTTTGCCCAAATGAACCAGTTCGCAGCAAAAAATTATTTTAGGAACACCTACAGAGATACATCGTCATAAATGCAAAAATACGAAACTAATCTATCTAGTAGGTCGCTATTAGCGATAGTGACAATTAAATTGGTATGACGTTGTCAGTTTGTGGATTTTCGAAATTGAATTAATACTAATTGTGTGTTGTTGTTCTGTTCTTAATTTGTTACTTTAATAATTCACTTGTTATTATATGCATTACGTTTACGGTCTGTCGCAGGGGAATGGGTTTGAAGCTTCTAGAAGATATGCTGAAATGTATCCTCAATGGAAGCATCCTTCACATAGAATATTTGCTCGACTTCATCAACGATTACGAGAATATGGTTCATTCGACAAAAGAACGCAGGATTGTGGTCGCCATCGAGAAGTACGAACACCACAGTTCGAGGAAGCAGTACTTAATTTGATTGAAGAACAACCTAATACCAGTACTAGAAAGATTGTTTTCCAACTAAATGTTGATCATATGACGGTATTTCGAATTTTAAAGGAACAACTCTTATACCCTTACCATCTGCAACGAGTACAGGCTCTGTTACCACGAGACTTTCCGAATCGTCTTGAATTTTGCAATTGTATGCTGGAAATGATTAGAAGAAATTGTGACTTTCTGAAAACGATAAAATTCACAGACAAATGTAGTTTTTTTCGGGACAAAAACTACATTTGTCCTCGATCGAGGTGGACCACAGAACTGGCTCGCTCGATCCCCGGATCTCAATCCTCCCGATTTCTCTATTTGGGGTCATTTACAGCATCTACATCGCGTACTCTTGTTCGCGATGTAGATGACTTAAGAAACCGCATCATCGATGCGTGCAGGGTTATCAGAGATACTCCAGGAATATCTGAGCGAATACGTGGCTCAATGCGCCGACGTCTAGTCGCATGCGTAATGTCTGAAGGTAGACATATTGAACATTTACTATGATTTCTATATGTTGTGTGTTTTGTTATTGATAAATAAGTTTTGTTTATTACCCTTCAATCGTTTAATGCAGGTACTAACTACAAAATAACAATAAATCCAGTTCGCATTTATGACGATGTATCTCTGTAGTTGTTCGTAAAATAATTTTTTGCTGCGAACTGGTTTATTTTGGGCAAAAAACCCAAGAGACATTTTTTGTTTAGAATGAAACAGGCTATCGGAAATGAATTTTTAAATGGTAAACAAATGATAAGACAAAAAGTTACATTGGAAATAAATTTTAGGGGTTGCGTTTTCCACCTCTTACAACCATGGGGTAATCCAAATAAATTACTGGCTAAGTGTCTTTTTGGTAGTTCAAAATGTCAGGTTAATTTCAATATTGTAACTTTTTCAGTGCTTGTGAAAAAAATTGTTATACAAATTTTATGTACCCCCTTCAAGGGGCTGTATCTTAACAAGCGATGCTCCAATGAAGTTTCTTTATATGAAAGATCCTATCTTTTTTTCGATGAGGAATCACCTCCTTGAATTTTTTACACTTATTCAGTTACACCCTGTATATAAACATGTGTAAAGATGGAATGTCAAATGAGAAAAACGAAAAAAATATTTTGTAGAAGTACCTACTTTGAATTTAAACATTTTATGTTTTTCAAATTGGCTGGCAGCTCATTATTAATTAATACACCATTAGGCAAGATGTAACGTTTCCCAATTTCCATTTTTGTTCCAGAAATATTTTCGACAATTATATATGAGATTTTTGGGAAACAAAGTCTTTGTCTTTCTACTTCTACATCTCCAGCAATCATCTTCAGAAAATTAACTCTATACATTGATATGTAGATCCTGCAAAAAAGTAACTTTCAGATACAAACTGGAAAAAAGTCGAAACAGCTATTTTCATGTAAACATTGAATTACACGAAAGAAAAATACTTTCAAAACAAATACTTTCATATGTAAGCTGAATACGAAAACCATTTTTCTCTTCCGTTTGTATTCCGAATATTCGTAATGGAATCGAATCAGATATGATTCACAGGAGTCCTACACAATATAATTAATGAAAGAAGTAAAATTTCACTTACCTGAAACACTGTCATTCTCACTGGTAGATACCACCCGAATGTTTCGCCGTAAGATACTTGCCTTACTGGCTCTTCAGTACCAACACGGATAACATTAAAAAAAAATCTCAATTCGTTCATAAAATTACGACTTTTTGTTACGGAACGGGTCGAATCCACCCACGTCATCGATGACAGCACGTAAATAACATTCATTGGCTAATTTGATGAAATACTAGCCAAAGGAATCTTGTTTAAATTGAAAGCCAAAACCACTCTTTTCTAAAATTTAATGTCTCCTAAAAATATACCCTTTCAATTTAAATAAATGAAATTGTTTTCGGTGAATTTCAAACTGCTGTTTTTTAATTTATAACAGGTTAGGTGAAATAAGAAACAAATTGCCAATCATTGAAGTGAATCCAAATTCAATAACCATTTTCGTTTATACACATTTTTAGTTGGTTCTAAGTGTAGACGTTTATAAATACATTTGATAAATGTATTTGGAAATTTTGTCAATAGTTTGAGAATCACCGTATTTGCCGATCCCCATACATGCATTATTATTTAAGAAACATTTATTGTGAGATTTTCACTACACGTGTTGTGATTCTGTAAAACTGTAGTAAAAATCTCACAATTAAGTGTTTCTTGAATACGTTATGGATTTCCATCAAGTATTTTCCGATTCCATCACATACTCGTATACAGGGTGTTTTAAATTCGATCCTCACCTTTGGGATCTCGGACTCTACGATACGAAGATGGTTAAATTGGGGCAAGGTTGCGCATTTCCCTGACTAACAATATGCCGTTGAGAAAGTTCTAGAAATCCGAGTATATCCGGAGATATCTGGAAAAAACAGAAATTTTGGAAAATGGTTTTTATTTTTTCTGGCTTTATTTTTCGAAGGATTCGAAAACGAATTGAACTTCCACAATGCCACTTTTTCCCTGCTACATAATGGTGTTTTCGGATATGCTATCCGATGTTTCGTCTTCCGGCCACAATCATCAACTTTATTTTTTTCTTATGGGCGCTATATTGGATTCTTTCTGTTTTGAATACAATCAGATTTTACCTTTTCATTAATGTATCATATGTCATCATTGGAGATATTGAAAAAAAATAATTCTCATGATAATAGGCTTTGACTTTGAAGAAGGGCACAGTTGTGTTATCATGAACAAGGCCAGCATTTTGAGCATTTGCTGTGATTTACTTTTGGCTTTACATTTTAGTTAATTATTGTTATTTGTTCAAAGTTCTACTTCATTAGAAAGGACACAATGTCTAATTTACCTCATACACACCTTATTTATCAAATTTTGATTGTTGATTCTGTCTCCGTATTTTTTCCTCGGCTTTTCAAATGAACCAAACTTGGTGAGATTTTTTTGATACAATAACTTGAACTAGTTCGATGTGGTTGTCGTTTTACGGGATACAAATTTAAACACATTTCCGATGTCCTAACACTGTTTCTATCGTATTTGTAATAAATTTGTATCATATATCTTTTTTCTTCATTCGTGAACTCCATTTTTCGCCAAAAATTCAATGACTTTTACAATAACAAAATGCCATTGAGTGTAGCAAATTGAAACTCAAATTTAGAAATATCAAAGTCAAAACCTATTATGATAAGAATTATTTTTTTTTCAATATCTCCAATTTTTCGAAAAGAAAATGATACATCATTCACTTCCTCTGATCACTTCTGATCTGAAGATGATCACCAAGTGATCATCTTCAAAGAGGAAGATCTTTTTTAATCTTAAGATTAAAAAAAATGTTCCTCTTTGAAGATAATCACTTGGTGATCGAAACACGTGTCGAGGTGTTGAAAATAACGATTTGGTGTTGGGAAAAAAATCCAGTAATATTCATTACTACACCAAAGGTTCCAAACAGTGCATCATAAGTATATAAAGAACTTCGATAAATAATCGGTGAAACTTCTTTAGAAGTTCCTAACTTTATAAAACAATCATTTATTTCAAAAAAACTAGAATGATTTGTAGAGAGAATGTAGAGAATACATATTCATTAAATATATGAGTTCAAAGAGAAGAAAATCAGAATTGGAGTCATTGATAACAAGAACAAACAAATATGATACAAAAAATTTTTTTCAATGTTGATTTGAATTTTACTGTGCTGGAAAATTATTTATCATTTTGTAATTTATTGTAGGCAATTATTTGTTTCTGAAATATAAATTTTCTGTCAGGATTTTTCGTTAACAGTTTATTGAGATGTCTTGTTTGATGATCATGTACATTTTCTATGTTATATAAATTTGATAGTGAGAAGTGTTTTATTCTTTCTAACGGACTGCAGAAACGTGCATACTTTTAATTGGTAAATGGAATTGATATCAAGTCAATGTTTATTTCAACTAAAATTTTCATCAATATCCTAGAATCCTAGAAAGGTCTTAGAAATTTTGTGTAGTGTAGTTTATGATCTCATTTGATCAAATTAGATAAGGGCATATCGTCATATGTAAGACGATTTTGAAAAATTTAATATTAATTCATGATCTTGTAAGCAGAATAAAAATCATTCAAATCAATAATTACTGCATCTTTAATAGAATTACTGCCGGATCCACAATAAATAATTGTTACAAATAGCTCAATTGATCCTTTCAACAACAAAGAAATAGAACTGATATATAGCAAAAGTAATGAAGATCCCAATACTGATCTGTGTGGAACCATGTCAAATATCTACACTGACTGATATTTTTTCCCACGTTCACAAACTGTTCACGGTTTTCTGAAAAAACTTTTAAACAAATGATAAGTATTATACCTGATTCGGATACTATCTAATTTTTTCAGTGAAATGAATAGTTAACAGAGTCGCGTAAATTCAGTGATACAACCATACATTTTTGATCGTAATCAATTTTTTGTTGTTTGAAAGATGTGACATCTTGGGTTGCTTTCTCTATATCTCTGAATTCACGAAATCCATCAATATGTTTAATCAAAAATTTATAAATATTTCAAATATTTTTGGAAAGACAGGGGAAACTGATATGATTCTATAATTATTCATATCGAATTTTGTTCTGCCCAACCTCTACTTGAAAGTTTACCCTGTACCGGGATAGTTTGCTTCTTCGTTTTTGTGAGTATAAATCACTTTCTAGATTTGTTTCAGCCAACAATTCCTGAAGAAACTGCTATGTCATATAAAATCCGCATTAGGGATATGCTAGAAGATCAACGCATTGGTCCGGAATTAAGAGTTCAAGATTTCGATGAGTTTCTGCCTCTTATCAACGGACAGGACGAACAGTTCATAGAGCAATTTCTTCAACGTGATCATTCGTTCGACGAGTACGTTAAGCAAATTCTCAAGTATAAATTGATAATGGACCGTATTCCATTGGCCACGGAACACGTTATTCGTATGGAAATGTACGACATGAACAGAGAGGATCTGATCAGAACGTTAGAAATGACAGCGGAAAATTTTAAGGAAACTCTCATACATCGTTGTACTAAAAATTACCAGCAGATATGCAAAGCGTAAGTGTCGAAGATATTGTTCAATTCAAACCTTGAAGTGCCTCTTGTTACGGCTCCTTCAACATAAAAAAATACTGTTGAGCGATAATTATTATTTTTTGAAATACACTGTACTGTACTAAGTTAAAAAACTCACCTGAGTACGCCTCTATGGGTAGGTATCTGTCAATGAAGTAGGTATACATTTTTATTAACACGCTTTTATTAGCTTCACCTGTATGTTTGTCAGTTTGTTTGTAACTTCAGAATTATCGACATTATTGCTTGATCTATTGGCGGGCGGATGAAGCTGTACGTAACCTTCTTGATATAATTCGAACTCACTCTACATGCATTTCTTCATTTGAAAAAAGTATATTTCTATTATTATTTTATCACGCTTTTATTAACTTCACCTGTATGTATGTTTGTTTGTAACTCTCCATTTCATTTCATATTAATTCCCGTTTGAATGCTCGGGATCTGTATTTGACAGAATTATCGACATTATTGCTTGGTCTATTCGCGGGCAGATGGCGGTGTACGTAACCTCCTTGATATAATTCGAACTCACTTTACATGTATTTATTCATTTGAAAAAAGTATTTTTTTTATTGACGCGCGCCTGCTGCTTTTTTTGTAACCCTTCTTTGCGCGCCCTTCTTTGGGCTTGGTAGCGGATTTTCAGGCTCCCTCTCCGGAATCGGAAGATATCAATGGTCACTTTTCTAAAAAATAGACGGCTGATTGATCCTAAAGTTTAGATAAAATAAATATAGTTCAAAAAGACTAATAACACGCTTTTATAGCATACGAAACTAAAAAATGAAAAATAAATATAGTTTAAAAAACTAAAAAACATGATTTTAAAGAACATCGAACTGAAAAGTTAAAAATAATTTTGTTAAAAATAAGCTCAAAACAATAACGAACGAAAAATACTAATATTATTGTGAAAAAAGCGTGGGCTCGTTGTGCCATATTTTTTGTATATCAAGCGCCTGCCACTTTTTTCACAATAATAATAGTATTTTTTGTTCATTATTGTTGTAAGCTTATTAAAAAAATGTAAAGCGTGTTTTTTAGTTTTTTCAAAACTTCATTTATTAACTATAATGAATTAATTATTCTCAAGAAATAGTCAGTGAAATACATGTGTTTGAAGTATCAAAACAGTTTCACTAGAATCTGATATTTACTAGCTATTAGGTATGAACCTTTTTAAATTATTTTTTTGGATTTATACATCGAATCAGGAAATATTATTTTTCGGCAATGAATTTGTAAATATTTATTGATCTTAGGATTCCAGTGATGATACAAAATGTATGTATATTTGTGGAACACCACAAAAACATTTTACGGAAATTATTATTGTTTCCGATGAACACGTATTGCTATGTAATTTTTAAATGATTTTCGAATCAAGTGGAACTATTACTTTTCACTGCTATATCGATAATGTCTCTTTACTAATGACAAGAACAATAATGGGAACTCAAAGGTCGTTATTGTAAATTCATCAGCGGGTCTATAAAGTTATTGGAAAGGGTGAATCTGAATTGGAAAGTGAGAATACGATTGACAATTAAACAAGTGGGTCAGATTTGTGAGAAGAACAAAATAGTATCGCATTTAAAAGAACATTTGTGCTTCGTATTTCAATAGTATCCAAAAAGGTGTAGATGAGGTAATAAAACAAGTGTGTTTTGACGAAATTCCAAAGTACCTACATCATTGAGGATTAGATTTTTTGCAAACTAGAAATGTATATAAACCTATAATAAATAATATATTATTTTCCATTGGAAAGAACTATTTACAAATTCCAAATCTGTAAATTGATCCATTTTGTTAAAAATGAAATAAACTCCTCCAATTTGAATTTTATTAAAGTGTATGATGTTCATGAACACTCGTCAAAACACTTCTTTGAGATTTCTCAGCCCATAACTATAATACCAAACGTATTTTGTTTCCTATCCATAAAATCAATTATTATTATTATTATTATTCTTATTGAATAAATTTTTTCGAAGTAGACCAATCCAAAATATCCAACATATCATTATGTAACCAAGGTATTGTAATTTATTGTTGTTACCAGAAAAAAATACAAAATCTTTAGAGAAATTAAAAAACGAATTTAATTTTTTTTAAGTAAATTTTTCTTATTTTGAATATCTGACAAATTTTTGTATTGTTATGTATTTATATATTTATTTTTATTCCTGTTGAAATCCCTACTATGAACATATTTGTTTTTTGGGATAAATAAAGAAAGGGTTCAGTCTAAAAGCCATTTTCACATAAAACTGCTCAGAATTACGAATGGATGCCTGTTTGAAAATGCTTGAAAATAAATTTTCTGAATTCGATATGAAAATGGCCCTTTCTCAGTTGTTTTGTTTTTTTTTTAGTTCCAACCATTTACTGATAACTTTTTTCAAAAAAAGATTGTTTTTCTCGTTTAGTTCAAGTTATCATAAGTTGTATTTTCGTAACATAACCTGTGATAGTTTTTTGGGTAAAGAAAATTGTCATAGAAACTAAATAGAAAAGATTTGCCTGAAAAAAAGTATATTAGTTCAAACAGATTCGTTTTCACCTTATGGTGGAAGAACCTTTGATAGTTTTGAAAGGCAGCCTGAAAAGAATTTGCCAAAATGATAACATAAAAACGATTAACTTCATTATCACTCATTTCTTTCAATTACTCAATATTATAGATCAAGTAAAAAAGGCTTCTGTAGAAAATAATCTACTTTCTTCTATATCAAGTTTTGTCTGTTCATTGTCATCACATATTCATCCCATTAGAAATAAAAAAACGATATATTCTACAAAAAATTGTAAATACATGACTAATTTGTAGGTATCCGTCGTTTGATTTAAACTAACATATTGCTGTTAGAAAGAACAATTTTACAAGAACATACGTTTTACTTTCCTCACTCCATCTTTCATGGATTAGACGAAGAAGGAAAATATGCAGTACCACAACTCCATTATTTTAACTAAATTTTCAGTAGACTGCGATTCCATATTGTATATCTGAAAGTTATCTATATTTATTCCATCACCATTTATGGAATTGATGCTAGAATTTATATTTTTAGTTTGGGGGAGGAATACCAAGCCATATCGGACAAAGCTTTGACTATTCCGGAAAATACAGCTGAACTAATGGAACTGATGAGGTTCGTGGACGAGGTAGAAACAAAGACATTGGTGGCGATGGAAGATCGTCTGAGAGATGTCATGAGTTACATTCTTTTTCTGTCCGATCATGTTATGTTCACACCAGTAGAAATGAAGCAGAACAATATTGCCTTTCAGTGGTAAGTAGATCGAAAATTATGAAAAAAAGCAAAGAAAAAACAAAAGAATATATTTTTTCCTTCAGTTAGAAACTTAAAGAACAACGTTTTGATTTTTGGAAGACAACATGCTTTGGAAGACGGCTATATAATAATTAACATTGCTTAAATTTATTAAAACCGGTACCTGACACAAAGTTTTTATATGCTTTCAAAAATCGGGAAATAGCAAAGTGTGACAACATGACATCTATGAACAGTCCTATTTCAAACATTACTATTTAGTCTTTTATGAATCACGGCGAAAACCGGTGAAGATTTTCCCGGGAAATTTCAACTTGAGAAATCATCGATGCATGAATGAAAGTGGCTTGTAAATCTGCTAGATATAAAAAAATGAAGTAAAATTGGTAAGAATATGGTTATATTTGTTTTGATGACTCTAATTTATTTGGGAAACGTGCGTCGAGAAGAATGTTATTTCTTATCTTAATAATACAGCGAGAGACTAGCGTCCAAATCCATGATAAAAATTGTGATATTATAATTCTAATTCTTTAATATCGTTAATTCGAATCTGCAATGTACTGCAAGACAATCTATTTTTTCCACTGAAATCTTTGCAAAATAGGGCAATCACGTGTACTTTAAAATTCCCTTGTTTGGAACCAACTTCGAAATTATATAGCCTGAGAAATTCTACTTATTTAAAATGAAGATTTACCTGTGTATCCACTTGACGAAACAAACGAAGGTATATTTCCCAATATCTTGTGTGGCTAGTTTAGATACTCATTAGCATTATACTAGGCAATTCAATCATTTGAAAACTGCAATAATTGAAACTGAATTTGAAAGAAAACCATTAAATTCTCACGGAATAACATTTAACAAAATTCACCTACTGAAATCAACTACATACTTTCTTGACCAATTTAAAAAATGATATGAAAAATATGTATTGAACAAATGACTTTTTATCAAACGATGCAGAAAAACTCAAAGTCGCCTCCACAATTTATCATCACTCTCAGATGTTAGAACGGTAAAACCATCAATTAATACATGTTTCGAACCTATATAGGTTCAGCATCAGCTATTTATTTAAAAATTCCACAATAAAAGAAGAACAACATAACCATATATAAATAATACAATAAAGTATAATAATACTTACATGGAGAAGAATTTTTTATAATGGAGAAAAGAATATTTATTATCACATGTTACCAGTTAATAATTGGTCACAATGATATGTTAATGGTAATAAAATTTGATACTTAGTAATATGAAGGAATTATATACCATCCTAACTATAAACGAATGAAGTATGGGATGCTTAGAGCCTTTATATCCACTAATTAACATAAAAATCAGAAAACCCCACTTGAAAACGAATTCTAATGAAAGAGATCCGAACTGATTCTCCTTTCTCATCCAATTCAGTTTCGATCTCCACTTCGAAATATAATGAACTTTTACCACATGTTACTTTTTTATCAGTTATTTTCTATTTTATAATGATCATGTTTTTTCAAATAATTCTGATTTAATTATATTTTAATAAAGTTGAGAGTATAACTGTTGATTTTTGTTATTGTCTCTTCATAAACATTGTATCTTTTCAAGAAAATAAATACTTTATTATAGAATTCGAAACATTCACCATTTATTGAAAAAACACTTTGTTGTGAGATTTTCACTAAACAGTTTTATAAAAACGCAACACGTATTTCGCCATACAATGACTTCTTCGGGTGTGTCTTTACTAACTAGAGTTAGTGCAACTGTTTAGTGAAAATCTCACAATGAAGTGTTTTTTGAATACGTTATGGATTTTCATTAAGTATCTGCCAATTCCATCATATTCACCATTGCTTTAATAGCTTACTAGCGATTTACAGAGTAAAAATATTCAAAAAATCATTATGGACTTTGAAAAAAATTACCTAAAAAGGATGGCTGAATGAAGAAATCTATTTTGTTTTTTTCAATGTTACTTTATTGTCATTCGGAAAAGTATTATTTGAGAAGAAAGCAGAAAATACTTTCGCCGCTTTCTGGAAATCTTGTAGTCTTACTCAAACGTAACGTTTCATTTCACGAAACTGTTTCAGGTATCTGCATATGCCAAAAGTTTTGGAAGAACACAGGCAAATGGTTGATACTAAAATTGATGAATTTCAAGTTCAACTGGCGACGAAGATTCAGAAATTTAAAGAAGATTTGGAAGTATACGCCAAAATGGTTGATGATCTTCAATACAACGGAAATATTGAAGACTTGCCTAGATATCATAAAAAGGCTACGAAACTTGATGAGAGGTATGTGTAGATTCGAATAACGTAATTGGATACTCTAAATTTCCAATCATAAAAAATAATTTTTATTATTTCGATTATTCAATTTATAATTTGAGAAAAAAAGTTAATAGGCAAATAAACTATTAGTTTGTTACTGGTTCCATTTCGACATTTACGCTCCACAATAACAGCACTATTACCCAGTCTATATGAATCTAAATAAGTTAAAATTAGTATCAAAGTGAAGTTAGTGAAGTGCTTTGTGTAACTGTGCTACATATAAATTCAAAAAGTTACGTGAATAGTAAATATAACGCACACATGATCGTAAATTTCCAGTGACAAGTTATAGAAATCAACAAAAACACCTGGTCCACAAAAAGCAACGTCTCCTTATCTGTGTATCAGCTATTTGTTTTTATTTTTATCTGTAGTTTTTTCTTTTCTTTGGGTGATTTCTCTGAACTTTTTTTACTTCGAAGATGGCAAACAGTTGTTTCAAATGCAATGTGGAATTTGAGGAAAATGAATCATATTTTGAATGTGACTCATGTAGGAGACCCATTCATACCAGCTCAGCTTGCTCTGAATTATGCCCCAGCGAATTGAAATGTATGCAGTTGAAAAGGAGATCGCTACAGTTTCTTTGTGAAGAATGTAAATCCGGTCTTCGTCAAGTTCCAGCTCTTATTAAAGCTATTTCCGACTTGAGAAAGGAAGTTGAAGAAATGAAAATGTGTAAGCCACCTATGCCTCTGAATAGCGTTAGTGAAATAGATAGAGAAGAAGTGATTTCTGAAATGCTTGAGCGTCAAAATCGTGCATCAAACCTCATCATGTTGAACATTAATGAATCGCAATTAAAGACTCAGGCTGAAAGAATCTCACAAGATACAGAAGCTGTTAAAAAAGTTCTTGAAAATTTTAATGTAAATAAAAATAATTTGAAACTGTTCAGATTAGGGAAAGCATTAGCAAACAGAACCCGTCCTATCAAAGTTATATTACAATCGCCAGACGATGCAAAATATGTCCTTAAAAATAAGCAACTTTCAACAGTCCCAAGTATTAAAATATTTAGCGATCAGACTAGAGCTCAGCGAGAGTACTATCAAAGGTTGAAATCAGAATTGCAAAACTTGATTGAAAACGGTGACAATTCAAAAACAATAAAATATATAAATAACAAACCCATGATTGTCAACAAAATTTGGAATAATCCTTCAAAAAAGTAGAAAATAATTCTAATATACAATTAAACACTGACATTATATACCTAAATATTCAAAGTCTTCTTAAAAACAAAGATCAATTACAAGGAAGTCTAGTTTGCTACAACCCAAAAATTATATTACTAAGTGAATCCCGAATAACCAATGATATTGAAGAAAGTGAACTGAAAATTCCTAATTACAATATAGTACGCTGTGACTCAAAAAGTCGACATACAGGTGGTGTCTTAATATATATAAAAAGTGACATTGTGAACTCTGTATATAAAACATATATATTAGAAGGTAATTACTGGTGTAAAATTCTGAAAATTAGACTCAAACGCCCTATTTTAGTGGGATGTCTTTATCACTCACCCTCAGGGTCTGATGCAAAATTCTTAGAGGATTTTGAAAATATCTGTGATAGTTTATTTTCGACGAAATTTCATTGTATTTTAGTGGGCGACTTCAATCTGAACTACTCTGATGATAGTTTTTATGTTTCTAGATTAAAAAACCTTCTCAATACGTATGGCATATCGCAAATAATCAATGAACCAACTAGAGTTACTAACCACAGCGAATCGCTTATAGATTATGTATTAACGAACGTAAATAGATGTCAAGCGTCGGTGCACTCATATCCAATAATAACAGACCATTCAACAATCACTGTCAACTTTACTAATATTCATAATAACGAAAATCAAACTATAAAAAAATATAGAAACTTAAATGAAAGCAATTTGGACCTTATAAAAATTAACTTAATATCATGTAAATGGTCTTTAAATTCTACTGATGTTGAAGTTATTTATAAAGAAATACTGAATAATTGCAAAGCAGTTATTGATGATATTTCTCCAATACAAAATTGTAGTATTATCAGTCATTTGCCATGGTTTGATAACGAAGTTCACTGTAAAATTAAGAATCGTGATAGGGCATACAGAGCTTTCAGAAACTGTTCAAATCTAGAAAAACAAAATAACTGGGAAACTTTCAAGAAATTGAGAAATGATGTTGTCAATGTGTTGAAAAGAAAAAAAGATCAATATTATTTTGAAAAAATTGATCGGTATAGAAACAACTCTAAACAAATGTGGAAAACTCTCAAAAAACTAGTTAAAGGAGAAGACATTGACTTTCCAAATTGTATTCGGTTTGAGAAAACTGGTGAACTTATATTACTAAAAGATGTTATTGAAATATCAGATAACTTCAACAGTTATTTTGTTGAAAGCATAAATGAAATTGTGGCGAGCATTGACTATTCAGAGTCATGGTGCAATAAAAACTTCAATTTATACAAAACTTTCTCAGAATTCAGATTGCTTTCGTTAAATGACCTACGTAAAATTATAATTTCCTTGGATAATAAGTGCAGTATACATGAAATCCTCAACTTCAAAATATTGAAACAAGTTTTTGAGACTATCGGTCACGTTATATTGCACCTTATCAACACCTCTCTTGAAACTGGCGTAATACCAGAAAGATTGAAAAGTAGTACTATTGTTCCTATACCCAAAATTCCTCAAACTATTAAATGTAAAGAATTCAGGCCAATCAACACTTTACCTCCGATTGAGAAGGTACTTGAAACAGCAGTATATAACCAACTAATAGAATATGTGGAAAAAAACGACATTTTAATCAACAATCAATCGGGTTTTCGCAAATTGCATTCGTGTGAGTCATCAGTGCAACTATCTCTAAACAAATTTAAATCTGAGCTGGATAATAATAAGTTTGTTGTAGTCGTGTTCCTTGACCTCAAAAGAGCATTTGAGACCATTGATAGGTCTATACTACTAGCCAAATTGAATATATATGGAATTGAGGGCAAAGTGTATAATTGGTTATCAAATTACTTGACCAACAGAAAACAACGGGTAAGAGTTAAAGACATGTTCTCTTGTGAAATTGACAATTACGTTGGAGTTCCCCAGGGTAGTGTTCTGGGACCCCTTCTATTCATACTATATTTAAACGACATGCCATTGTTTGTCGACTGTGAATTTATGAACTTTTTTGCTGATGATACTCTATTGGCATGTAGCGATGTGAACCTTACGATGGCTATACAAAAAATGAATAATACTCTAGCAAGTGTCAACAAGTATTTAAAAATTAATAAACCCAAGCTGAATGTGATGAAAACTAAAGCGATGATAATCACCACCAAGTTTAAATACAGCCAAATAGACTCTAAAACTATTAATCTCAACATTGATGATGACAAAATTGAAATAGTGAATTCAACTAAATATCTGGGATTCCAGATAGATAACACTCTATCGTTTGATGAACATTTTGAGTATATTCATAAAAAAATTTCAAAGAAATTATTCTTTTTTTCTAGAATTTCCAATAATCTTTCAACGGAGTCAAGTATCACAGTTTACAAGTCAATTGTTCAGCCACACTTCGGCTATTGTTCCTCTATCCTATATCTATTCAATCAGAATAAATTGTCTCAACTCCAAAAACTTCAGAATCGTGGTATGAGAATCATTTTGAAGTGCCGTAGAGATACTCCTATCACTATTATGCTCAATGTTTTAAATTGGCAATCCATTTCCCAAAGACTGCTATACTTCACAATGATCTTCGTATACAAAATATTGAACAATTTAGGACCATCTTATTTTAATCAGTATATTGTATTTCATCACGATATTCACCACCACTTCACTCGAAATAATAATAACTTATATATTAACAGAACAAAAAACAAAAATACTATGAACTCATTGTTTTTCAAGGGTTTTGATCGGTTCAACAAATTACCTAATGCAATTAAAAATAGCCCATCTCTGAACATGTTCAAAAATGAACTGAAGAAATTTGTTTTAAATGAACAAATATGATATGTATTATGTCTTTGTTACCTGTAGCTGTAATTTGTATAATTCCATTCATCTAATGTTCGTTATATATTTCAAATAATTATGTAATTTATCTTTCTACATGTTGCATTGAAATTTTTCGAATGTATAATGTTGCTGTTTTTGTAGTAATGTCTTCAAAAATATTTTATTGAACTTATGTTTGTCATACATTTAAGTCATTTCTAGATGTAACACATACCTTTTTTTTTATTTCTACCATTCTAGTTGATTTGTATATTATTAGGATATCCTATTTAAATAAAGATCTATCTATCTATCTATCTATCTAAAGTAAAGGCAATGACATTAAACTTACGAAGAGGCCATCTATGGGATCGACAGAAAACTCAATCCACGAGTATCAAATCTATTGCAAAGCCATGCTTCGACATTCAGCTCCGAACAGGATTCGTTCTATATCTTGCACAGCAAAAACTTGTTGCAACTAGATACCAAATCATCCGGTACCCAACGACCCTCTCTAGGTTTCATCAGTGATGCAAGGCTGAACAACGTATACATTGCTGGATTCAATTGTTCTTAAAGGACTAGCATGAGTAAGCAGAGGCTTTCCTGCATCCAGTCTTCTGTCGATTCCATAGATGGGTTCTTCGTAAGGGCAGATGTTATCGTCTTAATTTTCTCAGGCTTTCTTTAAAGAATAGCTGAATGCTGCACGTTGAATCACGAATACGAATTGTTTTCGGGCTATGGTTTCAACTGTATTAATGACGTTTGTCAGCTGATCAATCTCCTATTAGCTAGTATCCTAATTTCAGAGCTAATGTTACCTATTAAAAAAAATCAAACTTTAAATCTCTACAGAATGTATGTATTTTCTACGGAGAGTGTCAGGGATGGAAGGTGAGAGTGCACCATGATGACATGTTTGCAGCTTGGATCTTTTCATTTTCTGTTGCTTCATTTCTGTAAGAGGACATCTTTAGTAGTGGTCACCACTGACTATCACGAAAAGATAAAACGCGGTTTATAAATTGTTCAAATCACTATTCTGCTGCTCAAAAATATTTGGGAGATAGTGTCGAATAAAAGAAGTCTAGGTCTTACCAAAGATGCATAAAAACCCTTGTGTTCAAACAGATTCGCTTTTGTTTTGTCGAGAACTCTCGACGCAAAAAATGAGATTATACGATATATTGATAGATGAAGCAAAAATCGAAATCTGACGTTCTTATTTTATTCAGCTTTTTAATTTATGCAACATAATGTAAAACATCTTTCATTCAATATCAATTTATTCCCAAATAAATGAACATTGTCTATTGCAGTACCAATTTGACATTGTCAAGCAATGTCACTTTTGAGAGTATTGAGCACCTCTATGAATGAGAGGCTGCACCTTATAATATCTCATCATTGTTTCATCAAGGGTGCCATTGATCGAGAGTTTTTGCTAAAGAACTTCACATGGGGAAGGGGTACAAGTGATCACACCAGAACTTTTTTATGCATCTTGGTCTCACCTTACAAGCGATCCTAATCACGGTCAAAAATAAATAAAGAGATCCAAGATAACAGCGCTGTTTTACAATTTCTTTCAAAACTCAGAAAACATTGTAACTTCATGGATTCATTGCGTTGTTTCCCATTTAATCTTTATATGAAAGTAGTTGTTGTTTTTTTTAACCATTTCTTGATCTGGTTCCGCCTATTTTTTATTCCTGTCCGCCTATTTTTTATTTTCTTCATGACGATTCTAGTCTAGAACGATGTTATTGTTGGATCCATCAATATCCTATGTGGGACCTTGCTATCTGTAAGGTTAGGTACTGATTCGCCTATTTCGTTGACCTCTTGCACATTGCAACATTCAATACATTTTGCTTGAAAGACTGGTAATAATTGACTAACAGAGAAGCCGAGATGTGACTGCTTCTGCTATCTGTAAGAAGTAAGAATACTGATTTACTTATTTTGTTGACTTCTTGCACTTTGCAAGAATTCATTAAATTCGCCTGAAAGACTTGTGTTTATTGACCAAGAGGGTAGCAATAGCGTAAATTTTTGACTGTTTAAAAAATCTGTTCTGTTTTTCCGTTAACCAGCTGTCGCACCCCTACGAACGACAACCCTCAGAAGTCGAAACTTATGCGACCTAAAGACTAATGGGTTCTTACTTTTTAACGTTTGATTCTTTACACGGGTTGGACGATAGCAAATGAAAATCGATCGTTCAGCCTGGGGCTTGAACCAGCGACCAACACGGCGGTCGATTTGAGTCGGGGATAACAGTCAGCTACCGTCCGACGATGTACATGTTTGATAGTTGTTTCACCACATATTTCAAACTGTATGTTTTTCCATATCTCTTGTGAGTCGGTGAATATGCCAGTCTGAATTGGTTCACTCTTGTTTTTTTTTTAATTGTAAGATTCAAATGTTCACAGAGCCGCTTCTGTAGTAGACCTAAATATTACTATCATTCCCAAATGAATAAGTATTGTCATCTAGCTTAGTGTAATATAACACATTGTGCATCGAGTGACTTTTTTTGAGACATTTTCGAGAATATTTCTATTCAATATTTAACTCTGCTTGAAAAATAAGGCAAACTGGCATTCGTTATAATGTTTAGTCATGATTTCGAGGACAATTCCTTGGTACTCGTACCACTACTGTCTTCCCCATATCGATCGGGTATACCAATCTCTACATCTGAAGTCCAGAAACTACGACTAACGCGTAGAAAGTGCATTAGTTCTTCACATCGTTTCCTCTGCTAAACGGAAAACAGTTCCAGTTTTCTTAAATTATGGCGAGGTGAACCCACTTTTTTCAATTATTTGACGTCATCTTTCGCAATTAAGGTTTGCTATCTCAATTCGGCGAGTCATTCTGATAGAACAATATGGTGGTAGAAGGATGGAGAAAATGGCCAAATGGAAAGGAAAGTCGATAGAGAAATTGACTTTCTTCCATATTATTTGGAGTGTCATAATTCATTTTGGTACTGATCAGTATTCTAAAATAGATCAAGTGGAAGCCTTCTGAATAATCATATGCAGCTGATGAACTAAATTCTATGAGAGAGTGTTTCTGATACTCATTCCCAGCATAATGAAGATCAGGTGGGTTAGAGACTCTGGTCATTGCTAAAGCAGATATAGTGGTGTTGACTTTATTTATAAAAGGATTGACTGGTTAGGTGTTGTTGAATATAATCGAAGGCAGATTTGCGGTCTTTTGTCTCTTTGTACAACTAATCCTGGCTTAGTACGATCTATTTCATTACCACAAGTCGAAGAGCTTTGTAAAGCGTGAATAACTTCTTCAATTTTTTTTACAGACTTATTACTGCAATGGAACGCATAGATCAATTCAATGAAGAGGAACAAGCTTTCGGTTTCGAGTTATCTCAGTATCCCCAAAGGAAAATCATTTACGATAAACTTGTACCATATAAAAAATTGTATGATAATTCGACAGATTTCCTTAACAAATACGATCTCTGGATGAAGTCCCAGGTGGGAACGCATGATCCCGAGGAGATCGAGACTGATGTTGGGACATACTTCAGAAATATTTATAAATTAGAAAAAGTGTTCGCCGATAAACCCGCGACACTGAATTTAGCTACAACTGTGAGTACTACAAATAGTGAGATAATTAAATAAGTCTAATGCAATTATGAATAACTGATCTCCTTCTAGTACTGATTTTTCTACAAAATTTTGTGCAAGTTTCCACCCGCTTCTAATCTGTGTAATCACTTTTAATTGATATTTCTTGTTTACAGAATTCTCTAGCAGTATTTTGAGATCTTTGAAACTGGAAACAATAATTTGAATCGTTCAGTCTCCTTCTCATTTCTTCCTTTTGAAATTACATTCAATAAAATGTTTCCTAGGTACGAGAACAAATCGAAGAATTCAAAGAACACATGCCTATCATCCAGACGCTTGGTAATCCTGGCATGAAGGAGCGTCACTGGGAGAAGGTTTCTGAAATTGTTGGTTTCCCTATAAAAGTGGATGCAGATTTAACCTTGGAGAAAATAATTGACTATGGATTGGACGACTATATCGATAAGTTTGAAGCTATATCCGAAGCCGCTACTAAGGAGAACAACCTAGAGAAGGCTCTCAATAAAATGATGAACGAATGGCAAGATATGGAGTTTAGCGTCTTGGTATATAGAGATACAGGAACATACATTTTGTCAGCAGTCGACGATATCCAAGTTCTTCTCGATGATCATATAGTGAAGACGCAAACGATGAAGAATTCTCCTTACATCAAACCATTCGAGAAACAAATTTTGTGAGTTGAATAATATTTAGTGAATACAATATTCAGATAATTATTGTGATAATCCTGTCTTACCCGCTCACATATTCCTTTTTCGGAGGGTAGTTTCAGTAAGGTAGGCTATTATATCAAACAGTCTTCTTCAACTTCTCTCTTTTCTTCAACTTCTAGCGGAGCGTTATTGTAGGTAGAGGTTTTCCAAAGCTGAAAATAGATCTTGATAATATTTTCGTAGATTTCCTTGGTCTATGTTGGTTGGTCTTAATATTGCAGATTTTGAAGGCAAGTAGGTTTTTCGGGCTTCCCCATACCAAGACTTTGAAGTTTATTTTTAAATTACTCTGATATTTGAGAGACTGGAGTTTTCTGAGAGCCAGTTTCTCAATATGAGAGGGAATTTTTTAAAATAATTCGAGTTCTTGACCAACCAGAGTTCGGAGCAAGAAAAGAGAGTTTTCCACAGAGTTATAAAAATCAGTCACCATTGGACCTACCATTAGCGGACACTGCGCTGGAAGAAGTTCCGTTACAAATCTCAGGTTTTTTCTACCATCATAAGATTTTTCAGATTTCTTAAGCACTTTCGAGGAAGATATCTTTTTCGTGAAGTCACTTCACTTCTTGGCAATACGGATTTTTGTGCCATGAGTCAATGTTTCTAGAAATACCTAAATGCTTGCGTCTTGTTTTGCTTGATAGATGTGTGTGATTTACGACTTTCTTTCACCTAAATCCGTCTCTGAGTTCGCTAATTCAATAAAAATTATATCCTAATTCGTTTTTAGAGACTGGGAACAGAAATTACAACTACTTCAAGAAATTCTCGACGAATGGTTAAAAGTTCAATCTACATGGATGTATCTAGAGCCAATATTTTCATCTCCTGACATTCAGCAACAAATGCCTGAAGAAGGGAGGCGATTTAGTGCAGTTGATAAGGTAGTATATGTCATACGAATAACATAAATCAGCACATATCACCGATAATAATGTACTCATGACTTTATATATATTTACAGATTTGGAGAGACTTGATGAAGACAGTGTTTACAGATTGTAAAGTTTTGGCCGTTGTGGAGATAGATAAGATGGCGGAAAGGTTGAAGAAATGTAATAATCTATTAGAACTGATTCAGAGAGGTCTCAATGATTATTTGGAGAAGAAGAGACTTTACTTTCCAAGGTTCTTTTTTCTGTCTAATGATGAGCTGTTAGAAATTTTGTCAGAAACGAAAGACCCGACAAGGTAGGATATATTTACTTTATCTATGAGCTGTTTTTGTTTGTTTTTGTTTTACGGGTTGAAAATTTATACTGAACGGAACTGATGTAATATTAATCACTGACATACTTTACAGGGTTCAACCTCATCTGAAGAAATGTTTCGAAGGAATAGCGAAACTGACCTTCACCGAAGATATGGACGTTACACAAATGAGGTCCAGTGAGGGCGAAATTGTTCCATTAGTCGACGTTATTCAAACTGCCCTGGCTCGTGGTCAAGTGGAAAAGTGGCTAGTTGAACTTGAAGTTGACATGAAGAAGTCTGTACATAATATGGTTGCTGCTTCCATAGTGGATTATCCAAACCTACCTAGAGAAAAGGTGAGTAGAAAACTTTCAAATTCTAGGCACATCAAATAAATTGTTATGATAATTCTCCTGAATATTTTCTTTTCTTTTGGTATTTTTTCATCAGTATAACATTCATTTGCAGTGGGTATTAAAATGGCCTGGGCAATGCATCCAATCTGTGGGATGTACTTTTTGGACTACAGAGGTGACAGCTGCGATTGATGCGAGCCTGGATCATATGAAAAAATACTTAGATAAGTCTATTCAGCAAATAAACAAGATAGTTGACTTGGTGAGAGGAAAACTGAACTTGCAAAATCGAATAACCTTAGGTAATTTATCATTGAGTTTGATGTATATTTGAATGATAACTGCTATATCAAACTTCAGTTTGATACTTTGGGAAATAAATTGACGATATCTATTTGTATAAGTAATGTTAGATTTACTTAAGATAAGTCGTGAGTAGGAATAAAAATTGTAGGTTCGCCTTTTCTTTATTTTTATGAAATGGATCTGAAAAATATGTGATGGAATAGCTTTCACGATCAACTTGCTATATCATATGAAACACATTCGGAAAATTTAAAAGTTGAACGTTTGAACATTTTGTTTATTCGGTAATATACATCATATTTCGATATATTTCAACTTATCAGGATAACTTGAGGAAGAAGTTTGGCCCAAACGTCATATCCTTGATTGTTTCTCTTCTGCTAACTACGTAATGTTTCTCCAGGAGCATTAGTTGTACTGGATGTCCACGCTAGAGACGTTTTGTCAGGATTGATTAATGATGGAGTGAAGAACGTACACGATTTCAAATGGCTCTGTCAGCTTCGTTACTATTGGGAGGTAAGAACTTCTCTCTTTGAATTTTATGTTTATAAATATTTTTTTTTCAAATAAACTACACTAATTCATACAGTAAAGGTATACAAGAAATATTCATAAATATACTAAGTGACAAAGAAAGGTAAACATCCATTTATATTGAAAATATTTTAAAAATTTTTCACTTACATACTTGACAGATAATAGCAAACAAACGAGTAAGTTTTCAGAGAAATTGGATGATCGTGAAACCAGTGAAGTTCAGTAGTGTGTTGCAGATCCTCGATGTCTTATACACTCGTTGATACGTCTGGGCATTGTCCAGATAAGGTGGTCTCATGTCTAAGTGCAGCCGAAGTCTGTAGGGGCTTTTGTAAATTCAGCAGTCTGCGACCAAGAATATCCCACACATGTTCGATCGGTGAAATAACGGGCGATCTGGGTGGCCATGGTAAGCGATTAATGTCACGCTGATCCATGAAGTCTAGAGTTACTCTAGCCACATGCGGTCTAGCGTTGTCTTGTCTTGATATGGAAGGACGTGAGGCTCCACTACTTCGTGAATGTAACGAAGAGCTGTCATGTTGCCTCTAATAAGGACTGAAGGTTTTCTGCTACCTTATGCAATGGCACCCTATACCATTAAAGTATGGTGAAAATTCCTCTCCACATCAAAATGGGGATCTCGTCTTTCACTACGACGCTTCCTTACTCTTGCTCGTTCATCGTGCATACCCAAACAAAAGCGAGATTCATCGCTGAAGACTACGCGGTTCCACTATTGATCCCAATTTATTCTGTCTCTGCGTTGGTTGCGTCGATGCTCGAGTGTCAGTGGCAACACCCGATGGGGATAATAAGAAAAAAGTCCGAAACTTTTTTCCGTGTTCTTCATACTACTGATAGCAATTGCCCTAGTAGAAATGAACCCATCCCTAAGAGCCAAAAGTCTTGATCGGCGATCCTCCCGCGGACCGGTGCCCCTAGGTCTGTGTTCTTGGCCTTCTTGGATCAATGCCTGATAACATTTCAGAATAGTACGCAAAGATCAATTGATTCTTCTTGAAATTTCTCTAACTGAAAAACCTGCCTCACGCAAGCCAACAATTCGTCCTCCCTCGAATTCACTCATTTGAGGAATACGATGAGGTCTTCGCACTCGAGGCATAGTGTTATAAATATGAAACACTCAACAACAAACTCTTTAATAGTTGAAGCACAAATGAAAATAATATTGGGGAAATGGTAAATGTTCACACAAAAAACAGTTAAAAAACTGATCAGAATATCATAAATACACATGCAAAACGTTATTGAAATATTTTCAATATAAATTGGCTGTTTACCTTTCTTTGTCACTTAGTATAAATTTATAACTTCAAAGGACGCTATTTCAGAATTAGTCTGAATATTAACAAAAACAAGCAAACATGATAATGAAAGTTATGACAACCAATGTGGTTTTGATGCCAATTTGAATTTTGCCGTGAAAAATTGTTTGTCATTTGGTGATTCATTATAGGCGATTTTCTCTTTGTGAAATATACATTCTCAGGAGAATATAGATTTGAGATTTTTTGTTAACAGATTATGGAGCTTTCTAGTTTGATGATTAGGTATATTTCTACGTTCTATAAATTTCATAGTGAAATAGTTTTCCATTCATCATGATGGACTGCAGAAAGACGTATACTTTTAATTTATAGATAGAATTGGGTGGGAGGGTAGTCGGTTGGACTGGCGTGAGCAGTTTGTTTCACTCATTCGATCAACTGTCAGGTGAAACGGTGATTCGAGCCACGAGGCCGGACCTCGTTAATCCTCGGCACGAACAAGTTTTGACTTTTGAGGATTGTTGTTTTTGAGAAGAGACAGCTGGTTGACAAAAAAACAGATGTTGAACAAATATGTTTTTGTTTTGCCACGTAATTGGTTTTTAAATGACAACTGCTCTTTATTAATTGATATTTATATTACTTACAATGAAACCTGTAGTTAATATAAATGAAATATAATGAATGTTAAGGGTTCGGACGACATATCTTAAATATGTGAGGAGAAAAAAATTAATAGAATAATAATAATACCAGAAACAAAATATTCGGATGAGTAGAAATAAACAAGGGGTATGAAATATGAAAATAAAAGAATCCAAGTACCTATAAGACGAATCAATGTGATCTGAAATGGAAATAAACTTTTAAATAAGTTGGATAAAATGTGAAATATCAATGATAAACGACATTTCGATTGTCAGTATCCACAATCGCCTTCGGGTAAGAAAAAAATATGGAATAACTTCCAACGGAAGGAATGAAGCCTTTAAGTTCAAAATGAACTCTTTACAAAGATGTGTAGATCATGCATATAAGGTACTTTCAGATACAAACTGGTAAAAAAGCCCTCCCGAAACAACTACTTCCACACGAACATTAAATTATCCGAAAAAATACTTTGAAAATAACTAGTGTTAACTATATGAACATTGAACTATAAGATAATCATTTTTTCCTATTCAGTTTGTATTCCAAATATTTGTTATGGAACGCTACACAATACAATATATGAAAGAGTCAAATAAAATAGTCAATAATGTATTACTTGCTCCTTGCTTTCATCATATGAAAAATGTTATTGTAGGAAGTACATCCATTAGCGACTTCTTCATTCAAAACAATTTTTTAATAGAGCTGAATATATTACAGAAGATATTTGCTTTTTAAATGAGGAAGTGGAATAATTTGTTGCAGGAAAACAACATGGTTACCTCAATGATCAACTCTAGTTTGAAATACGGTTACGAATACCTGGGAAATACAACAAGATTGGTAGTTACACCCCTGACTGATAGGTGTTATAGAACTCTGTTTGGGGCATTACATCTTCATTTAGGTAGGCTAAGTGAGATAACATGGTAGTTTTAAGAAATTTGAATGTTGGATCACCTTTAATTTTTTTCTTTTGAAAGGAGGAGCTCCTGAAGGACCTGCTGGTACGGGTAAAACCGAGACAACCAAAGATTTGGCTAAAGCCGTTGCCAAGCAATGTGTTGTGTTCAACTGTTCCGATGGGTTGGACTATATCGCTCTGGGAAAATTCTTTAAGGTTTGTTATTTATTCGGCTTACTATGATATCACTTTCTCAATAGTTCCATGAATGAATCCTGTTACTTTATATCATTAGTGTTCAGTTCATTTAGTTGATTGCTTTCGAACTGCAAAGAGATATGCAGAAATCGATTTTTCATTCGTCGGCTGATGTGTGAGCTTTGCTTTACAACAAACCGCCTTTGATATACCAGGGTTGAGTTTTCTATCGTTCTCATGGATGGCGTTTTCGTCTTTTATTATTGCTTTCGAATTATGACGGTTGTGGTGAAATGAAAAAAAGATTCACCAGTAGACTGAACTGAATTTTTTTATTTACCGTACAAGAAAAACTACTTCCTTCAGAACCTTCCGATGATATCTTTCCCTCGAACGTCGATGTCGAAACTTGGGTTTGCAACTGGCTGCCTTGGGCCAGTTTCTTTTTGTTATTCGGGAACTGAGTCTTCTTACGATGATGCTCACTTTTTGTGTTGTGAAAATTTTTGTATTTATCGACCTGTCGACCTATTCCGTGTTAGGAATCACACGTTAAAAGGTAAGACCTTGTTAGTCCTTAGCTGGCACAAGTTTCTCAACTTCTGAGAGTTGTCGTTCGTATAGGGGCGGCAGCTGATTAACGGAAAAACAGATTATTTTTTTATTTGTCAAATTTAATTGTATACTGACTTTAGATTATAGAAAGTTTTGTCAATAAGAAATATTTTTTTGGACAATAAAGGATATTGATTGATTGTCTTTGTAAAGTGAGACGTCATCGCTTCTTATGTAGGTAGATATCAGGATGTTTCAAAAGTTTTGATTGTTTCAGTGTCCTGTGTTTTTGTAGCTCCATATCTCAATGAATATTCATTCTTCTGTGCCGTGGTCTATACTGATCGATAAAGAATTTTGTACTCTATACTTTGATGCTGTTCATTTTTCCCAGATTCAATTTTTTTGACTCTTTTTATTTCAACTCTTTACTGCATGATGTCGTTAAGCGATTTCCCCCAATTTTTCTTTACGAATTCAAATCAAACCAAAGCGCCGCCGAAACAGCCTGAAAAATCAACCAGGAATGTGGCAATGATATTGTTAATGAACGCACTGTTCGACGTTGGTTTGCAAAATTTCGTTCTGGAGATTTTAGCCGCGAAGATGAGCCCCGAAGTGGTTGACCTATAGTAATCCACGACGAGGATTTGAGGACCCTGGTGGACACTGCCCATCACAAACGGTGCGTAGGACGGCAAAAGAACTGAGTGTCAGCTTCCATTTTATTTTTTGATGTTTCAAAACGTATTGGAAAAGTCAAAAAGCTTGAAAAGTGGGTTTCCCATGATTTAAACGATCGACTGAAATTATTACGTTTCAATGTTCGTTCTTCTTTGCTTTTGTGAATCCAAAATGATCCTTCATTGGATCGGATAGTCACGTGTAATGAAAAGTGGATTCTCTACGACAAAAGGAGATATTCAGAACAGTGGTTGGACATCGATGAGCCACTCAGACAGTTCCCAAGGCGAAAATCCACCAGCTGTTTGGTGCTCAGCGGTTGGTGTATCTACTATAACATTCTGCAACCGGACCAAATCATCGGAGAGGGATCATATTGTGAGGAAATCGTCGAAATGTACCGAAAATTTCGTCAGCTGCAGCCGGCACAATTTTTATTCTGACGGAATTAATCGACTCGTGTTACGTTAGCAAACCTACACTGATTCAAATGATTCATTGAGATATTACAGTTTATAGTAGACTCATAAAAACGGACAAAACTTGTGAAACGATTTATTTAACTCATTTCAGTACTTCAACTTAGAAAACTTCAAATGAAATCTTTAAAAAAATATTCACACTTTCATTTCATTTTACGTTTCTTTTGAACACATTAACTTATTTAATTCTGCTACATCATTATTACAAGTTCTTATCTGTAAGTTTTTAGTTATTCTTCTTCCCAAAGAGAAATCGTTCACTATATTGGATTAAGATTTAGATTTGATAACCATATCACAACCGTTACTATGGAAATGACAAATCGCTGTTTTTTTGGCGTCCGCCATAGAAGAGCGGTAATATGTCCAAATAGCAAACAATAGAACAAATCTATTGATCACCATCAAAGATAATTTTTCAGATTTGACACAGTCATAATAAGTCAACTTACGCGATTTTTTGCCGTTACGTAACTTTTTTCTTCCTAAGAAAACGTAGTATTGGCAAAATCATTCATTTAGGATCAATTGATGACTAAAATAACTCAAAACACTATCGGCACCATCTTACGGCAATGTCAGCAATTTACAACAATTTTTTAGATAAAAGCGCATCCTAGCTTCCACAAGTGTATACACATCTTGTTAGCGTCATATAATTGATCAGATATTGTCGCAAGAACCAACATGTGTAAAATTTTCGGTCAATCGGTCGAAGTCAACTGGTTCAAAATGTAGTTTCAAGATTATTCCTACACTAACTGAGTGAATTACTACCGAGTCGACTTGAATTTTTTTCAATAATTATTATGAGTGATCATTTCGGTATTTTCAGGGATTGGCATCTTGCGGAGCTTGGTCGTGCTTCGATGAATTCAACCGCATAGATCTGGAAGTACTTTCAGTGGTCGCACAGCAGATACTAACTATCCAACGTGGCATCAATTCAGGTAATGAGAAACTGCTCTTTGAAGGAACCGAACTCAATCTGGACCCGACCTGCGCTGTCTTCATCACAATGAATCCTGGCTATGCCGGAAGATCGGAACTACCAGATAACCTCAAGGCTCTGTTCCGATCCGTGGCTATGATGGTGCCTGATTACGCGATGATATCGGAGATCGAACTATATGCTTCCGGTTTCCTGACGGCGAAACCTTTGTCTGTCAAAATTGTGGCTACTTATAGATTATGTTCGGAACAGTTGTCGTCTCAACATCATTACGATTACGGTAAAGACTGCTGAAGTATTAGTTTAAAAGAATGAATATTAAGAGTTCGGAATTCCATTGCCTAAAAATGGACAATCATATTCGAAATGAGATAAATGAATGAAGAATTGAAAATATTCATATAAATCAATTATAATATGAAAATTATGAAATCAAAACAATATTGCGTGTGAAATTCAAAGCTGTAAGTTTAGGTGTAGACAATGTAACGCACATATTGAAAAAAAGAACATACTGAGAATAATACAACAAATGAAAATATTCGAAACTACAAAATTGTCAAACTATCTCAAAATATAGTTCTGTTTTGAATTTTGTGTAATTCAATTTTTTAACATTGTTAGGAAATCTATTATATGAATAAAAACTAATATTAGGCATTGAAGTTTCGAATTAATTAAAGAAAAATAGATGATTTTTAAATATTCGAAGGGAATACTATTTCTTATTTTATAAAATATACTTACAAGAGTCGACTGATATATGAATTCTGATCAAGATATAAGCCTGAAATTTTCACTTTTCTTAATTTAAATTATTATTGAAATGAGGAGAAAACATTTCTGTAATCTGAGTTTGTTCCGGATATAATTGTAAAGCAAGATTTATCGAAATTCAAATGTAACTCATAAGATCAGAAAGATATTAGTTTGAGGTCTTCTGAAATTCATTTTTCAATAATATTGCTATTTTTAGAAAAATGAATGAGGGTCCTATCATCAGCAAAAAGAATGATAGAACCACATAAATTCAGTTTTGTGATAGAATTGATGTAAATTAGATATTGAGTCGGACTTAACACATAACCTTGTGAAACTCCACACTTGATGGTTTACAATGAACTATTTTTTCCTATCTAAATGTATATTGCTTTCTATTGCTAAGATAATGTTGAAACCATGTGAATATTATTCATCCAACGCCAATAAAGTTTAACTTTTGCAAAAGAATATCATGATTCAATAATACAGCTATAAGAGTGTCAGCCCAAAATCCTATGTATTTTTTATGGTGCTTCATCCTGGACCTTTTAGGACCTTAGGCCTAGTTCACACGGAAGGGACAAAGGTCCGCACCTCGTCTCTGCCAGGCGTCCATTCTGTGTGAATTAGGTCTTAGACTTTCAGAGCCCACTCCTCAACTTTTGCTAGCATACAGTCGACCAATCAAAAGTTACCGCGCGTACAGCGGAAAATTCAAATCTAGTAGATGAACAACCAGGGCTTTGGGGTGGAAGTGGCTTATTAGTGTTTGCGGTGGTGTTATCGCTGTTTGAGAGATAACGATTCGAATATTGGATATAGAAGGTGTCGTTTCCAAACCATATCAATCAAATGGTATACAAGGTGTACGCAGCGTTAAGGAAAAAACAAGACTGTCAAGGCTATAACGCTGCACACAACATGTATACCGCGATGGCAGATATGTTTTTTCTTTAACGCTGGCAGCCATGTTTTTTATTCAACGATGCGTACACCTTGATTCCATTTGATTGATATGTTTCGAAACGACACCCTGTATACCCAATATTATTGTTCTCATAATCACACTTGAATCACACTTGTTCATCTACTAGATTTGAATTTCCCGATGTACGCGCGATAGTTTCTGATTGGTCGACTGTATGACGGCAAAAGTGGAGGAGTGGGCTCTGAAAGTCTAAGGCCACAAAAAATGGACGTCTGGCAGAAACGAGGCGCGGATCTTTGTTTCTTCTGTGAACTGAGCCTGAGGTCCAAAAAGGTCCAGAATGAAGCGCCTTGAGAAAATATATGGGATTTTGGGCTGGAACCTATAGCTATATTATTTGATTTACTGTATCAAATGACTCTCACCAATCAATTAATAACATACCACAAATATTTGAATCTATTTGAAGTTGAATTCTGAAAACCATATTCAATACAGGCCACTCTGAATTACTCCACCTGCAAAAACTATACTCTACTATAAAGGAAATCAATTTAAATAATATGAAAAGCTACTGTTTATTAATTTCCAATGATTTTCATTAGAATATAAAGAATGGAAATTGGTTGATAATTAAATTTTTCATTGGGATCTTCATTTTCAAATGGATGTAAAATTTTTGCAATTTCACCCAATTTGAGAAAAATACGTGTTTCAAAAGATGTATTGATGATTTTCTTCACGATGGCAATCAATTCATATTTCTCTAGTTCAACAACTTTTACTGAAATCATATCAATTTTTTGTACAATGGAAGTCTGAACCTCTAACATTCAGTAACAAAAATCACCAACTATATTCAAATATAAAGTAAATTTTTCACATTACAACAAAATGAAAGAATATGAAATCCATTAAAATCAACAGAAAATTAAATTCAATAAAAACTCAAAAAAGATATTCCGTATCATCCCAGACGCTGAACTCTACGTAATCGCAGCAACCTCATCACCCTAGGGAGACGTAATTAGGATCGTATCGTATCCCTTCGCTTGTAGAACAGCAAATAAGGAACTCCCGTTTCCTGGGGCTTCAGCACGCATTTTTCCTGCACGGTCTTGACCGAAGAATCGTCGTACCTTATCCAGCAGTTGTAGCCGACGCGACGTTAAAGGCATCGATCAATGTCCAATGTTGGCATTTTTGCCGTCGTGATAAACGGCGGCGAATAGCTTGTACTGCTTCTCTATTGAAGACTGTATTTCCGACGTTACCAATATCGAATCAATCCAAACTTCAAAGCCTTTATAATCTTCGTGCAACCGTCGTGGCTTTATTTCAAAAACTTCAAATGTATTATGAGGATACCGGGAAGTTTCCAGAGCATTATCTGCTCCCACGCATCGACCTTCTCGTTAGTTTTCGACGAAGTCAGCCCCTCTAAACTGTTTTTGGAGACGAGTATTTTGAGCGCTTCTCTAACAATCTTTACATTCTTAATGTTGATTGGCAGGGTGAGGAAAGGCTGGATATTCTGAGTAATTTGGTCCCCAGTATGATGAATGCTCGACTTTAGTTGCCCCCGAAGATATCACTGACGTGTACTGGTGAAGTCGATCCTTCTGGTTAGATTTCCTTTATTTTTCGATGAAATTACGTTCCTTTCATTATTTGAATCATTGCTCAAAGTAGAGTCAACGGGAGGTTTTTCATCCCTAGTGTAATATTTAACCAACTCCTTCAGCTCAAACATTTCATCATTGAGTCCATTCTAGAAAAAACCTTGAAACTCTTTCGCATCTTGTTGTCTACCCTTGATCCAGTCGGTCCGCATGTTATGCAACATTTTATAAATCCATGTCGGACCAAATGGGATGCCAGTGTTGGTTATAACTTCTTGGTCATTCTTGACATTTTTATCCACTCTCCCGTCTTTCGTCCTAATGTAGGAAGGTAATTAAACAAACTGCTCCATAAAACGACACATTCTAAATATAACCGGGAAAGATTTCACTCTGAAGTTCGACGATATGTTCTTGCTCAGACTGTTCAGTAAGTTGAAGAGTGTCGGAGATGCGAACAGAGTTTGCAAAATCGAGTTGATTTAGCAGTGAGTGCTTTGATTAAGCAGACCCCTTCGCTGCAAGTTCACTGGCCTACCGTCGATTATGTTTGTAGGTAGAAACTTGCCAATCCTATAACAGTCTGGATCTACAAACTGGTGGGACCTTCTGAAGTGCTTGAAGGGGCATATGAGAAGATTGTTATTGAACTCGTTTTCGGCGTCCTGGTCAAAAGCGACTTCGTAGAAATTGTTGACGGGTTCAGACAAAACATCGGCGTTGTCTGATTTGGAAAGACTTACTTACGATTTTGTAACAGAATTCTATTAGGTAGTGTACGGGTTCAGCCAGAGGATTCAGTTTAGCCCCATTTCGAATACCTTCCTCCTTTGTTTGAAGGTGATTGACAATGTTTCATGATGAATTTCACTAGTTCGGACTTCCATTGTCTACTATATAAAATGATTTGAAATCCCTGAAACAACTAAAAAAGAATAATTAAAAATGAATAGCTGAAAATAACAATTATATTAAGTAAAATAAACCTGAAATGAAATAATAGTGAAATAAACTACAAGTTAAAATATAACAATTGAATAAATAAAAAAAATAAAATAAAAAAAAGGAATGAAAAAAGAAAATAAAAAATAAAAATTGTAGAGATTCCAAGTCACGTGAGTTCACGACGTTTCGATTGTTAGTATCTACAATCGTCTTCGGGTGATGACTGTCATCACCCGAAGACGATGAACTCACGTGAAAATCATACATGAACTCACGTGACTTGGAATCTCTACAATTTGTATTTTCTTTTTTCATTCCTTTTTTTTTATTTTTTTATTCATTTTTTTATTTATTCAATTGTTATATTTTAACTTTAATTCACTATTATTTCATTTCAGGTTTATTTTACTTAATATAATTGTTATTTTCAGCTATTCATTTTTAATTATTCTTTTTTAGTTGTTTCAGGGATTTCATATCATTTTATATAGTAGACAATGGAAGTCCGAACTAGTGAAAAACCTTCCTCCTGTTTCGTCAAAGCTTGACAATTATTATGCGGGTCCTCCACTACATTGCTCATCTCTGGTTCGTGCATTGTCTGCTGATACTCGTATCTACTGTTGTGAGAATAACCATGAATGGCAAAAACATGTGTACAAAATCATAAAGATGAGGAAGGGACATTAGAGAAATTATTATTGATATTATTAGAAGATAGTTTAAATTAAAATTAAATTTTGGTGGTATTATTCGAAATTTTTGTTAATTACGAATTGAATTTTAGGTATGCGAGCTGTGAAATCAGTATTAAGAGCTGCAGCAGCATTGAAGCTGAGATATCCCGATGAAAGAGAAGACATACTGGTCCTGAGAAGCATAATCGATATCAACTTGGCTAAGTTTCTTTTCCATGATGTTCCTTTATTCAATGTAACTACATTTCTTTTTTTAATGTGAGTATAACCGAACAAGAGGTATTTCAGGGTATCACTTCTGACTTATTCCCTGGAGTTGTATTACCTGTACCAGATTATGTCGTTTTGAATAAAGCTGTGGAAGATGCTTGCAAAGCTAGTAATCTGCAGTGTACACGTATTTTCCTGGAGAAGGTGCAACAGTTGTATGAGATGATTATAGTCAGGCATGGATTGATGATTGTTGGTCTACCATTCGCCGGAAAAACTAGTTGTTACCGAGTACTGGCAGATGCCTTAGGGCTTGTGGAAGAAAGGGTGGGTAGTTCTACTACCAAATTTGAGGTTTCTATGTTTGGTACCATAATGTTCTTTTCCTAATTTAGGGCGGTATGGATGAACATAAAACCGTTTATACAGTCATGAATCCCAAATCTATAACACTGGGTCAACTATATGGTCAGTTTGATCCAGTATCACATGAATGGTCAGATGGGGTGTTAGCTGTGAGTTTTCGCCAATTTGCCATGTCAACTACAGAAGATAGGTTGGTGATAGTATCATGCATCAGTGAAATAATGTATAGGTAAACTCGATGTGTTTTACAGAAAATGGTTGATATTTGACGGGCCCGTTGATGCGGTATGGATTGAAAACATGAATACTGTACTCGATGATAACAAAAAGTTATGCTTGATGTCTGGAGAAATCATTCAGCTAGCGAATACAACCAATCTGATATTCGAACCGATGGACTTGGATGTAGCTTCGCCGGCTACTGTAACTATCATTTTTAATTACACTGTTCAATTATAAAGAAAATGTTCAATATGAGTTATTTTCAGGTTTCCAGATGTGGAATGATTTACATGGAACCAAGTTCTTTGGGTTGGGAACCGCTTCTTCTCTCATGGCTGAACACTTTACCATCATTCATCAATAATGACTTTTATAAGACCATGATTTATAACTTGTTCGTCCGATTTTGTAAACCACTAATTTGGCTTATACGAAAAGGTGGAGTCAGGGTAAGAATTATGAAAACTCAATAGTTTATTCTCATTTCAGTTTCAGAACTACAGAGAATGAACTTTTTTCAATGTATCCCAATAGCACTTCATTATGAGATTTTCACTTGACAGTTCACAAAACCGCAACACCTGTGTCACGACATAATACCTTCCTCAGGCGTATTTATGCTGACTGAATTCTACCTAATTGGTGCTTCATATAATATAACAATTTAAATTACATGATCTAGTTAATGACTAAAAGTTCATGTGAGTTTAGAGAGAAATAATTCAATTATTTTTGGTCATTCAGCAAATATATAGTATTCTTGAATCTATTAATTTCCAAGCATTCCAAACGATTGAGTTTGGAACCTTTTTCTACCAAATATAATAAGGGATAGTCATAGTTGAATTCATGTTCCTCTACCAAAAGATGGTTTTGTATTTATATTTGAAAAACTAATACTTTAATGTTTTTTCAGTAACCTTTAGGAAAAGGTTCTCCCTGTTTGACCAATATAAAAAATTTTGCCAAGAAAACCACAGATCAACTTATATACTCCTGATCTATCCAACACTGAATTTTTTCTTCATTGTTTTGAAAAAAAATAGCTCAAAATATTATTTGTTCTGTGAACTACATAAAAGTATTTCTTTTTAAAAAAACGAGCGGTTTTATTGGTAGGTTCGCTTATTTCTTGAAGTTGGATAGACCTGGTGAATGCCTTGTTTTCGTAGTTTTTTGAAAACAATGAAGTTTTTATAACCGTTGTCAGCAGCAATTTGTTCAATAAAATTCAATTCTCTCTGAAAATTAAATTCTGATAGTGGAATATCCAATAATCTGTGAAGTATACTATTGAATGTTGCTACTTTATGTTGACAGGAATGTGTCGATAAATTATGTATGAAGTGCCCGTCATCGTACTTAAAAAGTGCGCAAATGAACTCGCACTAGTATTTTGCAAACTTTTTAACCTGTCTTATAAAAAGGGGTTTTTGCTTCTTGTTGGAAGATTGTTCGCGTTTAGCCCATTCCCAAAAATGGCAAGAAAAATCTTCCAAATAAGTATAGACCAGTCGCTTTGCTATCAGTGATATCAAAAATCATGGAGAAAGACGTAAACCACCATATCCTCAAATATTTGGAAGGCTTCAACATCTTGAGCAGAAACAAAAATCAATAGACAACCTTCTATCATATGCCACCCATATTTGGAATAACGCAATCAAAAAACATGGAGAATCAAGAGCTGTTGCGCTTAATATTTCTAAGGCCTTTGACCGTGTGTGGCATGAGTGTTCGCTGGCCAAACTTCAATGCTATGGCTTGTCAGATCATTTTTGTGTTTGGCTCTTCAGCTTCCTGAAAGAATGTTCTCTGCAATTGGCCGTCGATGGATATCTCTCTAATACTTTCACCATCAACGCTGGTGTTCCTCAGGGATACACACTGTCTCCAACCCTCTTTTTATTGTATATCAACGACTCATTGAAAAAAACCAAGAATCCAATATATTGCTTGGCTGACGAAAGGACACTTCTCTCGTTATTCCACTTGAATTCCAGGACATCGGCTACGGAAGCACATCTTCATCGGCAGCAGGAGGTTGCAAATCTTAATGAGGATCTAGAAGTGATTTCGAATTGGGGTGAAAGTAATCAGGTTCAATTCAATGCCACAAAAATCCAGGCACCAGTTTTCACCAAGAAGATAAATGTTCACAAACCGGATATAATAATGTCAGGTCAGACAATTCCGCTTTCTGCTTCGATACGTTTGTTTGGGGTTAAAATGGACACTAATATGTCTCGGCACAATCATGTTGCTGGAATTGCAAATGCTGCTTCTCAAAAGCTTGGAACACTATTCCGAACCAGAAAACTATACACATCTCAGCAACTTTTGATGCTTCATAATCAGATCAGACCTTCTTTGAAAAATTGTTCTCATGTATGGAGCTCTACCCCCAAACACACCCCGAAGTTGTTGAATTCCATCCAAAAAAGAGCCATCCACCTGATTGGTGACGAAAAATTCTTTTTACTATGAAAATATATTGAAAACGCTTTTGCGTAGAATTCAAACAGAAAATCCTTAAATCGCTATCGAAGCTGTGCCTATGCGGAAGTAGTGATTCAGATTGGATTTGAATCGCTGGAGATTAAATCCATTTGGAAAAACGTCCTCTGGAAGTTTATTCCACCTAAACGCAGTTCTCCAGATGGAAGAATTCTGAAATAGTGAAGTTCGAGGTGTAATGAGTTGAACCTAAAAATGATGAGCAGCCACAGTCCCTCGCCTATTTCTAATATGTGCCGCTCTTGGTGGAATCAAATGTGCCAAGTCGCTTGAATACTTCCCTTGAAAGTATCTATAGAAGAGAGACAAATATCCAACCTTTCTTCGATGTTCCAGTCTATCAAGGTTGCACATAATGTGCAACCTTGATAGACTGGAATATCGAATAAATTTTGGGGATTTGTCTCTCTTCTATAGATACTTTCACGGGTAATGTTCAAGTGCCTTGGCACATTTCATTCCACCAATAGCGGTACATAATAGAAATATTCGACGGACTGTGGCTGTTCATCGTTTTGAGGTTCAACTCACTACACCTTATACTTTGCTTTTTAAGAGCTCTTTCAACCAGAGAACTGCGATTATGTGAAATAAACTTTCTGAGATCGTTTTTTCAAATGGATTCAATCTCCAGCGATTTAAATTAAATGTGAATCGCTAATTTTGCACAGGCACTGCTCTGAGAGCGCCTTAAGGATTTTCCTGTAGTTCTTGTCTTTTGTCCCTGAAAAAGTGTGTGACAAATGTACGTCAAAGATAATTTGTGGAAGTTTGCTAGATCGTGTGTAGTTATATTTTCATGAGGAAGCTAATTTTCATCACATGTGTTTTTCAGGAAATTGCAACAACATCTAACCATAACCTAGTGAGAGCTACTATGAACCTGTTTGACTGTTTCATGGACGATTTTTTCGATGAGAAATACAGAGAACAAGTTTCTGATTTGGATGTGAGAGCCCAGATTGAAGGATCTTTCTTTTTCGCCTGCATCTGGTCTATGGGAGGCACTATAGATAACGATAGTAGACATAAGTTCAGTATGTTGTTTAGAGGATTACTAGAAAGAGAATTTCCGGAGAAAATTCGTACTGCTCTCGATATACCGATTGAAATAAACAAACCTGAGAAACCGTACATTTTCACTTTACCAGTGGGCGAAACTGTTTTTGATTATCGTTTTATAAAAGAGGTGAGTTTACAACTTCACGTCAGAAATATAGAAATTCAGTTACACTGTATTATAGGATTGCAATATTGGGATGAATAAGTTATTATCAAAATAATGCCAGGAAATGAATAAAAAAGTATATATGATGGTATTGTGGCCTGAAACGAAAATAACTCATTTGATTAACTCATTTTTTTATTTAATAAAAAATAAAAAAGAAGAGTTACTTCACAACGTTTCAATTGTTAGTATCCACTATTATTTTCGGGTGACAAATATTGATTATTTTTTCCGTTTTACTATTTTTAACACAATTTCTGTATTAACTAACTTATACGAATATTTTGGTCCGGTTTTCAGTATAATTTTCATGTTATTTGTTCTTCCATATTTCACAATGTAGACTGATGACAAACTTTATAACAGTCGATAAACAAATTACGTACAACTAATAATACAAACACAAACTTTGACAACAAATTTTATAATGTTTGAGAGCAAAACAATATCATCACTTATCAACTGCTTTGTGGAATTCAAGGAATTTTTTCATGTTTGAAAAATCAGTGAAAGGATTATGAATTTACAATCAACTGATCAATTTAGAATCAGTATAAAGTAAAATTTAAAAATATATGTGACCAGTTTTTATACATGATTCAATTTTATATTCATTTTCATGTCTTCATATATAATTTTTATAATTCATTAATTATATTTCAACTTCATTTCAGAATTATTCATTATTGTGTTCCCATCAATTTATATTTGTGTATATATTCATGCATGTTATATGTTTTTATATACCTTATACCTAGGTTACATAATTTATAGCTAATTCTAATATTTTTCACACTTTGTTACCAATTTATCTTCTTAGATAATATAGTATAATCAACAACAACAAAATGTTACAATCACAGAAATGGAAGTTTTTCTCTTTCCATGTCTCAGATTTTTTCAGTGTTTCTACATATTTCCATAATTTCGAAAATCTTTACAATAATTTCTCTTTATTTCCAAAACAAAATAGAATCAGTGATGAACCCTGAAAAGTGAGCTCAAACTGTAAATTTACGGCATCAATCACTTCGATTTTTTTAAACAATCTTTTTGGTAGGGTAAAGGAAAATGGAAGTTATGGTCAGACGAACTGATGGCAGCTCCCCCAATACCAAGAGATATTCCTGTTAACCAAATAATAGTGGTAACCGTTGAGACAATCAGAAATATTGCTTTGATGCAGCTTTTGGTGCAGCACCAGAAAGCTATGATGATTATTGGTCCTACTGGTACTGGAAAATCCGTATATGTCACTGTGAGTGCTATTTGTAAAATTATATATATATATTTTTCAGGTACATAATATATTACAAGAAACTCAACCTGTAACTGCCTCATTACCTATAACTTCTTTTGGTTATGCTTTACATTGAAATATTGAAATGAATATGGATATTTTTCAAAAACAAATTGTTTTGATTCGATCGAAATTCATGCATTATAATTCAACTTGAACGATTTTCACAAATATTCAGTTATATCACATTACATTTACATACACTCATAACATAACATAACATAACATAACATCAACATAACGCAATTTAACATAATATAACATGAAATAACATACTAACATAACAATCACACAAAAAAATTATTATTAATTATTAATATATATATATATATATATATATATATATATATATATATATATATATATATTATATATATATATATATATATATATATATAAAATTAACATTTTATTCGTTCATTTCCTGCATAAAAACATTTTTTTAAATGATGTCTTACATTTCAAGTGATTTACAGTGTGTTAGATCAGACAATGTATTAAAAGCGGAAACTGAATCGTATGTAAATCTTTTCACAGAGTTTGCATCATCGAGATGAAACAAATAATGCTGCCTATTATTCTGAGTATGGACAATAGATATTTGAGTACATATTGTTCGCTTTGCAGAATACCAGTTCAAAGATTCACTGTCTCAGATTTTCCCGTTTCCTCTAGAATTTTTGAAAGAAATGTGTAATCAACGGAGACGAATGTTTTTTTAGACAGTGATTTCCTTTATCAAAATAATTATCCTGACTAAAATAATACGTTTGTGTGCCATTTGTGTGCCACTTTTTTAGAAAACCAAAGTGATTTGGATTAAATCTATATGTTTTTTTAAATGTTTTCAAAAATTTTAGACCTATTAACATGTTTGTTTGAAGGTGATTGACAATGTTTCGTGATGAATTTCACTAGTTCGGACTTCCATTGTCTACTATATAAAATGATTTGAAATCCCTGAAACAAGTAAAAAAGAATAATTAAAAAAGAATAGTTGAAAATAACAATTATATTAAGCAACAATAAACCTGAAATGAAATGATAGTGAAATAACCTACAAGTAAAAAATATAATGATTGAATAAATAAAAATTAAAGGAAAAAAATAATAAAAAAATAAAAAAGTGTAGAGATTCCAAGTCACGTTAGTTCACGACGTTTCGATTGTTGGTATCTACAATCGTCTTCGGGTGATGACTGGACTGATTCCTCCGAGAGATGACTATTTTATAGGCCGTTGAAATACTTTCACTTTCTCTACTTTCCATTTTCCGCTTCACTGATTCCGTGAGAGATGACCGTTTTGTCGGGAGTTGGTCATTTTTCGTTTGATGATGGGTTTCCATATGTTTCGTATATCTACGCTGGCCTGGCTGAATACGTTGTTGGACAACATGTATGCGGCTTCCTTAAATTTTCTCCTGAACCAATGTTCCTCTCTGTGCAAGATCTCAGCTTGGGACCACTCGATGTTGTGTTGATGGGTCCAAACATGGTCTGCTATTCCTGATTTGCTGGTTTCTCCTCGCTGTGTGTGCTTCTTGTGTTCGGCAATGCGAACATTCAATGGCCTCTTAGTTTCACCAATATAGGATTTTCCGCACTCACAGGGTATCCGGTAAATGCAATTCTTGGAATCGTAGTCTGCGTTTGGGGGCCTGGTTTTCGTGAGGCTGCTACGGATAGTGTTACCGGATCTGAAACAAGTTCTAATGTTGTGCTCGAAACCAATTCTTCTTATCTTCTCCGATAATCCTCTGATGTAGGGAAGTGCAAGCACTGGTTGTGACGGCTTCTCTTCCTTGCGAGGCTCCTGTTGTCTTTTAGCCAAAGTCTTTTCTACCATCGCTTTGGAGTATCCATTCCGCTGAAGATCATTTTTGATGATGTCTAGTTCCTTCTCGAGACCTTCCTTTGTATTACAGAGCCCAAAAGCACGGTCTAATAGAGTCTTGATGATTCCTCTTTTTGTTGATTGATGGTGGTTGGATTCGTGGTTCAGATACTGTCCCGTATGAGTGGGTTTTCGGTATACAGATGTTTCCCACTTAGTGTCGGTCCTCTTCACCAAAACGTCTAAGAATGGCAATTCATTGTGGATTTCCTTCTCCATTGTGAAAGTGATGGAAGGTCTCACGCTGTTGATGTGTTTCAGAAAGGCGTCTAGTTCAGTATTCCCATGGTTCCATATTATGAAGGTGTCGTCAACATATCTCAACCAGACTCGAAGTTTCTTGTGGGCTTCTTCAATGGCCAGAGTTTCAAACCACTCCATATATATGTTGGCTATGACTGGTGAAAGTGGCGATCCCATTGGCAGTCCCTCATCTTGTGTGAAGAATTCGTCCTTCAGTTGGAAATAACAGTTTCGTACACAGCATCCTAGTAATTCCATAACTACTTCTATAGGTAGATTCGTTCTCTCTTTCAGGTTCCCGTCTTCGGATAGCTTTCTCTGTATGATTTGGAGTGCTTCTTCGACCGGAACGTTGGTGTAGAGGCTTTCCACGTCAAAACTAATTAGTTGATCTTCCTGTGTAACCTCAATTGACCCTAGTAGTTCGACAAAATGCCTTGAATTCTTCACAAAAGACGATGTTTTTCCTTGTAATGGTTGTATTAAGGGAAGTAAAAATCTAGACAAGTTTTGAGTAGCCGAATCTCTGGAGCTGATGATCGGTCTAAGCGGAACGTCCTTCTTCATCAGAGGATTATCGGAGGATTATCAGAGGATTATCGGAGAGGATAAGAAGAATTGGTTCCAAGTACAAGATTAGAACTTGTTTCAGATCCGGTAACACTATCCGTAGCAGCCTCACGAAAACCAGGCCCCCAAATGCAGACTGCGATTCCAAGAATTGCATTTACCGGATACCCTGTGAGTGCGGAAAATCCTATATTGGTGAAACTAAGAAGCCATTGAATGTTCGCATCGCCGAACACAAGAAGCACACACAGCGAGGAGAAACCAGCAAATCAGGAATAGCAGACCATGTTTGGACCCATCAACACAACATCGAGTGGTCCCAAGCTGAGATCTTGCACAGAGAGGAACATTGGTTCAGGAGAAAATTTAAGGAAGCCGCATACATGTTGTCCAACAACGTATTCAGCCAGGCCAGCGTAGATATACGAAACATATGGAAACCCATCATCAAACGAAAAATGACCAACTCCCGCCAAAACGGTCATCTCTCGCGGAATCAGTGAAGCGGAAAATGGAAAGTAGAGAAAGTGAAAGTATTTCAACGGCCTATAAAATAGTCATCTCTCGGAGGAATCAGTCCAGTCATCACCCGAAGACGATTGTAGATACCAACAATCGAAACGTCGTGAACTAACGTGACTTGGAATCTCTACACTTTTTTATTTTTTTATTATTTTTTTCCTTTAATTTTTATTTATTCAATCATTATATTTTTTACTTGTAGGTTATTTCACTATCATTTCATTTCAGGTTTATTGTTGCTTAATATAATTGTTATTTTCAACTATTCTTTTTTAATTATGCTTTTTTACTTGTTTCAGGGATTTCAAATCATTTTATATAGTAGACAATGGAAGTCCGAACTAGTGAAATTCTATTAACATGTAATTCTTCGGATCTTCGACATTGTCACTTTTGAATATAGGTGTGTCCTTGCATGTTTTCGTTTATGGAGAAAAATACCTCTGCTTGTGTATCAAATATTATGTATTTATTAGAAAACAATTTCCATGGAAGAGTCTCCAGAACCGTATTGACTTTCTTCTTTATCTTATGAGTTTTCCTCTCAATATGATTTCGTATTTCAGGATTTCCTCTTGAAGAAGAACAATACCCACGTATACTTACCGCTCTTCATAAATTTTTCAGCCCAAACTACTGCTAATCAAACCCAAGATATAATCATGGCTAAACTGGATAAGAGAAAAAAAGGTAAAACTACGTTAATTTTTCTCCTAGTACCCTATTGAACTGTCACATATTTATCGAAGGGAATGATTAATTCTATGAACACTTTCGAGTTTCAGCTGGTGCTACTGAGTAATAAAAGGGAATACTGGAATCTGGCGTATAATAAATCCAAAACAAGCACTTTTCTCATTAACCAGAACTGCAATACTCCTCTCGACGTGGTTTTCACTAACCAAGCTGGCGTCATCAGGCGATGACGACAACTGTTCTCTTCGTATCCTGAAGATGTCAACTTGGTTAGTCAAACTCGCGTGGAGAAGAGTATTTCAGTTCTGGTGACTGGGAGAAGTACTTGTATTTGGTTTTGCTGGATAATAATTTTCCTGTGTTAGTAGTTTTTCATAATATTTGTTATAATATTTTATTGTCAATAATTGATTGGTTCTTTGAATGATGTTTAGGGGTTTTTGGTCCGCCTGTTACTAAGAAGTGCGTCATTTTTGTGGATGATGTAAACATGCCTTTGAAGGAAACTTATGGAGCCCAACCACCCATTGAATTGCTGAGACAATGGTTTGATCATGAAATTTGGTATGACAGGAAAGAGGTGGTTCCTATAAAGCTTATTGATATCCAGGTGAGCTAGGGTTAATGTTATGAGTTGAACACTTTGATCCTTTATGCCCACAACCTCAGTTAATCAGTTTTGATGATATCATTCGACAACATGTACAAATATTAAAATTGTGTTATTAAAATAGATCACACCGAGAGGACTATCCGTAATGTGGTGAATAAATTTGAGTCAACTGGTTCTATAATCGAATAGAACTGGCCGATACTCGATAAAAATCCATATTAAAACTCATTAATACCGTTTATTGTATGATTTTCACTATAAAGGGTTTTACAAAAACCGCTTGAGAAAGCTATTGTATAGCGAAATATGTGTCGCAACTTGTTCAGTAAAAGATCGATCAACACCCGTACGTCGACGAAACGTAAGTCTGTCGAAAACATCGCCGCTGTCTATGAGAACATGCAGGAGAATCCGAAGCAGTCAAGTTCGCGTCTCTAACAAAAACTCGGCCTTTCGCAGATCAAAACTTGGCTATTTTTTTCTATATGCGTTGGGCCTGCACCCGTAGAAAAGTCAACTGGCTAAGGAACTGAAGGTAAACCACCATAGACAACGCGTGTGCTCGTTGGATGGACTCTGGAGTAGTTTGCAACTCATGAGACTCATTTCTGGATGAAAGGGTACGTGAACAAACACGTACCTCATGTGGATTGGTATCGACCCATACCAATCCACATGAGATCCAAGGGCGTCCAGTGTATCCCAAAAAAGTCACTGTTTGGTGTCGATTTTGGGCTGACGGCATCATCGGTCCATATTTCATTGAAAACAACGTTGGCCAGGCCATCATTGTCAACGGCGAACACTATCAGTGTTTGAATACCAACTTGTGCCTGAATTGGATACCAACAACATTTGGTTTCAACAGTACGGTGTTACGAGCCACACAGTGATGTGAATTGCCCACCGAGTTCGTGCGATTTGAACTCGTTAGACTTTTTCTCGTAGGGTTTTATTAAGTCCCAGGTAAATGCAAATAAGCCACAAACCACAGCGGTCCTCAAAGTCAACATAACTCATGCCCAGAGAAGCCGTGGCGGATATTTGAACGTTGTTATATTCCACACATAATGGCAACTGGCTTTAAAACTCCAAGAATGCACTTGTTTTGCATTTCAAGATGACGAAAGTACTGATGTTACAAACATGGCGCAGCTACTTGTTTTCGTGCGATTTGATTATGATGAAGAAGTGGTAGAAGAGTTTTTTTTTCTGCAAACCACTTAAGGTAATTGGTGAATATGTCCTCAAAGTAGGCATTCCCTGGTCCAAGTGTATTGGCTTGTGTGCAGATGGGGCAAAAGCTATGTCAAGAAAATTGACACGATTAGCAGCAAAAATGAAAGGAGTTGCTCCTGAAGGCAAAAGTACGCATTGTGTATCCATCGAGAAGCATTAGTTGCTAAAGGTATGCCGGAAAATCTTAACTCCGTTGTATCAGATGATGTGAAACGCTAGTGCTCTAAATACAAGATTATTATCCTTGATGTATGAAGAAATGAGTGGCAAGTTCAAAACTTTACTCCTGCATACATGAATGAGGTGGTTATCTCGCGGGAAAATTTTGAACCGTCTCTTTGAACTGAGATCAGAAGTTTTCATGTTTTCAAGTGAAAAAATCAGGACATGAAAAAATTATTTGCTGATGAAGAATGGTTTTCAAGATTGGCTAACCTAGCCGACATTTTTGACAAACTCAACATACTGAACTTGGGACTTCAGGGACCAAACACAACAACATTCACAGCCAGTGTCAGAATAAACTCCTTCAAGAGAAAGTTGATCCTGTTTTGTTCAGAAATATAGGAGTAGAATTGATCTGCATTCCCCACTATATCATCAGTTTTGAAGAAAATGAAATATCTCCAATGCCAGATGTCGTTACAGATATCATTGTTCACTTAAAAGGCCTTCAAAAAATTTTTCGGAAGTATTTGTCTTTTGCTCTTCCGGTAAGCTCTGCTATTTTTGATGTTTGTTACGAGTTACTTGTGTGAGAGTGGATTTTATGAACTCTTGTACATTAAAAATTAATATAAAAGTAGAATAAGTGTTGAAGAGAACTAAAGAGTGAAGATAAGTTCCATTACTCCTAATGTTGATATTTTAATCATAGGCAAACAACACAAGTTTCGCACTGAAGATTCAGTGCGAAAGTATATTTTGTATGGTGATTAATTTTTTGCTGATTTTTTAATATTTTTTTATTTTTATGTTTTTAGACCTATGAGTAATAAATAAAACTGTAAATTAATACCATTTTAATCTTTTTATTTCTCCGTTATTATAAGCATGTTATAAATAAACAAATATCTAACCAATAAATATGAAGTTTTCTCAGGAATTTGAATGAAAAAGCCATTGAACACTTTTAGAAGGGTAAATATTATACGTTTATTAAATGATTTAGGTCTGGTACGCCAATACTTTTCAAAAAGTCAAGTGGTACGCAGGTGCAAAAAACTTGGGAACCCCTGGTATAGTATGTAACACAACAAATGTTAACCAATACTGGAAGTTCAAAAAAACTACAGGCTACATGTTTAGTGATTATCAATTTCTATTTAGCAAAAAATTGATTATAATTTGAAAAATGGTTCACAAGAAGGTTTTCATTTCAGTCCAATTCCTTCGATGAGTTCTGTAAAAAATTCGAAAAACTCGCTTATGAGATGTGTGGAGTTGTTCTTTGCATTTAAACCAGAACAAATGTTACCAATTACAGACTGAAACAACTCTACTGGGCTAGCAACCCGATAAATATACATGATTTTTGATGTCTATTGTTTTGAGAAAAAAAGCGACGTCTTCGAAAAGCATTGTCTTATTTACGCCCTTTGTTAATAAGTCACGTTGCCGAATCAATTGGAGTGAAGTTATCCACAGATATCTGGCCACACATGCCGACGTAGAGGAAAATAAAAATCTGTGGTTGGGATACAAAATTATTAGCACCCGTACTAATATCTGTGGCTGGAAATACCTATTCACTATAGGTTGAACGTGAAATTATTAAGACTATTTGGTGTTTAACATTTTTATAGAGTCTTGAGTAGATTGAGGCGTTGATAATCCTTTTCTCATCAACAATACAGATTTAGGGAAAAATAAATAGACTTACTTTCCAATACCCCATATAGAAATGATATCTGATGATGTGCGTCCGTCAAAATCACACAACTTCCATAGTTTCTTGAGAAGATTAACTTGGTGATAACATTTTTCTTGTCATCTAAACAGATTTTGAAAAAGAAATTATTGTACTCATTTTTTGAGATTCCTTGTAATCATGAAAATCACACAACTCTTATAGAATCTTGAATAGATCAACACAGTGAAAACCGTTTTCTTGTTACCCATACAGATTTCGAGAATAAAATTGTTGAAACGATCAGACTAACTTTTCAAACCCCTTGTAGAATTGAAACCAGATGATGTGCGTGCATGAAAATCGCCTAAGTCTTATGGAATCTTGGGTAGATTGACGTAGCGATAACAATTTTCTTGTCAACCGAACAGATTTCGAAAACAAAAATGTTGAAACAATCAGACTCATTTTTTGAGATTCCTTGTAGAATTAGAACCAGAAGATGTGCTTTCATGAAAATCACACAAATCTCATAGAATCATGGATAGATAAACACAGTGAAAACCGTTTTCTTGTCATCCATACAGATTTACAGGAAAAAATATTGAAACAATCAGACTCACTTTTTAAAACACCTTGTAGAATTGGAACTAGAAGATGTGCGTTCATGAAAATTACACAACTGTTATAGAATCTTAGGTAGATCGATATAGTGAAAACTATTTTCTTGTCACCCATACAGATTTCGATAAAAAAATTATGCAACAATCAGACTCATTTTTTGAGATTCCTTGTAGAATTGGAACCAGAAGATGTGCGTTCATTAAAATTAGATAACTGTTATAGAATCTTGAGTAGATCGATATAGTGAAAACCGTTTTCCTGTCACCCATACAGATTTCCAGGAAAAAATATTGAAACAATCAGACTCACTTTTTAAAACACCTTGTGGAATTGGAACTAGAAGATGTGCGTTCATGAAAATTACACAACTCCTATAGAATCTTGGGTAGATCGATATATTGTAAACCGTTTTCTTGTCACCCATACAGATTTCCAGAAAAAATATTGAAACAATCAGACTCACTTTTTAAAACACCTTGTAGAATTGGAACTAGAAGATGTGCGTTCATGAAAATTACATAACTGTTATAGAATCTTGGGTAGATCGATATAGTGAAAACCGTTTTCGGTTCATGAACGCACATCTTCTGGTTCCAATTCTATAAGGAATCCCAAGAAATGAGTCTGATTGTTTCAACATTTTTGTTTTCGAAATCTGTTCGGGTGACAAGAAAATTGATATCCCTACGTCAGTCTACCCAAGATTCCATAAGACTTATGCGATTTTTATGTACGCACATCATCTGGTTTCAATTCTACAAGGGGTTTGAAAAGTTAGTCTGATCGTTTCAACAATTTTATTCTCGAAATCTGTATGGGTAACAAGAAAACGGTTTTCACTGTGTTGATCTATTCAAGATTCTATAAGGGTTGTGTGATTTTCATGAATACAAGGAATCTCAAAAAATGAGTCTGATTGTTTCAACAATTTCTTTTTCGAAATCTGTTTAGATGACAAGAAAAATGTTATCACCAAGTTAATCTTCTCAAAAAACTATGGAAGTTGTGTGATTTTGATGGACGCACATCATCGGATATCATTTCTATATGGGGTATTGGAAAATAAGTCTAATATTTTCAATTTTATTTTTCCCTAAATCTGTATTGTTGATTAGAAAAGGATTATCAACGCCTCAATCTACTCAAGACTCTATAAAAATGTTAAACACCAAATAGTCTTAATAATTTCACGTTCAACCTATAGTGAATAGGCATTTCCAGCCACAGATATTAGTACGGTTGTATCCCAACCACAGATTTTTATTTTCCTCTACGTCGGCATGTGTGGCCAGAAATCTGTGGATAACTTCACGTCAATGACAAATCAGTGGTTTTATTAGTTCAATATGTATGTGTATGTTGTTGATAACATTTGCTCTGATGATTTGAATGCAAAACATTATACCATCTCCACTAACCCTTGATAGCGTGTTTTTTTAATTGTTTCATAGGTCAGCAAAGGAGACTATCCCTTCACATCATTGAAGAATTTGTCAATGATTTTTCATGGAGTGTATCATACTCCTCTGAGGAATCTTACTCAACATATTTAATATATCCTTTTAAGTGTGTGTTTGTGAATGAAATATACTTAACATGAATCCGTTTTTTATCAAAACACATTTGTTTGTGTAGGGAGGTATCAATTCATCGACTGATAGTCCAGTAACTTTGTACATCACAGTATGCGTCAAATACGGAAGTTCTGACCTCTAGTGCCGAACGCAACTTTGTCAGAAATCGAAAATACAGCGAAAAAATCGAGTTTTTTCAAATTTTGGCGATTAAAATCCTGAAGAACTAGTTTTTGAAGTAGACTAAATTTACTGTCTCTGTAGACCCAATAGTTTCCGAGATTAAGCCTTTCAAAGTTCGCAATTTTTTGCAATTCTGTCTTTCTGATTAATTTAATTTTGACCCTGATTATACCATCAAAGATTTTTATGATGGTATGTTAAAAAAAGGAAATGAAAAGTATGAACGATGTTGTTTAAGGGTAAAGAATGAACTAGGAAGACACTGAAATAAACAACTCGAAGAGGAAGAAGGAAAATGTAGAATAATTGATAAATTCTCATTTATGTAATAGAACACATGTTTTAAAAATAAAAGTCCGTTTTGAAATAAAACCATTTCATCTTTGATTTTGTCTCTTATTTATTTCGCTACGAATACTGAAGTAAATAAGATAAGTCCAACAAAAGTTAATAAGTTCATTTGGAGGAAATTGAATCAAAAAATTAAATTAATTTAGTGTGTGAATTGTGTTGTATCCTATACTTGCGACCGTATATCCTCTCATATGAGTTCAGCAGCTGCTTTCACCACGCGTAGTCTTTCTGCTTGAGGATCTGAGCTTCTACTATTATACCATGTACTGGTGAGAATGTTATGACTTGTGTGTCTGAAACAAACAGTCGTGTGTTTGAAGAGTCCCTCAACGATACTGTTCGTAGTTGAAGTCGTTCTCCTTCTATCTGGTCTATGAATTCATCTAGAGAGAACAGCGTTCTCTTCCAGACATGAATAAATCTTTTCCATGGCCTTATCAACTGTGGGTTGCTGATGATTTCCCCTGGACTTTCATGTTGGTGGTGCCTGGTAGAGCTTTGTTTGGCAAAACCGATGATATCTGGCATCAAGGGCTACCAAATCTGTTTTCAGATATACGCTCTTTCATTTTAAGAGCTCATTCATCACCATGTTTCTCAGCTGCTTTCAAGATTGTTGCACTGAGAGACAACTTTTCCGCAGTAATGACATTGTCCTGGTTTTCTAGCTTCTTCTTTCTTTTTGCCACAAGGAACACTTTAGTTATTTTATCTCCACATAAACAACAATGTTCTCTGAAATTGAATTGCTCAGAGACTGATCTCGTGGCCTTTGATGGCGTAATATTTGATTTTCCACTGCTAACAGATTCTTTGATCAACTTCGGATTGTTGTATTTCATCTCACAAGTACTGTGCACATATATATCATTTACGCCCTTCAATAAACGCTGATGTTCTTCTATGTTCTTACACCTCTTCCCTTCTCTAGGCGCACTTGACCTTCACTCTAAGTCTCCTTACATATGAAACACAAACCCAGGCTGGGACTGGGATCAGACATTCTATAGATTTTGAGTTCAAACGGCACTCATGTTATGGGCAGCCAGTCAACAACTGAAACGAAAAAAATATTGGCCAACATCACAAACAAGTCTGCGAAAAATCAGAATTACCGGATTTGACGCATACTACCCCATACTTTCAGGCGACAAAGTTACTGGATTATGACATAATTCACCAGATTTTATTTGGAGTTGACATGTAACAAAAAATGAAGAAAATTGCTAGTTTCATTTCATTTACTCACAAAGTATTGGAAAATAAAAATTGAGTGCACAAAAGAGGCCTAAAAATGTCAAACTTCTCTGCAAGTAACTTTTCAACCAATGTACTGACAAATGAATGAACATTATCATTATTTTATTAGATTATGAACGTTCCAAATTTTTGAGTATTTTCGGACCCACTGCATATTTCTGATACAAAGTTGATATAGCTTCAGTAGGACAGAATCCTCGAGCGTGAAAAATTCAAATCTTTGGAAAAATTAGGACAGTGACAAAATAGGTAGTGACACCGGCACGAAAAGTAGAACCGTAACCATTTTAATAATTTAAATTAGTTAAGAGATAAACTTCAAAGTGAAATAAAGTCATTTACAAAATATCACGAATTTTTGACGTTTGATGAAAATGTTGAATAATATAACGACTTTTGTGGAAAAGTTCTGTTTGATATGCCGCATGTACTTATTGAATATGAAAAAAAACAACTGGAAATGGGGATTTTTATAATTTTCAACTCATGAACGTTTTTTTTGTTTCAGTTTATGTGTGCTATGTGCCCACCGGGTGGGGGAGGTAACACTGTTACTCCAAGATTTACGAGGCACTTCAATCATATTTGCATTGACGAATTTCAGGATAATGTCCTGATTAACATATTTAGCAGGATTATGCTCTGGCATCTGGATACAAGGTAATGTATTCTCCACTCACCGTTGCATTCATTCACATTATTTCAAATTCAAATACCTGTTTTTGCTTGCAAAATAGATCTTCTCTATAGACAATATACGGGGAGTAACGAAAAGTAAAATCATAATTATATTTAGCAGATTAAAAATTGTGGACAAGCTCCTCAGCACCATATACATTATCTCATTAGGTGTTTCTATATGTAGGTTGGTTATCTGAAGTTGAACTGTAAGAGGGTAATGATAGATAATTCATACTCGCAATATAATTAAAGTAATATTATTTATATAGCGGCATATATGTAAGTTATACATTGATGTTGGTATTGAATAGAATTAAAATATTGCGAACCATATGTATTGGAATATTGTTATACCTTAGAGTTACCGAGGAAATGGAAGAACTTATGGCTATAACGAAATTGTTTCATAAATATCTAAATATTCTAACACAATATTTCCTACAATGTTACCCAAAATGAAAGTTTTGTTCACATTCTTGGAACTGTTCATGTTCATGTGCATGAGCATCAGCACTCATACGTCAATCACGCCTTGTGACCTCTATAAGGCTTTCGACTATGTTTCACATAACATACTACTGGCGAAATTATACTACTATGGTTTCAGAGGGAGATCCTTGTCTCTCAATGAGACATATTTATCTAATCGTTATCAAGTAGTGAAATGTAATAATTCAATATCTCAATATAAACTTGTAAAGCCTGGGGTGCCCCAAGGATCAGTACTGGGGACACTGCTATTCATTCCATATAAAATCGAGAAAGGTTAATGCAGTCAAGCTGCTGGAAAATAATTCCATGGAAATCAAAAGATAAATAGATAAGTACCATTCTGATCACTCCCATATTGATTTCAATTTAAGAGCCACCGGTAGACAGCTGGTTCAACCTATTGGGCATCATCAGTACCGGGCAGGCGGTTCTCGATTGAAGACAAAATGTGAATAACCAAGAAAAGTAGTTAATAAAAATAACTGCTCAAACGCAAGCGAGACATAAGTGGAACCACCTATTAGTGTGACATCCAAGTCAACTTGACAAGTTTTTATGTCACTGTTGGTGGTTTGACGAATCAACCGACAACTGCGGTAGCAGAAATTTGGAAAGCTAACCTGAAATCTCATCGGAAAACGAATCCACATGTTTCTAGAAATGATATGAAATCGAGAAAGGTTAATGCAGTCAAGCTGCTGGAATATATATATATATATATATATATATATATATATATATATATATATATATATATATATATATATATATATATATATATATATGTGTTGTTTTTCCGGGTGTTCATCCGTTGTGTACTATTCGATAGTCGACGTTTCGCCATCATCTCAGATGGCATTATCAAGACGAGTTACTGCTTCGCTTCAAGAGGTGTTACACCTTGTTTTGTGCTATGGTTGTCCATGGTTGTAAGGGGTGGAAAACGCAACTCCTAACATTTATTTCCAATGTAACTTTTTGTCTTATTATTTGTTTACCATTTAAAAATTTATTTCCGATAGCCTGTGTCATTCTAAACAAAAAGTGTCTCTTGGGTTTTTTGACCAAAATAAACCAGTTCGCAGCAAAAAATTATTTTACGAACAACTACAGAGATACATCGCCATAAATGCAAACTGGATTTATTGTTATTTTGTAGTTAGTACCTGCATTAAATGATCGGAGGGTAATAAACAAAACTAATTTATTAATAACAAAACACACAACATGTAGAAATAATAGTAAATGTTCAATTTGTATATCTTCAGACATTACGCATGCGTCTAGACGTCGGCGCATTGAGCCATGTATTCGTTCAAATATTCCTGATGCCCAAAGGAACTTCCAGCAGTACTGGATGCACTTCTCTTAAAAATTGAACGTATGCCTCACCATTTAATCGAGGAGGTAGGAAATGAGGCCCAATTAAATCATCCCCAATAACTCCGAGTCACACGTTAAGAGAAAACTGTTCTTGATGGTTAGTTTCGACAAGAGCGTGAGGGTTTTCATCAGCACATATGTGGTAATTATGAAAATTAATAACCTTGTCCCGAGAAAAACTACATTCTTCTGTAAATTCTATCATCTTCAGAAAGTCATAATTTCTTCTAATCATTTCCAGCATCCAATTGCAAAATTCAAGACGGTTCGAAAAGTCTCGCGGTAACAGTGCCTGTACTCGTTGCAGATGGTGAGGGTATAAGAGTTGTTCCTTTAAAATTCGAAAAACCGTCATATGATCAACATTTAGCTGGAAAGCAATTTTTCTAGTACTGGTAGTAGGTTGTTCTTCAATCAAATTAAGTACTGCTTCCCCAAGCTGTGGTGTTCTTACTTCTCGATGGCGACCACAATTTTGCGTTCTTTTGTCGAATGAACCATATTCTCGTAATCGTTGATGAAGTGGAGCAAATATTCTATGTGAAGGATGCTGCCGTTGAGGATACATTTCAGCATATCTTCTAGAAGCTTCTAACCCATTCCCCGGCGACAGGTCGTAAACGTAATGCTTATCAGCCATTTCCTCATTTGTGTATGCCATTTTAATAACAAGTGAATTATTAAAGTAACAAATCAAGAACAGAACAACAACACACAATTATTATTAATTCAATTTCAAAAATTCACAAAATTACAGCGTCATACCAATTTAATTGTCACTATCGCTAATAGCGACTTACTAGATAGATTAGTTTCGTATTTCCGCATTTATGACGATGTATCTTACATTGGAAATAAATTTTAGGGGTTGCGTTTTCCACCCCTCACAACCATGGGGTGAACCAAATAAATTCCTGGCGAAGTTTCTTTTTGATAGTACAAAACGTCAGGTTAATTTCAATATTGTAACTTTTTTAGTGCTTGTGAAAAAAATTGTTATACACATTTTATGTACCCCCTTTAAGGGGCTGTATCTTAACAAGGGATGCTCCAATGAAGTTTCTTCATATGAAAGATCCTTTTTTTTCCGATGAGGAATCACCTCCTTAAATGTTTTATACTTATTTAGTTACATCCTGTATATACAGGGCTATAAAAATTCGTTTCTGTACATGGGGATCTCGTAGACGATAAGAGATAAAGTGTCGGTTAAATTGTGGTAAAGTTGTGTATTTTAAAGACCTATTCAATTATGTAAAAAAATCGAATATAGCTCTTTTGGTTCTGGAGATATACAGGAAAAACCAAAAAATCCCAAATTACTTTTTGTCTATATCTTCTTTATTCGCAGACATATTGAAAATCTGTCCAAATTTTGATTTTGTTATCTTTTTTCTTAATTCGATCGATCAATGTGAATTCATTTCTTAATTTGTCAAATATGTTAATCTTTTGTTATATATTTAGCTTAAGTAGCCTCCATTTATACTGAATTATTATATTATATATTCTCCTGTAAATGTATTCATCTGTTGGGCAATATATTTTGTTTTTCTTTTCTTATTTCTACACCACTATAAAGTTTTCCATTTCAGTTTTTATTTTTTTCGAATTGTGGAAGGCGCGAATCCCAAGGAAGATCCACAAAATGAAATTTTTTCCTTCATAAAAATCAGTAATTCAACAAACTTCGTGCTTTTTATACAATCAAAATTTGATTTTGATCATTGGATTTAATTAGCTTTGGGAAATCCGTTATGAATGGGATAAGAAAAATTTTTGTCTGTCAACCATGTTTCCATTTCAGTCGTTATTTTCACCGCGGAATTCAAACTTGAATTTTTATTAAAAATTCCTCGCGCTCCTAACATAATACGAGACACGTATGTCAGAAGACTCGCTCGCTCTTCTCCAATATTGTCTTTGCCCGGAGTTATTCGAAACTGACGTGATCGTACCACATTCAATTTGCTACGCTTATTTTCGTGATATATTTTGGCAGTATTCTGGAAAACGAGTTTTTCAGCGACCCTAATGCAGTAATGTTTCATATAGGATGAGACAAAAAAACAAAAAAAAACAATATTGGTTCAGTTAAGTTGTGAATAACATTTTTGACGCCCAAAAAGGTATTGATTTTAATGCTCTACAGAACAAAATTATGTTAGATTACTTTGTCCGTTTTCATGATTCTGGTCGTGATTGGCGAAGGTTCTCCGGTGAGAGAGTTATCGAAGTGCTTGAAAAGATGGTAGTCGGTTCGCGAAATGTCTGGGGAGTATGGTGAGTGAGGTATAACTTTGACGCTCAACTCGTTTAATTCTCGGATGATGATTTGTGAAACATATAAACGGGAGTTGTCGTGAAGCAGGATCGGGTCTCTTCTGTTGACCAGTACCGGCTGCTGCTGACAAATTTTCGGTACACTGCTGCTGACCACCATACAGTAACCATGGTCCTTTTTTGGTAGATGTTCGCCTCTGGGTAGTACCTGGGTAGCTGATGCGTGTCCTAACATCTTCCTGAACGTATCCCGTTGTCGTAAGGGATCCTCTTTTCATCACACGTGGTGATCCTATCCAAAGAAGGATTGGTTTGGTTGTGGAAAAGCAAAGAAGAATTTACCTCGAATTATGACAATTTCTGTCGATCATTCAAATCATGGGGCACCCACTTTTCCAGATTCTTGACCATTCCAGTACCATCAAAAACTGTATGGGAGCTGACGTACAGTTCTTCCGCCATCCCACGCACCGTTTGTGATCGGTCTGTCTCCACCAGGGTCCTCAAATTATCATTCTGGATTACTGTACGTCAACCACTTCGGGGCTCATCTTCGAGGCAAAAATCTCCGAAACGGAATTTCGTAAACCAACGTCGAAAATGCGTTCAATAACACTTTTCGGAAACAGAACTGTATAAGACAGTTCCTAGTTGATAGTTGGAAGCATTCCCAGAATGCTGTTACTCCAGCCAGTAGTTTGCTCTGCCCCGCATAAGCTTATTTTTTGCAATTGGCAATATGTACAATTTTGTATGCTTTTCATCTAGCCTTTATTTCCAGGAAGATGTGGAGAAGAGATAGACAAGCTTGTGAAACTTTCGGCTACCAGTCAATTAATTCACTTGTTAAGTGCGAATTTTTTCCTAAGTGAGCGTTTCAGATGAATTTTTCATCGAGGATAATACTTAGATATTTTACCTCCATTGTAAATGGAGTTACATTTTACAGACATCTGCTTCCTTTAGGTCCTATTCTGGATGACAATGTCATCAAACAGAATATCCATCAGGAGTTATCACAAAAGAGAAAGCGTATCCCACCCTGAGGAAAGTCCCAGCGTTCATCTTGAAGAATCGTGATTCTGTTCTGTTCACGAGTATGGCGTATATCTAACTAGTCATGATCAATTCTTTGATTTTTTCAGCCAAGGCTGATCCTGTAGAGTTAGTGTTTAAAAACAGCATCAATAATGTTTTTTATTCAGATTGTAGGTGTTAAATGAATATATTAACTTTGGTTAACCAATCAATTATTATTTGAAGTGAAACCTTTCTACCCTTCACAAATGACATTTTCTCAGGCCAAGTACTAGGTTTGTTCTGGATCTAACATCCGAAACTGTTTGGAAACTGGGCAAGACATGATGCGTACAAACAAAAAATATCAAACAGTCCGAAATAGTGTCGGACACTTGGTTAAATCAGAACCCATTTTGAGGAGACCACTGTGCCACCTATCGTATATATGAAGAGATGGAGACGAGAAAATACTGTTGATCATGTCCATTTTGTTATGTAGCGTATACTTGTAGTCAGTTCAAATGTTATCTAACCTCAGTCATCAATTATTTAAATTAAATAAATAAAAAAAACATCCTAGAAAATAGCCCAAACAAATTTCTACATGATTGCGCATGAGCAACGGGAACAGTTCTCAACAGTTCAGCCTGGAGAGCAAGAACGATTCGTAATGGTTCAAGACAGTTTAGGATCACTTCGCAGTCGAAATCAGAACAGAGGATTTATCAATCCGAACTTATGCTCAATAAACCCGAACGCTCTATATCAATTGCGCATAATCCTGACGTCCTAGAACCTGAATTTTGTAGAACCAGAACAAACCTACTATCATTAATTTTTGAAAGGACCTCTTACTCACTATGCTGTATGATGATGAATGAAAAGAAGTCCATACCCATTTTATTGATAGGAAAACTCAACCTTTTCTACTATACTATACACTATTACAATTTTCATAATTTCCCAGTGCCATATAGTATTGCATTCAGTTAATTTCTGGGTTCTTATATATTATACTTTCCATTAATGAATAATCATCACAAATGTTCAATCAAAGTTACTTTTTCTATTGTTTTACTTCAACATATAATTTTGCTAATGAAATACCCAGCACCAGCACAAGCCTGAATAGATCAAAAGCACCGTATTTCAAAAGCACGTTCCTAATCTTGGCTGAATCCGGAACTAAAGCAACGAAAACGAAATTACCTCTTTTCATGAGCGCTCTCCATGAGTAATTTTTCAATATTAATAATGAACGTTCTCTAGGGGCTTCTCCAAAGACTTTGATCCTTGCATTGAGGAAATTGTTCTTGCTACTTTGGACATCTACAAGATGGCGAGGGTAAACCTGCTACCCACGCCCGCCAAGTCTCACTATCTCTTCAATTTGAGAGATTTCTCCAGGGTCATACAGGTATTTGTTATTTTATTGAATCCTTGATTTATTCAGGAGCCATGAATGCTCGTATAGGTTTTATCAGTAATAACCGAGCCATTTCGCTGAACACGATCATATTTTGAAATATATTGTTATATCTCTTTGTACGAGAAAATTAAAAGTATTGGTAGAAAAACATAAAAAATAATTTTACAAAATAGGAGTTGGTATTGAAAACATGTTTGGGAATTATTGTATATTCAATGAAAAATTTTTCGATGTTCTTAACAACCTCGAACAAAAAATAAGTCCACATTTGTTGTTAACTGAGTAAATGAATGTAACTGTTAGTCAGGTTAGAAAAAAATTGTTTATTGGAAGCAAAATTTGAAATATTTTCGACTTTTGAAGAATAGATGCATTTTATTGAATGCATTTCTACTATAAATTAATTTAAAATATGGAATTTGGAAAAACGAACGTAATTGATGGAATTAACATAAGTTAAATCTCAATGTTATATGAAAAAGTAATATTGAAAAGAAGAGGAATATGATTTCAAACGGAGTAACTTCAAAAAGTTTCGGTTGTAATACAGAGTTATTTCTGACGCCTCAAGACTACTTGTAGATCAATTAAGTGGGAGTTCTCCTTTTCCTTTCTGAAACGCGCAGTTCTTCGCAATTTCTTGGTTTCTCTTCGCTGAATGTTCTTCTTGTACTTTTCATTCAGCACTTTCAATTACTTCATCAGTTCGAACTGTTTTTCGTTTAATAAAATTGTTATTTTCGGTTAATCTTTTCAATGTTTTTCAGGGATTTCAAATCAATTTATATTATATTAGACAATGGAAGTCCGAACTGATGTAATAGACCACGAAACATTGTCAACCACCTTCAGACAAACTTTCAATTACCTTTTGTCTTCATTGATGTAGGACTTCACCTAGTATTCAGTAAACACAATTCATGGAGTCTTTGTTTCTGTTTACCGACGACACCTCTATAGTATGAAACCATCGAGATAAATAACAAGACTTTTTTCTGAGAGGCTTCAACAGCATGAGATATTTAATAACATCAACAATAAACAAGAAATTTCAAAATGAATAAACGTTTCTAGACATGAAAGTGGAGAGAACCGACAAATCGTAAACATTGGTTTATGTTGAACCAACACATGGGGTAATATTTAGGATGTCAACCACTATATCAATCTACTATGACAGCTTTGACAAGGTCAAGGATCACAATAAGAAGAATTTACAACAGAAATAAATATTCAAAAAAGCTGAGAAAACACACAATTTGAACTCTCTAAGGAAGAGAAGTCGTTAGAACTAAGGATATACCTACCTACAAAGTTGCCATAGGAACTTAAGGTGTGAATAGTTCAGAGTTTCACCTTTTTGTGAAGCTTCATTGAGTGTTTTTTGTAACCAAACAACTGAGGAATCAACCTCAGTTAATCGTTGCTTAGAAATCAGATAAAAGAAAAACCACTTGATTCAAAATGTCACTGCAAGACACAGTCCAAATTGTTATATGATCACAAACTTTTGAGAAAAAGTTGCAAGGTTTTGTTTGTTCAAACCTGCATATAAACTAGGAGAAGACACTATAGAAACTTTTGATTTAACAGTAGCTTGTGTTGAAAGCTATCAGTTTTTCTTGTCCCTTCAGTACGAAAGAAAACTACCTTAGATGTGAATAACGGAAAGTGAGAGTGATTACTTTTAGAAATCATCACAAAGTCACTCTAGGCGACTTCTGCTTTCAGTACATTTCTCAAAAAAATGTTTGTTTTTGAATTTCTCTGTGGATTTGTAGTTTTTTATTCTTTCTGGTCAACCATTATGAATAACAATACCTCACTCTGATAATGATTTGTTGAATTGGTCTAATTTGAAACAGTTCATTTGCCTGGTATTATAGATATGGACATCTTTGATTTTTATGAATTTTGTGTTGGAGTTTCTGTAGTCGTGTATAAATATACGTATTCTCAACTTATGCAGAATTTGAATATAGAAAAAATTCTTGGTCTATATGAATCTACAGTCGGTTTCAGATGATTTCTAAATACATTTTATCATATTGTATTGCAATATTTTTCAAAATATTTTGGCTGTAGAGCCCCAAATGGGGATCAGGTAAATGAATTTGGTACTTATGATACACTGTTTGGAACCTTTGGTGTAGTAATGAATATTGAATATTACTGGAGTTTTTTCCCAACACCAAATCGTTATTTTTAACACCTCGACACGTGTTTCGATCACCAAGTGATCATCTTCAAAGAGGAAGATTAAACTGGAAACTAACTCGAAGCTAACGATATTTATGCTATATAGATATCCCATACAGGTAAACAATCCAGGTGTACCACCCATACAGGTATCCCAACCTAAATTAATTTTACAAGTTTGCCTTATCTATTATTTTACAATATATGTTTAACTGTTATAGCTGTTTTATATTATTGTGTTTACTTATTTCACTCTCATAGGCATCTAGTTGCCTGTTGTTGTTAACTTGTCTAACTAATCTTAATGAACTGAAGTCTATGGAATGGTTTTGTTGCAAAATATAATGGGCGACTGATGATTTTTCAGGTCTTCCATATTTCAAGTGTGCTATGTGTTCCTTATATTTTACTTTAATAGATCTTTTTGTCTGTCCATAATATTTTGCATCGCAGTTCTTACATTCAATTTCATGAATTCCAGACTTTTCCGAATTCTCGACTTTGTCTTTTGGACTTCCCAAAAGGCTCTGTAGTGTATGACTTGTTTTTAAAACCACCTTCATACCTAGTTCCTTGAAAATCTTTCCAAAGGTCTTCGTATATTGGTGGTATGGAACTGAGATGTATTTATATTGATTTTTGTCCTTTCTGAAAGTCGAGATTTCGTTCATTCTTAACCTAAACTTCTTCTTCCTTATTATGCCATCTATAATACCCCTCGAGAAACCGTTAGTGGCTGCTATTTCCTGTATTATACGGACCAAAGAGCAAACTATATAGCTTGTTAAAATAATGTTGTTGGGTTTACTGATTACTACATAAGGATACATTGCAAAAATAAATTTAGATAGGCAATATTTTGAAATTAATTTTTATATAGCCGAAAATTTTTTTATATACAGCTATAATAGTTAAACATATATTGTAAAATAATAGATAAGGCAAAATTGTAAAATTAATTCAGGTTGGTATACCTGTATGGGTGGTACACCTGGATGGTTTACCTGTATGGGATATCTATATAGCATAAATATCGTTAGCTTCGCGTTAGTTTCCAGTTTAATCTTACTCTTTGAAGATGATCACTTGGTGATCGAAACACGTGTCGAGGTGTTAAAAATAAGGATTTGGTGTTGGGAAAAACTCCAGTAATATTCAAATGAATTTGGAGTAAATAAGTGAAAAATAATCATTTTTCATAAAAATAAGGGGGACATCACAACTTTTTACAAAATATCAGAAAGAGGAATGACTTTGGGTTTTATTTTTTGTACATATACCTTCCAATTTACAATTTAAATATTATATAGACCAAGTAATCCAGTATTTTGGTGAAAGGAAATAACATGGGATGTTAATGTAATTAATTCTCTTTTGTGATTTCAATTTATGTTAAACTTAGATCAATTGAATATAATGAGGTTGTGTCACTTGAACAAAGTTTTCACAACTTTGTTGTGTCAATTAGATAAAGAGACCGTTGAATGCCCGAAAGCATCTGACGAAGATAGCTTAAATGTCAAATGAGAAGTCACATTGGATTGAAAGTAATTTTCAACAAGCTGCATAAATAATAATACATTCAACCAACATGATAATCTTTGTGAAAACCTTCACTTTCTACATCAAATGAAAACCATACTACTTTTTTTTTCACCATACACTCAGTTCATTGAATGCCAGAAGAATACCTAAACTTATTTCTATAATAACTATTATCTAAGGTAGGTCTGGTCTTTGTTAAGTTAATAACCAATGATCAATATGTAGGGGGTTCTTCTTTCCGTTCCCGAGGCTATGGAAGATATGATGGCCATGAAGAGACTTTGGGTTCATGAAGTCCTCAGAGTATATTACGATCGCTTAGTTGACGATAACGATAGATCGTGGATAATCACCGCGCTCAGAGAAGTGAGCCGTGATAAACTGGAAGAAGATTTGGATGTAATGTTCGAGAGGCTCAAGGTTCCAAATGTCCCTGTAAGTGAAAAATCAGTATTAATAATCACAAAATAGGCAAGAATATTCGTTGAAATACCTTGAAAACACAAACTCATTAACAAAAATCAGATCCTCATATTTCACTAATTCAAATTTTGTTCAAGTGATACCGATATACCGGCATGCCTGAATAATCTATTGTATGGTGTTGATCAATATGTTAATTGGCTAATTGGCTAATTTTGTCTCAAAATTGCAAATAGGTGAAAATATTTAATAGAAGAATTCTTGCCATTCAATTTTTTGAAAAAAGCCACTAGTACTCATTATTTTTAACGAAAAATAACCCTTTATATTTGGTTCTCTCTTATGGAAAATATTTTCAGAGAACGATCATTTTGGAAAGTGGTAGAAATTCAAACAGACAAGGAAGGTGCCAAAATCATTTGTGCCATCCAGATGTTCAATGTTGGTTTAGCAAAGCCTAAAGCGATGAAAATGACAGGTTCTAGTCCGATGAAGCTGCTTGCGGCACCCTCTTTTGCAAGGGAGTCAGCAGCCTCATTGTCTTTCAGGCCAGTATGGCCGGGAATCCAGACAACAGACAATCTGTTAAGTCTTTCTGTCGAGAAGAGTTGCTTTTGGCAATTTGCTAACAATTTAGACGTTGCTTGGTAGGAGCCAACGCCGCTTGACTGTCCGAAAATATTTTTATTGACATGTGCATGAGGTTAGATTCTTCCAATGTCTCCGCACACAAATCAGTATCATAAATTTCTGCTTGAAATATAGTCGCATACGTTCCTATGCAGGTTGATATGTCTATCCTGGGTTTGCGACTGAAAACAGTTGCACCAGAACCTGAAGGTGTTTTCGATCCATCTGTGAACTAACAACTATCTGCTCTTAATATTTCCTTCTCCCGGAGAATCAAGTCCTTTCTACTCGGGAACAGTACTTCATAATGCAGCGCGTAGTTGACACCTGATCAGGTACTTCTCACAAGTTATACCGTAGGCTAAATAAAGGTTGGAGTAAAGAATTAGTTTTCAGTATGTTATTCACTATGAAAAAGCTACTGTGATAGGGAAATATGTCAAAATCGTTTCCGAAGTAGTTTGTGGAAAAATATATACGAAAATAAGAACAGAATTTAATATAAACTCAAATGAAATTATGCTCGGGAACGTTTCTCTCGGATATTTTCTATCTGAAAGGTCATCGATTAACGTTTACGTTCGGTTGTTTTTGCGATATACGTTGAATATAAGGAATTAATTCAGAATATATATAGACTTTTTCCAATATAAGAACAGGCGATGACGGCAGTTATTTCAAAATATCTTTCAAATCTATTGTGCAGAAAAAATCAGTCAAATTCTTTACCCATTAATATTTTATTAGGCTACTACTATGCCTATGTTTACTCAAGTTTAAATTATTGCTTAGTCTGCTACGGTAACTGCAGCAAATTGAATGATCTGTTGATTGCTCGAAAAAAGATACTAAAAACCATGTGTTTTAAAAAATATGGTGATTCTTGTAAGCAGTTATTTACTGAGTTACAAATTTTAACTGTGATATTCATGTATATTTTAAATTGTATCACATCAAGAATCATTACCATGAGTTTCAGCAAAGGGATGATACTATCCACATAGCTGCTGGGTATATTCTCAGGCAAAATTATAATTTGATGGTTCCTGTAAACTAAATAACATCTGTATCAAACGGACCTCATGTTATGTCTATAAACATATTTAATAAACTTCCAACATTCATTAAGAAAATTTCAAATCCCATGAATTTCAAAAATAGCGTTAAGATATTTTTCTACAAAAATGTCTTTTATTCACTTGATGAATATTTTCAAACTGATCTGGCTGCTTGACTCCACGATTGTTTGCTTGTTTACTATTCTACTATTTACACTACACAAATTGTTTTATATAATTATCTCCTAAATCTGCTATTGATTTTATTTTTTTATGTATATTCCATATTTTATCACTTGATATTTTTCAACTCCAATCTTTACTGTGTATGTGACGATTTCCATGCTTGTTAAAAAGTCTCAGGAAAAATAAAGTATTGTATTGAATACTCAGATTGGCGAGACAGAACTGCGAAATCTGTTGTATTGTGACTTTGCAAATCCAAAAGCTGACACAAGGCATTACATCGAAGTACAAGATTTGGAACAGCTGAGAAATATTGTCGAGGGCTACCTTGCTGAGTTCAACAATATGACGAAAAAACCCATGAATTTGGTATTATTCAGGTAAGTGATATTCCTCATATATATATATATATATATATATATATATATATATATATATATATATATATATATATATATATATATATATATACAGTGTCACACATAAAGTCCGCATCAAATGGGATTTTTTTTTGTTCATCTCTTCAAACAACTTTTGATATCTCCATTAGGTTGTGCTTTGGAAATGATGCCAAATGACATGCATATGACCGATCAAGTGATTTTTCTTCCCTGTCCAATTTGACATTTTTTCCAAAAAATGTTCAGAAAAGCAGTTATTGCTCGAAATTTCGGAAATCGGTAAAGAGAAAAGATGATTGTTTTTTCATTTTTACCCATATCCAATTTTTAGCTCTCTAGTACAAATTTAGTTTTTTTACAGTTTTTCCAAAATTTGACATTTGCCAATTCCTCAAATTTAGCCAAATCTCAACAAAGTAACAGATAAATATTTCACTTTATTTCTACTTTTTGCGGAATAGCTTGTGATACATTAGCATAATTAAAATACAATATCAATGAAAAGTCAATAATTTATTATTGACACTTTTCAAACAGTTAAACTTTGAAATTATTTTGTAATCTTACAAACTTCCTCTCGTTCATTGGTGTTAATTCAGGATACATTTGGTTGAATTTTCTACAAGTTCTGGCAATGATTTGATCACACTGTCCGTGTATAATAAATAATTTCATAAGAACTTCGTTTGAATAATCGATATTTGGAAGATGATTCGAAACACCGTCGATAACTCTTTGTAAATTACTTATGAAAGTAACCGAACTGCTATAAGCTTGATAATTCCACTGCTACCTAAATCCAAATTCTAAAAAAAAAATAATGTTTCTAGAAGAAGCGACTTCATTGAGAAAACTTGACGATTTAGGTATAGGGATATGATATATAATTACCGAGTAATATACAGGGGGTTTCATTTGAAAAAATGAACTTTTGACTACTTTTATGCACAATGAAAATAAAAGTAATTTTAGCACGCCCTGTATGATAGACAGTACTACCAACTGTCGAAAGCGCTCGCAGATAATTTCTAGAAGATATAAAGCTTCAAATCATTTTTGTAGAATTTAATATTGAATTACTCAATCCCCAATCCCCAATTAGTTGCATCAATCAAAAAAATAAATAAATTATATATATATATATATATATATATATATATATATATATATATATATATATATATATATATATATCAAAAATATATATATATATATATATATATATATATATATATATATATATATATATATATATATATATATATATATATATATATATATATATTTGAATGATGCAACTAATTTTCCTTTATTTTCAGTATTTCAATATTAAATTTTACAAAAAGGATTTGAAGCTTTATATCTTCTATCAATTATCTGCGAGCGCTTTCGACAGTTGGTAGTACTGTCATCTTCTAGGCACTCCTCAAATTGAGGAGTGCCTAGCTTTATATCGCCTATTTAACTATATGCGAGTTTTCGACAGCTGGTCGTGCTGTCATCATCAAGGATCTACAGGATCTTAGAAAACGAACGGTAGTCTTGACTGACTAGTTAAGGAGAAATACGGAATATTGTTAGGGATGCATTCAAAGTAATGGGCTGTTGTTTAAGGAATACTTTTTGTTTATTCCAGTTATCAAGACATTAACTTAAGGTTATAGTAAAAAGTCAGACGTTGCAATGAGAAAAACAAAGAAAGTTAATACTTTTCATCATGTAGAAAAGTGTCACACATTCAATTTTAGAGTTTCAGACAAAAAGTACAAAAAACTTATTTCATTTAAACATTTAAAAGATTTCAAATATTTTAAAATTATTTCACTGGCCATGCTTGGCACTTTCTCGGTGGCGTGGTAGCGGTGGCGTGGTGGGCCTCAAACCACAGCGGTCCTCAAAGTCAACATAACTGATGCCATCGGTCAATTTCGGCCTGATTCATGCGCCAGAGTCATGGAAAATTGGACGTTTCGTATGCGCTCCACCCAAAGAAGGCGTGACGGATATTTGAACGATGTTATATTTCACACATAATGGCATTAATAGGTTTTTCAAATGAATGTTTTTTTATTAAACTCACACACACTTTGTATCATTCAAATTTAAAGATGGGAAGTGCTTAATGAAAGACTCTATATTATTATTCATATTTACTTTCAATTCCATTTTGAAATCTTCTGATGTAACTATGAAAAATAAAACTAGATATTGATTTTTCAATATTATGTTTAAGATTTGCCATCGAACATCTGTCGAAAATATGCCGAATTTTAAAGCAACCAAGAAGTCATGGTCTTTGTGTGGGAGTAGGCGGATCAGGACGTCAGTCTCTCACAAGGCTGGCAGCACACATATCCGAGTATGAATTGTTTCAAGTAGAAATAACTCGACTTTATGGTATCAACGAATGGAGAGAAGATGTGAAAAGTATTCTTCGTAAGGCTAGTGCCACGGATCAACATGGTAAATTTACATTAAGATAAAAACGACGTTTACAATATTTTTCGCATGACTTCAGGGGTATTTCTATTTTCGGACACTCAAATCAAAGAGGAAGGTTTTCTGGAAGACGTTAGCAACCTCATGAATTCCGGCGAGGTTCCTAATTTATTCACCATGGAGGAAAAGGTGGAGCTGTGTGAAAAAATGAGACAGCTCGACAGACAGAGAGACAAATCTTTGCAAACTGATGGTAGTCCTGTAGCCCTCTTCAATTTCTTCGTCCAGATTGTCAAGGAGCAGCTACATCTTCTTTTAACTATGAGTCCCATTGGAGATAGTTTTCGAAATAGAATTAGAAAGTTTCCAGCTTTGGTGAGCTGTTGCACTATCGACTGGTTTCAGGTGAGATAGTTTGATTCCGAGAACAGCTCTCGTTTTAAGAATTGGAGTTATTTAGTCTGTTGTTGCCAATGAAAAACTATGCGTTATTTTTTTATTTTCAGATAAGTATTGAAGTGTCATTGAAAACTTATATTTGAAAACAGTCGTTGTATAACAATAACATTATTTACCTGAAATACTTTCAATTATATTAAGGGTCTATGATCAAAAATGATGTTATTTTGAGAAAATTGCAAACTTAATATCAAGTCTTTCAATGACATTCTTCAATAATTGTATTTGAACATGAATAATACAAAAATTATGTGAGATTAACGGTGAACAGTGAACTGGGGATCCACATATAATTGACTTAAAAGAAGGAGGCGCTTTCACCATAATTAATATTAGGAATAATTACATAGAAGGTTTTGAAATTGTGTTCATCATGGTAATATGGTTGAAACTGGGAAAATATAATGAAAAATTTAATGGGAATACGGTTTTTTATTTCTGTTTCGACCTCTTCTTCCTTGCCATACTTTATTTCGTTAATATCCTGGAACTGTCACTTACCTTGCCTTAGATAACGGCCACAGAATTAATAAAAATAGATTGAAACTGTTGAGACCAGTACGCATGACAATGGTTTTAAGATGCCTTCGACAGTTTAGAATGAAATCTATGAACAGCGATAAAGGTCTCATTCCAAATGATCCGTTTACATAATAATTAGAAATAGAAAGCAGGTAAATATTACATGACAGCTCCTCAAAATGACCACGTTGAATTCAAAAAGTGTTTTTGATTTTGAATTAAAAGGGCAGCAAAAGTTCCAGTAAAATGAAGGTCTCGACTGTTCTGTAAGATACGTTTCGGACATAATAAAACTCTACCCATTTCCAAAATTTATTTTTGAAACTTCACCTGCAATTACCTGTGTACTTGAATCAACTAACTACGTTGACATGTAAAAGTATGAATATTACTGAAGTTTTTTCCCACCACCAAACCGTTATTTTAACAACTTGACACGTGTTTCGATCACCAAGTGATCATCTTCAAGAGGAAGATCAGTTTGATCTTCCAGTAATATTCATTACTACACCAAAGGTTCCAAACAGTGCATCACAATTATGTAAAAGTATCATTGATTATACATTTTTAGGGCAGCTGATTTCCAGTTGAAAATATCTTACCGTTATGGGTTTGAAAATATCGATGTTCTGTTCTGAAGGTCGTGAAACTCTTACAAAAAAATACTATCAACTCCTCCCTCTATCCCTTTCTGGATGCAATGAAGACATATTTATAACAAATTCAAGTCCTAGGTACGATTTTGGCGAAATGAAAAATATTAGCAATTTCCGACACATGAAAAGTTCTGGTCGGATTTAGATTCAATACATTGCAAAATGACCGTCCCACAAAAGAGCCAAAATAGCTGGAAATACTGAAATATTCAGTGAAAATTTTAAGAGCACATATTTATTCACGTCAAGTGGTTATTTTTCATTATTGTTATAATTTATAATTATGTATTTTCTATGCACTATTCGAATGCATTATACAAGAACGAGTTATTTATTCCTCACAGGGCTATCAGATTATGATCAACTTTCTAGGAAAATTGAATGTAGCAAATCAAATTGTTAGTTGAAATTCTCAAGTTGAATTACACACTGGTTCATTTCCATACTGCTTAGTATTGATTGTCGATATCATCATCAGGCACATTAGATTAAGGCGCTATTTTCAGTTAAATATTTTTCTTTATACTTATGTGCAGAGTGGGCCAAATTGGATACTTTCAAATGGAAACTCCTGTTTTCAAACTAGATAGTTGGAAACTGATGGCTATGTCTGAGGATCAAATTTTATGAGTTACATGAGTTCGAAAATGCAAATTTTCGAAAAGTTGCTGTAACTTTCTTTTCGTTAAAGATATCTTGTTTTTATGAAAACATTTCCAGAACCTTTTTATTACGTAGAATTCAATGGTGTAAAAATGTCAAATGAGATATCGATAGTCATTGATAGAGAAGAGACACCCTTTATATTCCTACATATTTCAATAGAGCCTAAAATTGTATTTCCAAAAATATAGCACACTTGATGTTTTGTAAGTAATCTTTGAAATAAAGAGCTTTTAGGTTTTTTCATGTAGACTTTGAAATGCACACTTTGATCAAGTAGACTTTGAACAACGAGCCGATAAAACAGAAAGAAATTGTTCAGTAGTTGCTATAAACTATTGAAAAAGCTTTTCACAGCAGTAATTAAAACACATAGTTCCAATAAACAACAGTAAAACAATTTATTAAATGATATAGATATCTGGACGGTTTTTGCCGAATTAATTAGTTCAATAGAAGTGAGAGAAGCAGAACTTTGCATCAATTCCAATTCGTATCTAGAATTGGTCGGCAATTCAAAAATAAAATCTTTCAACCTTCCTCAAAGGTAAAAGTCCATTGGTGTTAGGTCCGATGACCTGGCCGGCCAACTGTTGGCTCCTTGGTTGGCTCTCCAATTATTACCGAAAAATTGGTGACAATTGCAGTGTTGTGAGGCGTCTTGTTGAAAATATATTTTTCAGAGCTTCATTAGTGGCGATTCACCAACAAGGGGTTCAATATTTCGCCTTAAAATTTCAAAATACCTTTGAGATGTGAGAGTGCCATTATGAATGAACAGGCCGATAATTCTACCCCTGAATACACCTGTCCCCACACTGAATCCAAATCTTCTTTAACTCCTCTGCTCCACAATAGAATGAGGATTTTTTGTGCCCAAGTATAAGAATTGGAGCGGTTGAAAAACCCGGCACTTCTCACAAGTGCAGAAAATGAATAATTTGTCGAAAGAATTTACTGATTGGTGTAGTGACAATTCCCTAATTGTCAATCCTGACAAACAGTATGTCTACAGTTTTATTTTCGTACAAAAATCTCAAATGATTATTTTGTTCACGTAAACAACAAACATATATATTTTCGGATTCAATAAAATTTCTGGGGACATATTTAGATGTAAATTTGAAGTGGAATACACATGTTGATCAGGTGTTTACACACCTGATCAACAAGACTCTATAGTAGTTATTATGCAATTTTGCAGCTGAAGAATATATTCACACTAGAGCAATTGATAAATATGTACTATGCTCCCTCATACTCACATATTTCTTATAATATTGTTCTTTGGGAAAGTACGGCCAATGCTCGCAGAGTTTTCATTGGTCAAAAAAGACTAATTCGTCTAATATTTGGCTTAGATTACCGAATGATGTGTAGGAATGATTTTAAAATGTTCAAATTACTGACGGTTCCATCGATCTACATTTATAAAACTTTAACGTATGTTGAACTCAACATCTCGAGCTTCTCAAAAAATTCTGATTCTCATGAACATTCTACGAGGCATGGTGACTTATTCAGAAGTATAAAGCACCGTACATCACTTTACGAAAGCAGTCCTAAATATAATGGAATAAGATTTTTCAATCATCTCCCAAGTGATATCGAAAACGAAAAAAATATTAATAAATTCAAAACAAGATTGAAAAAATATTAAGTGAAATCCTGCTTTTAGAACATTAGTGAATATTTTGCTAATTCATAGTTTTTTTTTATTTGTTGTTTGCTTGTTTGTATGGACAATATGTTTAAAGTAATATAGTTATGTGTATATAGTTATATATATATATATATATATATATATATATATATATATATATATATATATATCTGTGCAAATACATCATATGACTTGTCCTATATGTGTATGATCTTAAAGGATGAATAAATATTATTATTATTATTATATTATTATTATCATAAACTGTTTGTCCAAATATAATTCAACAAAAATCGCGTAACTTTCCAGGAACCACTAGCAAAAAGCCATGGGGCGTTCAAAATCTCCTGATCTGTGTTGAAGAACTCTTCTGGTTCTATACAAGTTCATTTTGTGTTTTTTAAAAATCCTCCTAAATGTTAGTTCTCAGTAAGCCTGTTGATATTTTCAAATTTCGTGTTGACGTTTTGGCACTATTTTCAACAGATACTAAAACGACTATTTCTTCCAACTCCTTATCATAATTTGATTCATATAATTTTGACCTTTTCTATTCAAATTAACCACCATCAATGGACCTTTTTCCTGAAGTACAAAAAATCACTCAGTAGCAGCGCTAGTAGTTCGGTAGGGACAAATACTGCCTAATCCTCATATAATAATGTTTTTAACAGAAGATGTTCCTGGAGCAAAACTAAAATTTGTATCTGTAAAGGATAACAATGTTGTAACATTAAAATGTTGGCTTGCATGCCGTAATTTAAAAGTGACTGGAAAAAAAAGTATTAATAGACAGGTTAGTATACAGACTCTAGTAAAAGAGTAGCGGTAGATTCAAACTGTAATAAAAGAAATTCAAAATTATTATGAATTTCAGATTTATTTCCGAGTGAAATATGAATCAAATATAGATGGTAGGTATTGAAATAAATTTAATTAAATATAATAAATGAATATAATTTGATAAACGATTGAAGTTATATCTCATTCTAATCAATGGTAATTAACTATGAAAAATGTACTATTCATTTCATGTTTAGAGCATGCATATGAATATTTATTTATTTTTTGCACTGTTAAATCCTCTCTCCTCGAAACACATATCCATTTCTTACATCTAACCTCATTGATATGAGGTTTTTTAAATGGTATAAAATACAATTTTTCTTTCGGATATCGATTATCTGACGTACAATTCGCAAAACAGCAAGGCTTTGTTGACATTATACTAGCACAAAATAATTTTTTATACCAGATTTATATTTTTAAATGATGAATTGATATTACGTAAATAACACTGTTACATGCCTACATGTGAATAGTTTATGTTTGTCCCTACTACTAGTGCTGCCTCTCGTGACACGTTTGCTGTAATATTGTCAGGAAAAAGGCTCATTAGGTTATGTCGCAATATTGCGAAAATATGTTTCTAAAAGGTTATCCCATTTTTTATAATTCACATACTTCATTGCGAATGCGTTTGAAAATTTTACCAAAAACACTAATTGAAGAGCGTCTTTATTGTTTAAATCAAAATTTGACAACTACCATCAATTTGCATTCTGTTTTATCGCCGCATCGTCCAAAGTCTACTTGATCAAAGTGTGCGTTCCAAAGTCTACATGAAAAAAAGGAAAAGCTCTGTATTTCAAAGATGACACTAGCAAAACATCAAGTGTGTCTACATTTTTGGAAATACAGGGTGTCTCTGAAAAAATAGTTCTCCACCGATAAACTTATAAAACTCAGTTCAGACCTTCTTTGGACTATTGTTCTCATGTATGGAGCTCTGCCCCTAAACATACCCTGAAGTTGCTGGATTCCATCCAGAAAAGAGCCATCTGTCTGATTGGAGACGCTAACATTACGTGCAACCTTGATAGCCTGGAACATCGAAAAAAGGTTGGAGATTTGTCTCTCTTCTATATATACTTTTACGGAAAGTATTCAAGCGACTTGGCACATTTGATTCCACCAAGAGCGGCACATATAAGAAATAGGCGAGGAACTGTGACTGCTCATCGTTTTTAGGTTCAACTGATTACACCTCAAACTTCACCATTCAAGAACTCTTTCATCTGGAGAATTGCGTTCATGTGGAATAAACTTCCAGAGGACGTTGGTGAACTTTCATTCTGCATCGATTCAAATCCAATCTGAATCACTACTTTCGCATAGGCACAGCTCCGATAGCGATTTAAGGATCTTCTAGTAGTGCTTGTGTTTTGAATTCTACGTAAAAAGCGTTTTCAACATATTTTCATAGTAAAAAGAATTTTTTGACAGAAAAAAGCAACTTTTTGAAAATGCTGTAATTAGAAACGATGATAGATATCGATGTACAGTTTTCACATTGAGTTTGTCATAAAATTTGACCTAACCATCAGTCTTCACCTATATAATTTGAAAGCAGGAGTTTCCCTTTGAAAGTGTCCAATTTGGCCCATTTTGTACATTCTTGCTTGAAGTCTCAATTAAGGAAAAATGTATCGTTACAAACTAATCATTAGTAGTTAGGATTAATATACTGATGAAATGATGTCTTTCTTCCAAATTTGTGATTGTATTTTGACCATTTATATTTCAGACATGGCCGGAAGATGCCCTACTGGCTGTAGCGACGAGATTTTTGGGTGAAATAGAGCTTATCGACAAGGAGCGTCAAGTTTGCATCGATATGTGTCAGATGTTCCACATATCTACGCAAGAACTATCTGAAGAATATTACTTGAGACTAAGCCGACGAAACTATGTGACCCCAACTTCGTACTTGGAAATGATAAGCACGTTTAAGACATTCCTGTCAAAGAAACGAAAGTAAATTATTAATATTATTGTCTTGTGGTACAATTATTGTGAAAGAAGATATATTTTTGCAAATCTACTTTCTTTCATACTTGAAGCCAAATAATGTGATTTTCTGTGGAAAATGCAAATTTCATCATAGAATCAGGAAATATTTTCAAATCGTTTGTATCAAAGAATGAAAAAATTGCTAACTGGACTATATATTAAAAAAAATATGAAAATGGAACAAAACTCAAAAGATTCAACATTTTTTATTAATAAATTTTACAATCTATCTCAGGCATAAAAATGTTCGAGTATACATATCATATCTGGCTTTTCCTGAGATGAATGGGACTACTCTTGGTTTTACCTTTGCCTTTTTTTTTAATCTGTCTTAATGCTCGTTCTATATTAGTGTGTAATCTAGAATCGTTTTCAGTTATCCAACCTCCTAATCTTGAAGTTTGAAGAGTCGTATTTCCTATAAATACGTCAACTTTAGTTTCCAGATGAAAATCAACCTCTTGTCAGTCATCTCCTCTCTATACTAACCTCCACGTCAAAAATTTCAGATGAAGTGAATCGTCGAGTGACACCTCATTTGGAAGACCTTACAATTTTGTAGCTAACCCCATACATTTTTGACATTGGGACAATAGGAAAAAAAATAACACTTTTCTAAGTTGTTAAGTTAGAAAGTTAATCCGAACAAAAACATTCAGGTCGAATATTCGACCTGAGCACAATTAGCTTGCTCACAATGGTATGACCAACTTCTGTTTTCTCCATTACATTATGTTGTTGACATGTTTGTAAACTATCTAGAGTAGTTGGCTGCGTCTCATATACATTTAATTTCATTCATGCGCATAGAAAAATCCAGCGGTAATAAATAGGGGGAATTGAGTGGCCTTTGTGTGAAACCTCTTTCTCTAATACATTGATCTGGAAAATTATTGTCGAAGAATTTGTTGCACTGGTATCAAAACCGTTTTGACATCTTTCGAGGAAGTTTAAAAAATAAAGCCAATCAAAGAAAGGCTGCAATTTTTCTCCCAATTTTGACTCTGAAACGGTTGGATATGTATGTTATTTTTGATGGTAGAAATTGTAAAATAGAACAAGTTACTGATAAAAGGCATAAATTGTATTAACGGGATGAAATGAAATGTTTACTCTTTCTACACCAACATTTTTTCAAGATTGTGGAAGTGATTTCCTTCGAAAAAAATGTACAAACAATTGTTTGGGATGACGCACTCAAATGTTTCTGTCGTCTGAATCATTTTTCGCACAGACAGACCGTCAGAAGACAGAGAGTACCGTCTCTGTTTGGAAGATGATGAAACCGCAGAGCACAAAATTGTCAGTAACATAATGGTTGGATCCTCATTTTGATCTTTCTTATGGTTACTGAACATTCATTTTATCGGTATTTCTTGGAAATTCCTATTGATTATGATTCAGTGAAATACAGAAAGCAACCACATTATTTTCTTTTTTTACCAACGTTCTGTTCGATGTATCAACGATCGGACAACTGGAACCTCATTTAGCTCTTTTATATTCTGTTTCTTTTTTTTTTCTGAAAATATAACACACTAGCCCAAGGGTTACCGATCTTTTTCAGTTGTCGGCGCAATTACAAGTTTAGTATTTTGTCACGGCGCCCTGTTCTAGTTTGAACTAAGTTTATTATATTTATGAGAATTCAGAACTGAAATAGAAAACAACAAGATAAATTCAAGAAAAAATGAAATAAAATAGTTACTCAGTCGAATCAATGAAAAGGATGAGCTTGGTAATCTCCACACAGTTTTCCAAAGCGGGTTATAAGGCTTGATCCTGCTACTTTCATTTCTTGCTTCGCATTAATCCTTGATCGGTATTTGATCTTGATTACTGCTGAAGCTTTTGAAGTTGAATTTGTATATTCATTTTGAACGGATAACCAAATCAAGTCACCTTCATTAACTTTTTTCATCCACAACTGCATTTTTTTTAAATACCGCAATCTTCTTCAACAGCTTCAGAAGGTGCGTGTTGTTGCCTTGCAAAGACGTTTAGTTTTTCAAATATATACGAAATAAGAAATTTTCAGGTGAAAACCATCATGAATTACAGTATTACAGCAGGGCTGTAAATTCAACTCAAATAACTGTGCATAGTTTGTTGAAAAGTCTGGCCTTTAGCGGCCTATTTATTATTTAGTACTTGGTTCAATTCAGAGTTCATTGATGCAAGAGTTTCCCTATGGATGATGCAATGGGTCGATATTGCATTTGGTGCCAAACATGGATCGAGCAACATCAGTATCTTTCCCAATCCAAACCATTTTCTGCAATAAAAGTCTAGGTCGGTAGCACTTTTATGCTATTGCAGAATGAAAGTTCACCAACAGTAATAATATGAGCCGGAAAGCTTACCTAACAAATATGATGTGCATCATTATTACTGTCAGTAGCCTCATCAAGCTGCAAATCAAAATCCTTGCCTTCAATTTTTTCTTCTAATTGGTAATTGAGATCTTCAGCTATTCCATGAATTTCTCGATATTGTTAGATAAGGGTATAATATGAGGTTTTTTGCATTCTGCCAACCTGTATGCCATTTGAATGAAGCTAACAGTACGTTGTTAGGTACTGATGCCTGCTGAGTGAAAACGTTTTTTGTTTTCATTAAATTTTGTAATTTTCGGTGACAAAAACCCCGCGATGCCTCAGTTATAGTAGGATGAACTGTATCGAATCTCGTTTTCTTACTCGGGAGCATACTTTCGGATGATAGCATTTTCAAACAAAGCACACACTACGGATTCTCTTTATCGTCCACTTCTATAGAAGTAAAATCAAAGTCCAAATAGCTATCATCGTATTACCGATATTTTCTCTTATTCGCTTCCCCGCCGCCACTAGTAGATGCTTTTTTACTATCATTCGAACAAGCGCTCAAAATATTTTTCACTACATACGTACGCGCGAATACTCATGGTTTCGGATAGTGATAGACAATTGATTCACGGCGCCCCTCTTTTCTTTCTACGGCACACCAGGTCGCCGCGGCACTCACTTGAGAAACCCCTGCACTAGCCTTTTGTATGTAATGCCATTACAGATACCTTTTGAAGGTTGAGTGGATGAAAAGGTTTTGCAGAGACCCTTATCTACAAAAACTGAATCTCGCCACTTTTTTTTATATAAATGTTTGTATTAAGTTGTATGTTAAGAGTGTAAATAATCAATATGTCAATTTTATTATCATTATTATTACACACTCTGTGCCTGCCCCGTTGCGGACCGGAACAGGTTTTCATGGTTTGAGAGCTTCAATCTTGGCTTCTCACCTGAAAGATCGCTCATCAAATAAGCTAACCAGCTTCATTGAGAAACTGGTGTTATTTGGCCGAATTCGACAATAAACCCTTGCGGTTTGCTGTGGTGGGTCGAATAAACCCTTTGGATTTTGGCCTCTCCTATCTACCTACCTACTTGCAACTTCTGTCGTCGCGTCATTCTTTCTTTTGTCTTTTGATTGTGCTCCCTGTGTGAACATCTCTTATCTTGATATTTAAAAAAAGAGTCATACTACTTTTAAATTGAATCCAAATATTCAACTGAGAGCGAAAGGAATTGGATGTATGGAAAAATATTTTGTAGATAGATTATTATTATATTTATTGATTTTTTTCTCCAAATTATTCATTTGAAGAATCTGCATAACTTCATACTTACATAATTGGAATTGATTGAAATGAATGTATAATTGTCCCTTCATTTTGCTATTGATTGCAGAGAGATCATAACACTCAAAAAAAGATATGAAGTTGGTTTAGAGAAACTCGAATCTGCTGGAGCGGAAGTGTCTATAATGCAAGCAAGTTTGGCAGCCTTGGAACCCCAGCTTGTCATCGCAGCAGCCAAAGTAGAAGAAACGTTGAAAAAAGTCGAAGCTGAATCTGCAGAAGCTGCTGTCGTTGAAAAAACTATACAGGTAGAGATAATGAGGATGTATGTACATCAACCAATCTGACACCACAGTTCATTTCGTCTGAGTGTGAAATAGATTTAAAATCAGCACCTATAATTTGTGATAGACACTTCAGAAATTACTTTTTAAACTCTGATTTACATAGTTTAGGATATCCATGTTTGTATCTTCAGTTTCGATAGTTTGCACACACTTCAATTACAAAATGATTTCTCAAAGGTTGACGAAGAAGTGGCAAACGAGCAGGCCAAAGCTGCTCAAGCCATCAAAGATGAGTGTGATGCAAACCTGGCAGAAGCAATGCCGATTTTGAATGCAGCATTGGCTGCTTTGAATACGCTCACACCTGCTGATATCAGTGTTGTGAAAACAATGAAAAATCCCCCCAAAGGTGTAAAATTGGTTATGGAAGCAGTATGTATCTTGAAGGTGAGATATTGATAGCTGAACAACTAAACTCATTTCAGAGCTGATAAATATGAATACCTTTTTTCAGGACATAAAACCTCAAAAAGTCCCTGCTCCTAGTGGAATTGGAACAGTGGATGATTATTGGGGACCATCTTTGAGAGTTTTGGGAGACATGAAGTTCTTGGACAGTCTAATCAACTATGACAAGGATAACATTGCACCTCGCATTATGGATAAATTAAAACACCAAATCTTGAATGATGAAAGCTTTGATCCTGAGAAGATAAAAACGGCATCCACCGCAGCTGAAGGTAAAATGTGTTTGAGAATTTGGTATGTTAACAATTTGTGAAACAATTTTCGAAAAAAATGAAGGAGGTTCGGACTTATTCTTATACTGCCATGTTTAAAACGCGAATGTGAAATAAAAAAAATTAAGGATGGAACTTCTTGATTGAAATATCTGATCCAAATAAGTTTGTTGTCAATGAAAATAAAGATAGTATTCACAAAAATAAATACTGAATTTCTAACTCAGGATAATAATGATGATATTTTGGTGTTCATTAAATTTGAATAACTATGTCTATATATGAGAAAGAAAGAACAACCGAAAGGGTTGATACTAAGTCATATACTAACTAATTTTGACTAATTGATCTGTGATATTCTTTTCAGCGGTTATACATTTTGAATATACTCTTATCAAAAAGTACTCAAAGACAACTTGTAATGCACTGTTTGGAAACTTTGGGGTGTAGTAAAGAATATTACTGGAGTTTTTCACGACAAACCATTACTTTCAAACACTTCGACACTTGTCTGGAATTAACGAAATTAAATGTAAGGAATGCAATGTAAAATATTCTGGACAAACAAAAAGATCTATTTGAATAAGATATAAGGAACACTTAGCACACCTAAAATTTGGAAGACCAAAAAAATCAGCACTTGCCCATCTTGTTTTGCAACAAAACCATTCCAAAGACTTTAGTTCATTAAGATTAGTTAGACAAGATGACCACTTGGTGATTGAAACACGTGTCGAGGTGTTTAAAAATAACGGTTTGGTGTTGTGGAAAAACTCCAGTCATATTATTCACTCAATAAGACTTTTTATTTCATATAAAAAATTCTATGAAATATTCCTTTCGAACTCCGATTACTGATTTTTTAAAAATGAAGTTGAACTTTGCGAGGTATACATTTTCATCTACTAGTTAACAGGTTGCAATACTTGTTTTTCTAAGATTGACTATGCATGTTTTCAAGGTCTGAGTAAGTGGGTAATTGCGATATCCAAATACGACAAAGTGGCCAAAGTTGTAGCCCCCAAAAAAGCGGCGCTAGCCGTTGCTGAGAGTGAATTTCAGGCGGCAATGGCGGCTCTGGAATTGAAAAGAGCCCTGTTACGCGAAGCCAGGGAAAGAGTAGCCAAACTGGAAGCAGCGTTGGAGGCTGAACAGAAAAAATTTCAAATTCTCACAGACGAGGTGACTTTGTGTCAACTGAAGCTGCAAAGAGCAGAGGAACTCATAGGAGGCTTGGGAGGAGAGAAGGATAGGTGGAGAACGACCGCCAAGGAACTAGGAGAGAAATACTTCCTACTGACAGGTCAGCCCTCACATTCAATATGTAGAATTGGAAACTCTGACGTAAAATAATTTGAAGAGAATACTTTCTACACACCAGAACATGAACAAGAGATGAAACTAATTTTTGCTGGCTTTTAAAAAGTTTTCATCATCCCCTGATGATGTTAAGTTGGTTAGTGAAACGCACGTCGAGGGGCAGTTATTTATGTTTTAGTGTGGGAAAATAATTCTCTCCAGATCGATACTTTATAGCCCATTTCGAATAGTACTGAAATGTACAACAAATTTATTTTCGCAGTACTATTTGTTTGTTCTGGACATTTATTATGAATCAATAACCTATTATGAGGGGCGCTATTATCAGTCTGTTATATGATTTTAATTGATATGGATTTTTTTGTGAATTTGTGTTTATAATGATCTCAATTCTACGAGGTTTGGCTATAAAACAACAGGATATTTGTAACTTTTTTTATCTTTTCTCTTCATAACTTTCACCTTACCCTGACCAATATATTCGTTTCCACCATCACTATATCCATTCGAATTTATACACACACATATAGGTGAACCGCGTCTGGTTCTTTCAGTTTTTCGTCGTTTTGGCTTCGAATTTGAAGCCATTTTCAAGAAACTATGAGCCGAAACATCGATCAACCAAAAACACCAGACGCGGTATATGATGTATGATGAGTTATTTTTTCGGGTTTCGCTCCATGTTCCGTGTTTTTTATCCTCATAAGGATTATTTTCACAATGTTTCGGCAAAGTCTCATTTGCCATCTTCTGGTGATGTCTGGAGTTCAATTCGAACTCTGTGTGTCTTAATTTATAGGGATGGATGCTTCCATTTACCTGGGTTGCTGCCACTACCTATGTTTGCTCGACTACCTGTTTTGGCCCTTGAGCTGCCTCTCCTGCCTCTGTTATTATACCTGTGTTGTCATGTGCTAAGTTTTGCTTCTCGGGTGTTACGGTCTGTTTGCTTTTGTGACGAGATAAAATGGATCTTTATGTTGTTGGTGAACTTTGCACATCATCCCTCTTATTCATACTACTAGGTCATTTTTCAATTTCGATAGCATCTCTGATTATTCGAAATTACAAGTTTTCACTGCTTGCTAGTATTTTTGTGTTCTCGAAATTGAAGTTGTATCCTGTCGCTAATACGTGTTGGAAGAGAGAAGATGTGATGACTGAATTTAAAGTTAGATTTATTTGGTCGAGTTTAAATAGGTGAGAGGGAGTCGAACAGACCCACTCAACTTGAACCCTACCTAACTTATCCGTCTCAATTTGTGAATTTCCAGCCTTTCCTCTAGTAATTTAATGTCAATATTTCTTAAATAACTGAAGGTTCCTGTGTTGTCAGCAAAAACAATATACTTTTCAGAAAGACCTGCATACCGTGAATTGCGAATATAAATTGGAAATAGAATAAGCCCAATTACAGAGCCTTGAGGTAATACTTTTTCTGTAAATATATTTTTAACCTTGTATATTCCAATATGAGTGCTCGTTACTCTATCTTCAAAACACCTCTCGAATAACTGTCTTGCTTTTCCTTCATTGCCATAATTTTCTATCATAGGCTTTTTTCGGAGCCAGAAATATTCCTATTGCATTTTTTCTTCGTTACAACTTCTAGGAGATATTTTGATTGCCGCTGGTGTTGTGGCGTATCTCGGCCCATTTACAATGCAGTTTAGAGCAGAACAAGTAGAACAGTGGGTGGACGCGTTAACTAGCTACGAGATCGTCTGCAGCAGAGATTTTCAGCTCACACAAGTCCTAGGGGAGCCCGTGATCATCAGACAATGGAACATCTTCGGTCTACCGACAGATAATTTCAGCATAGATAATGCCATCATAATTTCGTGAGTAGAATACTAATTCACCGTTCGGAATGAATTTCCTATAAAGCACGTTCCTATTGAACCATCGATAATTGTTTTTTTTTATTGTGGCTTAATAGTATTATACAGAGTTGGTCGATAGTCTAATATAATGAAAATGATGGTACGATTTAGTCAAAAAACAGTATTCATTACTGTCAGTGGGTTTTATGGAAAATCGAAACCTAGTTATTTGAATCAACCATTCTGATTTTTATGATCACCAAACCAAAGTCGGTAGAGCGTGTATCTAATGAATTTTATCAAGATAATATCACAACATACAAAAATAAAAGCAAAACATAAAATATTCATGATAATAATTTAATAATTCTCACGAAATGATTTTATTATAGACGTGTTTCGCCAACACCGTAGCTTCATCGGTAGTGATGAAGCTACTAATGAAGCTACGATATAAGCGAAAATTGTTTATTTATTATCATGGAGAGTGTTATTGGAGTAACGGGTCAGTCCATTCATAATTCATAACATAGAATATTTAGTAAGTGAATACAAATTGATTGTGTATTATTAATATTCATTATACTTTATTGTTCTGTTTTATTAAGTTATAGGAACCCAAAACAGGGTTGACTGCTGTTCTGATCAAAGACATCCGTTTGAAGGGAACAGCAATGTTCAGCTATTTCCTACTAACTATTCCATCTTGACGGATGTTCTTGAAATATCTATTGCTTTTGGTTTTGTTAGACTCTACTCTATGTAGGAAAGAACGATGACATCTTCCTTGAGAAGACGACTTTATGAGATCAACAAAGGGCTCAAATGAATACTCGTAACCTAAAAACGGGGCGTTTAGAATAGCTTGGTTTTTCTTCGAACAAATTCATTAAATAAATCAGTTGAGAGCCAAGTACTCCCGTATCAGCTTAAATATACGATGATATTTTGATTGATTTATATGTGAAGTTGTTTTCCACTACTTTCTCTACACTTGAATCAATGGTGTGGATTTCCGTCTGAAATAATAATGATAATAATCTATATCAATCCCAAGAAGGAAAAATAAATTATTTGAATATTAATTTTTCAATGGAGTATACAGCACATATTGATAATAATTAAATTGTAATAAGAATGAAAAACAAAAATATAATATGGAGATCTGAATTTCAATTAGAAGAAGGAAGCAGAAACTTTTCCGAATGTTGTTTTTTGATCTATCATGAAAATGGATGGTATTTATTCCACTGAAACTCAAAGTTGAATGCGATTTTTTCTAATAGAATGAATAAAACGTCACGTGGATTGCATATCTGAAAGATCACGTGGTATTTATAGGTTTGAGATATGATAATTTGAATAATTTCATTATTTTATTTTGCGGTTTCTTGAAATGATTCATTAACAATAAATTAGCTGCTCCTCAAATTGAAATTGAATATTATAGATTCGTATATATCAAACAGAAATGTATACATTCAATATAATTTTTGAGAAACAAAATTACCAACCCTCAATGATATTCCTAAAATAGACCTGATTTTTTCATTTAATAAATTTATTTATTTCGGACTTCCATTGTAAAATATGATATAATACGATTTGAATTACATGAAAGAATAAATAAAATTGAGAAATAAAATGAATTACTGAAAATAACAATTATATTAAGTAAAAAAAAAACCTGAAATGGAATAACAATAGCAAACATTAAGCAAAGCATTGAAAATTGAACAATTAAAATAAATAAAAATTGAAAGATTTCAAGCCAAGTTACTTCATAACGTTTCGATTGTTAGTATCCACAATAGTCTTTGGGGAATGACTTTTTTATGCTTAATATAATTGTTATTTTCTGTCACTTATTTTCGGTCGGTAGCCGGTCGGTTCGACGTGGGTGCTTTGTTCATTTCTAAAACGACCGCCGTGTTAGTCAGTGGTTCAAGCCGCTAGCTGAACGATCGATTTTCACTTGCTATTATCCAATCCGTGTTTGAAATCACTCGATAAAATGTAAGACCTCGTGAGTCTTTAGCTCGCAAAGTTTTGACTCCTGAGGGTTGTTGTTCGTATGGATGCGACACCTGGTTAACGAAAAAACATATATTTTTTATATAATCATTTTAATTTTTAATTTTATTTATTCTTTCAGAAATTTCAAATCATATTAGATAATGGAAGTCCGAACTAATGAAATTTACCATGAAACATTGTCAACCACTTCCAAACAAAATAAAGTTATGTTGCGTGATCCGTGTATAAGTTAATATATTCTTTCAACAATAATTTTCAATTATTTCTCAATCATTCAGAAATGCCAGGCGATATGCTTTGATGATAGACCCCCAAGGACAAGCCAACAAATGGATAAAAAATATGGAAAGGTCCAACAATTTAGCGATCATAAGATTGAATCAGCCTGATTATGTCCGAATTTTGGAAAACGCCATACAGTTTGGACAACCGGTTTGTATTTTATACTTTTTCTAAAATAAATCTCTCAACTGATGTACCTGCTTTAGGTACTCCTTGAAAATATCGGAGAAGAGCTCGACCCTATACTGGAACCAGTTCTTGCCCAACAAATTTTCAAACAAGGGGGCGCTCTTTGTTTGAAACTTGGCGATTCCGTTGTTGAATATAGCTCCGATTTCAAATTGTATATAACTACGAAACTTAGAAATCCTCATTACCTTCCAGAAGTGGCCGTTAAAGTGACACTTGTGAACTTCATGATTACAAGTGTTGGTTTAGAAGATCAACTGTTGGGAATCACGGTTGCCAAAGAACGGCCAGATTTGGAAGCAGAGAAGAATGCCTTGATACTCCAAGGAGCTGAAAACAAAAGGTGAGTTTCACAAAAAATAGTGAATCGCCAAAAGTACAATGACGTCCTATAACAGTTTCATCTTTTCTGGTTAGAGTTTACAACCCATTCAAAATGAATCTGAATCAAAATGAATTTAATATTTTTTTTTAATTATATGGTTTGTAATCCAAACATTCGTTTGGAATTGAAACGGATATCATACATAGAAACATTACACAATATAGTATATGAAAGTCACGAAATAAAATTTCACTCACATGAAACAATATAACCCTCAATTGCGTTTTTCGAAGTTTCGGAATGAAACACATCACATTACGACCTATTTTTGAGGTGACATGAAGTCGCAAGAATGAAATGAGTCCCAAAACAAGCACTTCTCTCAATCATCAGTAATGCAATACTCTTCTCGATGCGCTTTTCACCAACCAAGTTGGCTATTTAGGAAGTGAATAAATCTGTTTTTTCAAGGACAAAACACAGGCACTATAGAAAAAGCTTTAAGGCGCTCTAACAGCGGTGCCTGTGCGAATGTAGTGCTTTACATTGGATTTGAATCGCTGGAGATTAGATCCATTTGGAAAAACGTTCTCAGGAAGTTTATTCCACTTAAACTCAGTTCTCCAAATGAAAGTGATTTTGATCAGTGGAGTTCGAGGTGTTCTGAGTTCAACCTCAATGAGCAGCCACAGTCCGTCGTGTATTTCTGATATGTACCGCCTGATATGTATGCCAAGTCACTTGAACACTTTCCGTGAAAGTATCTATAGAGATAGATAGATGTTCCGGACTATCAAGGTTAGAAGTGATGTTCGCGTCTCCGATCAGGCGGATGGCTCTTTCCTGGATGGAATCCAGCATATTAGGGGCAGAACTCCATACATGAGAACAATAATTATTAAAAGTTGCTGAGGAGTGTACAGTTTTGTGGTTCGGGACAGTGTTTGGTTTTTGCGATTCCAGTGACATGATTGTGTCAAGATATATTGGTGTCCATTTTAATCCTCAGCAAACTTATCGAAGCAGAAAGTGGAATTGTCTGACCTGATATTATATCCGGTTCGAAAACATTTGTCTTCTTGGAGAAAACCGATGCCTGGGTTTTTATGGCATTGAATTGAACCTGGTTACTTTCACCCCAATTCGAATTACTTATAGATCCTAATTAAGATATGCAAGTTCCTGCTGCCGGTGAAAATGTGTATCCGCCGCAGATGTCCTAATTTCCATATGGAATGACGAAAGAATTGTGCTGTCGTCAGCTAAGCAATATATTGGATTCTTGGTTTTTTCCAATGAGCCGTTGATATACAATAGAAAGAGGGTTGTAACCAAAATAGTTTCCTGGGGAACACCAGCACCGATGGTAAAAGTATTCGAGAGATATCCATCGTCGGCCACTCGCAAGGAACGTTCCTTCAGGAAGCTGGAGTACCATACACAGATGTGATCCGACAAGCCACAGCATCGAAGTTTGGCCAGCAAACCCTCATGCTACACACGGTCGAAGGCCTTAGAAATATCAAGCGCAACAGCTCTTGATTCTCCATATTTCTTTATTGTGTTATTCCAAATATAAGTGACATACGATAGAAGGTCGCCAATTGATCTTTGTTTCCAAAAACCATATTGATGATCGCTCAAGATGTTTAAGCTTTCAAAATATTTAACGATATGGTGGTTTACGGCTTTCTCCATGATTTTTGATATCACTGATAACAAAGCGGCGACTGGTCTTTAGTTATTTGGGAGATTTTTCTTGTCCTGAACGCGAGCAATCTTCCAACAAGAAGGAAAAACTCCTTTCCTGTAAGACAGGTTGAAAAGTCTGCGACGTAATTGGGAAAAGTGCTTATTTTGGATTCATTCTACACCAGAGGTAGCTTCCATTAATGAAATGAGTGATGACCATGTATCAAATGATAGATGTACTCGTATGTCATGAATTGTATTTTTCAGAGCTCTGAAAGAAATAGAGGACAAAATTTTAGAAGTCCTCAGTACATCACAAGGAAATATACTAGAAGACGAAACCGCAGTACAAATTCTGAGCTCTTCGAAAGTATTGTCCAATGAAATAGCAGCTAAACAAGCCGTAGCAGAAGTGACAGAGCAACAGATTGACAAGGCTAGAATGGAATACACTCCGATTGCTGTGCACTCAACTATTCTCTTTTTCACAATTGGTATAATATAAAATACTTCCTCTTCATTGCTACTATCAGCAATTAACAAATAATTATTAGGATTTTTCGAAGGTGAAATGGTCATTTTTCCAGAAAAGATATATTTTTTGATTTGATTCAATAGTTAGTCAACACTTTCCCAACACCAGAATAAAAATCACGGTCTCGCGACGCGCATTCCGCTAACCAAGTTACAGTTCTCAGGAGATGTTCTGGTGTTGAGAAAGTGTTTTCAATAGATTAATTTTACGCCAGAGGTTCCAGTACGAACTATCCAGTTAGTCATTTGTCGACTGTTGGTGTGTTGTTGTAATCCTACGTTTGTTTGAGTGAAATTTATCGAAGGTCATTATTATTAGTTACTAGCGAAGTACCCGGAATTCATATGAGATTATATGGTAGTTGATATAAAAGAATAAACTTCAAATTATGTGAAGTCGAGGGATCTTGCTTTTATACACACGCTGGTTCACAATGTTCCAGAGCATTCTACAATATTCTAAACTGTTTTTGGTGTCAACGGCATCGACTGCTTTGGCTATTAGCTTCGTGATCTGGGTATGCGATATTAACAACTCTCCGAGCCACTCAGAGAGCAATTATGCCTATTTGCAGTCCGTCAGCCATGTAATGAATCAGCTAGAATAATTCTCACGAGAAAAATATCAGGTCAAGGTAGGAATCGAACTCACGACTTTTCGATCGTGAGTCGGGCGCACTACCACTTGCAAAAATCCACTGCTCTTCTGGACTGTTATAAAAGTTTCTAAAGGGCCCCTGTTTTTTCAAAAAAACATCATTCAGGTGAAAATGTAAAAACCTTTCTGTCGGATTTGGGATTAGGGGCTACCATATAAAACCCCTGATTTCTTCACAATGATTTGGGATTTTCCAGGATGTTCTCATAAGCAAAAAAGTTATGTTCGTTTGAAGATTTGCGTCAAAATGTTTGTACTGTTCCGCTGATGTGGCTGAAACTATATCTATAGTTTCTAAAATGATTTTCCTACACATTAAAGATAGGCAAATGCATAGAAACTGAAAAAATATATTCAAGTGTTTGGTTAATTATTTATAAAGAGTTCATTTTCTTATTTCAACTGCATGAGTCCACTATAATTTTTGTAGTTTATGTAAAATTGGGATAAATGTTCATACATTCAATTATCGAAAGAATTTGCTTAGTTTAATATTATCGAATAAAAGGAATTGCCACTTTGAGAATTAAATATGAAAAATGGACTCAAGAAAATGACTATGACAGAGGTTCTATTTTGTAGATGAACTATCCTCTCAATATTTTCTGTAATAGTCTAGGAGAAATCGGCGCAGGAGTACTGAAAACTATTTCACCTCAATTTTTTATACGAAACTTTTCAAATTACCCTACTGATGATATAAATGCATGTTGCCATGGGGCAACATCGTACCACATTGATTAAACCGAAATTGTTTAAACAATTGCAAGGAATTGTTATTTTCTTACTGGATTTTTTTTACATATTCTTTATTGAAATACAAATAAATAAGGGATTGGTAATGAATACAATATCCTACGTTGTAAATCAAAAAATTATTTATTTGAAGACTTCGTAATAATAACACAAATCAACTCCTGTATTTTAAATGTTTAAAAATTATATATTAAAAAACCAATCAATAAAAAGTATTCTTAGTTTAAGTAATGAGATCAATTTAGTATGATGTTAATCATTTTTTTATAATCAGACTTTCATAACTCAGTCATTATTATCTCACTCAGAATCGCAATTATGGCACACATAATTCTTATCGTCATCCACACATTCCACATGGGACCACATTTTACATTCGATACATTGTATCCACTGTTCTTCTGGTCGACTATTCTCAAAATTGTCTGAACAGACAAGGCAGAAGCAATCTTCGTCGTCAGATTTATTTTCCTTTTCTTTTGGTGCCTTCTTTGTTTTTTTTTCTTTTCCCTTTTTTTTTGCACATATTAATTTTCTTTTACCTTCTCCAGTATTAGTTTGCAGTACCATTTTTTTTGGCTTCATTTCGTTGTTGGTGTTCTTGTTCAATTGAGTTTTTTTCGGGAGTATCCGTCAGAATGGCAGTCTTACGTTTTTTACGACCTTTATTTGTTTCAGTCCTCGGACCCGCTTGTGGTAAAGGTCTAAGATTTTTAGGGTGAGAAATTAAACGGCTGGATAGAATTTGTAAATTGCAGCTGCAAAAATTGAGTTAGCTAACACAGGATCAGTGTCAGCAGAGATCGGGTCCGGTATATTTTGATCAGCCGGTGGTTGGTCATTATTGTTTGACAAATCATTGCTATGTGTATGTTGAACAGATAGGTCGATTGATATTGGAAGATCACATGCTGGAGAACTTGGATCAACTTGAATGGTTGATATTGCGTCAGAACTAGTCAACACATCATTTGGCGGAATTTATCTGTTAACTTGTAACGGCCGGTCAGTCACAGATGATGGCGCGTAGTCAACAGCAGTAAAAATATTCCTATTAAATGGACTTATGCCAGTAAAGGTGAATCCAGCAATTGCATTTCTATTAGTGACAGAAAGAGGAAATGCTTCTCTAACAATTCCAGGAATGTAATGAGTAGTCATCGTTCGACCAGGATGATTTCGCATCTAGTTGTCTGTAGCGGTGTTTATAATTTTCTTAAATGGCCCAAATACTGCTCTATCCAAAGGTTGAAGTTTGTGGAAACGATAGCAGTACTATTCCATTTCTTTTACAAAAATCTAGAGCATTAATTGATATATGCGATGCATGGTTGTCGAGCAGTACCAAGCATTTCTGATCAACTGTGGGCTTGACTTGTCTTTTTAAATGTTGTAGAAACAGTAAAATTTCTGCATCCTGCATCCATCCACTAGTATTGCCAGCTCCAGCACAACCAACAGGACCCTCGCCTATCATGTGGTCTTGGAATCGTTTCAGTGGGAATACGAAAAAAGGCGGGATATGTCCTCCTTGAGCATTGATGGCAACAGCAGCAGTTACTACTCTTCCACTCTCTACTGAGGTTACTGCACTCACTTGTTTAATTCCTTTTTGAGCTACAATTTTGCTAGGTTTTTGAACAGTGCTCAACCCTGTCTCGTCCATATTTCAGATATCTTTTGGCTCGAATTGGTACCTATCCATTACCTCAGTAAGATTATCAAAATATTCACTCACATTATGCTCGTTGAAACTTGAAGCCCGCGACAGACTTGTTGCTTGAGGACATCTCAAAGACAGGCTCGGGTGTCGTTTTAAAAATCCCGTCAACCATTCCTTACCCGCCTTTCGACTATCGTGCCACTTTTCAGGAAATGTTTTTCCATTTTTAATCTCTACCTCGTAGGCCAGTTTACGAACTTCAGATGGAGATAGCCCAAAATACACTGCAGACCACTCAATTAAATAGTCGCGTAGATTACTTTCCTCATTATTAGAAAAAACTCGGTTGATGCAACGGTAGCCCACAACTGCGCTAGTATTTACTGCTTTTAGTTTTTTTATAAATCTATATAATGTTACATGGCAAACATTATTATTTTTTGCCAGGCCTCTTATTTTTGTACCATCTTTAAAATGCTCTTCAGCCGCTTTTTGATACACTTCCGTGTCGGTCGTTCCTAGTTCAGTAGTTCTTATGCGTTGTCGTGGCATTCTGTTGAAGTTAAGACACACATAAAAATATGATAGATAATTAAATCATTACGGGGACAAAAGTAACATGTTACTTTTGTACCCATAGGGCTATGTTACTTTTGTACCCACCCACATTTTTGTCAAAACGTCCAACATAACCTTTAAACGGAACGTGCTATACAAAAATGAATTTAAGCAATATATAATCACTCTAATCAAGAATGGATATGCAAATATTCAGATTACTATCATTCTTTTTGGACTTCGTAAACATTCAATAAGAATGTTTACGAAGTCTAAAAACTTACTTTTGATTTGTGAAAACACGTAATGTCCTGTCACACAGCCTAACGACGCATGACGCACACGGCGACTGAATTCAATTGAGGGGGGCGCTTCTGGCTATCGTCTGACGGCGGTAGAGCGGTGTTCGTCTATTAGATCAATCTAGAGAGCATTTGTTACTTTCGACCCGCTGTTACTTTTGTACCCGGTCTCCCCTACTCATGTTTGCAGTACCCGCTTATGGAAATACTGACTGAGTAGTATGACTTATATATATATATATATATATATATATATATATATATATATATATATATAACCGTGTTAGGAATCACACGTTAAAAGGTAAGACCTCGTTAGTCCTTAGCTCGCACAAGTTTCTCAACTTCTGAGAGTTGTTGTTCGTATGGGGGCGGCAGCTGATTAACGGAAAAACAGATTTTAAAAAACAGATAGATATGTATATATATATATATATATATATATATATATATATATATATATATATATATATATATATATTATGTGACCGTTAGTCACCGGGATGACTGGTGCAGTGCCGATTATATTGTGTAATAGTTTAGAGAAAGTATGATTTGCTCACTATCGTTTGTGACTCGAAGTAGAAGAGACGTTAATACACCGTTCTGGTGTAAATACGCGTATCATTCCGTAACCTCGTCCAACCTTTTCGACAACGTCTAGTCAGGCGAATTTTGAAACAGCTCAATATGAAAAAGGCGTCTTGCCCTGATGAAGTGCCCGTCATCGTACTTGAAAAGTGCGCAAATGAACTCGCACCAGTATGTTGCAGACTTTTCAACTTGCCTTACAAGGAAGAGGTTTTTCCTTCCTGTTGGAATATTGTTCGCGTTCAGCCTATTCCCAAAAAGGGCAAGAAAAATCTTTCAAATAACTATTGACCAGTAACTTTGCTATCAGTGATATCAAAAATCATGATGAAAGCCGTAAACCACCATATACTTAAATATTTGGAAGGCTTCAACATCTTGAGAGATATTCAATATGGCTTTCGGAAACGAAGATCACCAGGTGACCTTCTATCGTATGTCACCCATATTTGGAATAACGTAATTGAGAAACATGTAGATTTAAGAGCTGTCGCGCTTGATATTTCTGAGGCCTTTGGTCGTGTGTGGCATGAGACTTTGCTGGCCAAACTTAGATGCTATGGCTTGTCAGATCATTTCTGTGCATGGCTCTTCAGCTTTCTGAAAGAACGTTCCCTGCAAGTGGCCGTCGATGGTTATCTATACTTTTACCGTCAACGCTGGTGTTCCCCAGGGATCTATATTGTCTCCAAGCCTCTTTTTATTTCATATCAACGACTTATTGGACAAAATGAAGAATCCAATATATTGCTTCGCCGACGACAGCACACTTGTTTCGTCATTCCATTTAGATTCCAGGACATCGGCTGCGGATACACATCTTCACCGGCAGCAGGAGGTTGCATATCTTGATGAGTATCTAGAAGTGATTTTGAATTGGGGTGGAACTAACCAAGTTCTATTCAATGCCAAAAAGGTAAATGTCTCCAACCGGATATAATAATGACAGGACAGACAATTCCGCTTTCTGCTTCGATAAGTTTGTTGGGGGTGAAAATGGACACCATGTCTTGGCACAATCATGTCGCTGGAATTGCAAAGGCTGCTCGTATGAAAATATTGAGGTGGAATAGTTTTCGGTGCTATCACTCCAAAACTGTGGAATACTTTCTTTTCACAGACGTTCAGTCAATTTACTTGAAACTTTAGTTGATTATATTTTCAGTTTGTGAATTATTTTTTATGATTCAAAGATAAAAAGAACATAAGAATATTTTCTGAAAATATTAAAAAAGTCATAAACTGAAGTCATCGTGAACGAAGTCGATATATAAAAAAGTTCATAAATGCTTCTTCCTGGAATATTTGAAATTATTGAAGGGAACAAAATCCGGTCTATCCCAGATTTGAAATTATTTCAATACTAAATGTATGCATTTCTATTTGAGGTTGATTCAGTACATATTTGGCAGTTCAAGTACATGTAGAAAACCTTTAGTAAGAAAAGAACTAAATTCTTTTTTTTTAAATCATATATTTTTTTAATGGTTCCAATTTGATTTTAAGACGTTTTTGTTAATAACGGTGATATTATTAATTCATATTTATTCAGTTTTGTTATAGCCCTTCTCTAAATATTGTATGTTTCTTGAAATTGATAACTGTTAGTTATTTAATCCTTCACAGATGATTTTCACCTATTGAATTCGACCACAAAATTTCATAAACCAGTATTTATTCAATTTAGAGAACTACCATGCTTTTATCAAATTATTCAAAATTGGGTTTGAGGATCTTTTTCGGTTACTTTTAGGATCATCCTTTATGTTCTGATTTTCTGATATCCCTATATTTTTCAGCCGATTTAGCAAATATAGATCCTATGTATCAATATTCCTTGGTCTGGTTCATCAATCTTTTCAAGTCGGCTATCGACAATACCGATAAAGTGGAGGATGTCAACATGCGGTTAAATGATCTACAACAATATTTTACCTATTCACTTTATGTGAATATTTGCAGAAGCTTGTTCGAGAAAGTAAGTTGAAAAATTGATCCTCAGTCACAAAGTAGTACAAGAAAAGTTTTCTTAGATCAAAGTTGTGTTTCTGGAATATGAAGAGTGATATTGTACTCACTGTTTTCAAAAGTTGTGAATGAAAAATGTTATTTTTTCATACGCTTTTGTTGTTCAGTAGTAGCAATCCTGAGATCTGTATTTATCAGAACGTCATGAAAAAATTCGAATGAAAACATTTACCCTACGGAAATAACTTGTTACATGAAGAAAAATTGTGAAAATCACCCGAAAATCTAAATAGCCTCTAGCGTCAAAAAATATTATTTCAGCTAATTACATTCTTCAAAAACAGTTCATGAATGAATTGAACGAGGAAGTGATCGTCATATAATTCAATGTCGAATACCGAGATTGCGATCTAATGAAATTAATAAAATAAATATTTTATTCGAAATATTACCCATTCCGCTAACCAAGTAAACAACATTAGGAAATGCCAGTTTCAGTCATCTCCCCACTAGAAAAAAAATTGTAATTTCGTGATTATGCTAACTATAATAATAACCACCTGAAAGTTACAACAAAAAGTGGGATTCCTTAAAAGGAATAACGAACAATAAAATTCCTCGAAGAAATGAAACAACGACTAGAGAAAAATCAACTATTTCATTTCTTGAATCCATAGTTTGAAGTAAGTGAACTATATCTTATTTTGATTAAATAAGAAACAAAAAAAACAGAATGAAGATTTTGAAGAGTTGAAAGAAAATAGAGGATTTCAAGAGGAAATGGGTTTGGTTATAGATTGAAGAGAAAATCATATATATGATTATGAAATATAAATTGAATAAAACTACAAAATCGAATTATTTTCAAATGATATGATAAAATTCAATCGAGATCAGAGTTTTCGGAATTTAATATAAAAACTAGATTAGAAATTGACAATTTCTTCAAATTACAGACATAAAATTCTAGCTTTTTCTCTAGGGTTTGAATTCGAGTAACGCTCGAGAGTTCAATTCAATCCTATTATCGTAAATTCATTATTTGTAATACGGACCAAATACTCGTAAGTTTCTGTTCTCGTCTCTTCAGCAAAGTCCCTTGTAACACTTTCTTCTACTTATCTCATAAGCCAGGCTAGAATGGTAAATCTATTCAGTTCTCAATTTATTTACACAAATAGATCACAATTCATTGAAACGTGTAACGATAGTGTTGTTTTCTATTACGAGTTACTTCATATAAATAAATATGACGTATTCAGAAGAGATGTTTTTTCTGACATATGGTGATTTCAACCTATTTACTGTTAATTGGTCATAAAATAACGTCAAGTGAACGATAAATCAAAGGCCATTACCAATGTTTGCGAGTTTGTTCCATTCCATTATATCATGAATAATCCCGACAGAATTCTAGATTTACTTTTATGTAATGATTATTTATGTGTTAACAACCTGATATTCCTCTGTGCAATATTTATGAACCTGCTTTAGAATTTCGTTTTTTTTGTTAAAATTTGGATTCATTAGAACACCAACTTCAATTTCAGAAAAAGTTAACTGATTAATTATATACAACTGTTATATCTCACTTTGGAAATATAAGTTTTTAAAAATTATTTATTTTGAAAATGGGGAAACAGTACTGACTTTCCCTGAGTTACAACAATACAATATTATTCGTCACTAACTTGAAAGTAAGTCTGACAAACTGTAACTAACTTATTTCGTCACGCAGGACGGTATTTATAGGAAAATATTATTTACATGTTCTAAAAATAAAATAAGAAGAAGAAAGAGTCTTTGAAGAGTTGCGTATACCGATACCTCAATTCAAGAGTGTAACATGTCAAAAAAATTAAAATGTGGGAAAAGGAGATTGAATATAGCCAATTTTTTTGAATGACTATTAAACTTCAGTGCGTGAAGATATATCATAAGTTAAACTTTTAAATGTGATAAAACTGGATATATAACAGGAAGAGTCGTGTGCTTTTATTATTTCGTTTTTATATTTTGAGTTTTGATAAAGTTGTTACATTATTGAACAGAACATTAGCTGAAATTGACTTTTTACATGGTGACAACTTTTAAACCATTATAGCAGTAATACATAGAAATACATATACTTTGGTTTTTAGAGTGTTATAACTATAGGTACAAAATAAATAAATGAATGAAAATAAAGAAATGTTTAATTAAGTTTTAATTCGCAAAATTTCATGAACATAACATATCCTACTAACAATCTCTACGATTCAATTGAAAAATAATTTACATTTTGAATAATATTACTAAAATAAAAAATAACAGGAAGGTAATTAAAACACAAGAAAATACTTTTAATTTGTACTTTTAAATACTTTAAAATGTTTACTCCGAACCACTACTATTGTCTGCGTCGCTTTGTTCTGGCCTCATGTTGTCACTTTTTTCTGCCAAACTGTGATAAAATGGCCAATATAATGACTTGATAGCATTTACTTGACAAAGCTCAAGAAGATGTTTAATTTTTGAAGCATCAATGAAGGGAACTTTTTTATAGGCAGGAAACAACTGGATTGTACGTTGATCTTGTTTTCGGAGTTGCTTTTTACTGTCTCTAACACTAATTGACTTAAAGTTGTCTTGTGAGTAGGATATTTTGTAAAAAAGTGTGTACGGGTGCGATTATTCTACCTTGACCATTATAACATCTTTCCAGACAACCTTTGTTGTTTTTGTATTTTTAACATAATTTGTGCCTATTTCTGCGCATAAGGCTTTCAAATCGAAAATATCTGTGGTATTAAATTCAATGACTTTGTATGGTGTGCCACAGTATTTACCCATTGTTCAGGGACGTATATGGGACCGCTTTTGAGTATACGCCTTTTTTCTTTTTCAATGCAGGCATGGACACTATCTCCTTCATTTTGGGTGTGACCCTTTACTAAAAACTTATGTGTTATTGTTTCAACTTTGTCGATATTTAGCACACAAAATAAATACAAGGCAAAAATATACTTATTTTTATTCTGACCGACACAGTTGTCCGAATACAATATTACATTTTCACTTTTACAGTCTTTACTACTTAAGTAATGATAGAGACAGCTTCCAATTTCATTGGCTCCCCTTTTTGCCAGGCCTTCATGCCAAAAAAAAACATAAGCCTAGTTTCTGTTTTACATCAAAAACGATAAAGTTGTAACTTGCCAATCTTTTTTTATAAAAAAAATCACTAAAATCTCCACAAGGACTCATTAGAACAGCTTGCAGATCAAAACAACATACTCTGTATCTTTTCTTTTTTCGTTTCTGCTTAGTCTCTTTTCGTCTAAATGCTTTAAGTATTTCTCTCTAATTTTATCTTTATCTTCTTCAGTACCATTTTCAAAATTTGTACATAATGAACATTGGTCTTTTTTTGGAACATGGGATGCAATGTTGGTCTCAGTATTTAATATTTTTGTGTACATTGAAATTTTTGCATATTCTTCATTATTTTGGGTACATCTCTCTACATACAGACGGTACATAGTGGCGATATTTAGACTACCATCTAAATACTCATTTTGTGTCCTAGCACGACAATAATGGGAGTTTACTCGTGGAAATGAATTTATATGCTTTCTAATACCGTCTACAATTTCTTGCTTCACTTTTTTTTGTTTTCCATGTTTTTCACGATGGTCTGTTTGTAAAAATCCATGATCATCTCTTTTGTGCGATGTCGTAAATATTACCCTATTGTTAATTGCCAAAGTATTTTTAAAAAAAGTTTTACAAACCCGTATAGTTTGTCCCTGTACTTGAAAAGTGTGTTTTATCGTTTTTGATCGTTTGCTATCACATTTTGTGTATCTATATGTTGGGCTAATTTGAGACATATTCTTGTCAATGAAACTTCTTTGCTTCTCGATTGAGCCCATTTCCCAATATGTATCAAAAATAGATTGCCTCTCATCTTCTGTGAATTTGGTGAAACATTTTAATCGGCATTTTTCGGTACACGGGCCCTTTAGTGTTCTTTTTTCCACTTTATTGTTTGCTGCATTCACATATTCTTTTCCAAAGTTTCGATTGAACTTCTTTGTATGCTTTTCCCACGCTTCAACATTTCTTGTTCTTTTTCGTGTTTTTCTTAATGTTTCTGGTTCTTCTTCTAGCTGATCGTTAGTTTTTGTTAACGTCTGAATATTTTGTGGTTGCTTTGAGAGAATTTCTGCTTCACTTTCATCACTAGATTCTGAAGACAGTTCATAAGTTTTGTCAGCAATACTATCATCACTATCTTCAAATTGATTCTCAGAAGGTTCAAAAGATGTGGAAGGTAATTGCTGAAACAAAAAACCTAACTAGGGTTTTGTCTATTTTGCAAACATTTTTTAATGTGGCTACACGAACAGTAAATCCAGTTTTATTGTAGCTCCTAGAAGGCAGTCTGTATTGTACATTTAATGGATTAAAACAAACATTAATATTTTTCAGATAATGTGAGACAAAAAACTGAAACACCCTGTATTATTAATGTAACGAATATTATGAAACAACCAATATAGAAGTTGGTTCAAAATTTAAACGTTTACTTGTAAAAGACATAGAAGTAACCACTTATATAGTATATTGAAACTAGTTCTATTCTTATAGTTGTATTGAAGTTTTGAATAACAGAAGTAGTTACCGATATTTGGTTTTTCAATAAGTTTTCTAATTGATGTTCATCGTTATTTAGCCTATTTATGGAATTGGTGTAAAATTCACCATCAGAGGCGTCAAGGTTGCCAGTGATTGATTTAAATATGCTTCCTATGCCATCAATAAGACCTCTTTTATATCTTTTGGTATCAAATGTTATTTCTTGAAATTTCGTTTGTATTGATTTAGCAATTTGAGTGAGAAGACTAATGTGAGTCTTTACTTCTGATCTGAATTCACCCATACTATGGCCACTGATTTGAGTTCTATCGATTAATAAATGAAGAATTTTGAAATTGTTTTCAAAAGCTTCTCTGAATTGGGAAATGTTTTTATTTACTAATAATGTCCACTTGTCATTTGTGAGGACAATGTTGTCAGTTTGGTGGTAATACACACCTACAGTGTTGTTGATTGGTTTGATTTTGTAATTGTCTACTGACGGAGTGGCTACTGATCCGACCAGTAGGAGAAACCTGAAAATAAATTAATTTTCAGTGTATGGTTTCATGCGATCAAAATTTACTTTTGTTCTTTGATTTGTTTGTAAATTAAGAAGTATGGCTGAATTTTGGAAAATTTGTTCAATTATGAACGGTCCATTGAATTTGTTTTGTAATTTGTCTTTAATTTGTTATTCTTTCACATAGACTTTGTCGCCTACTTTATAATCAGGTGGTTTGCCAGAAATATTTCGGTCGAAATGAATTTTTGCTTTTTCTTTCTTTCGATCTATTTTTTCGCGTGCAACTATATAGTAGTGAGAAATCCTATTATTGAGATCTCTTACATATTTGGTGATAAGTTGTTCTTGATCATAAAGGGTTTCGGGGGGTCTACTAGCTGTGTGACCAAAAACTAGTTCGTGAGGGGTAAATTCGTGAGATTTGTTTACAGAATTGTTATGACATATTACAGCATATTGACCACGTTAAGAGGGTGGTCATTTGGGTGTTCTGCCAAATGGATTCTAATAATTTCTAGTAGAGTTGCGTGAAATCTTTCTACTGATCCGTTGGATTGAGGATGGTTTACGCTGGAGTCAATTATATGTTGAATAGGTTACAAAGGTCTTTGAGTAAAGCATTATCGAATTCTCTTCCGTAGTCGCAATGAATTCGTAATGGAGTACCATAATGTTGAAAATATAAGAGAAGAGTGTCTGATATTGTTCTTGCGGTTTTATCCGGAATTGGATAAACTTGTGAAAATTTTGTGAGTTCGTCGTGAGTTATGTCGATATTTATTCTTTCAAATGCGGTTTTCGGTGTTTCAGTTATAACCAAAGGATTGTTTAGATTTTTCCTACAAATTTTGGTTTTTTGACAAACGTCGCAGTTTTTTATAAAGTTTTCGACGTCTTTGTTTAATCCTTGCCAGATATATTTTTCGCGTATTCTCTGAATTGTTTCATTAATTCCGCGGTGAAGATTGCTCTTTCTATTGTGGTTTTGATCTATTATTATTGGAATTTGGTCTTTGTCAGGTGTGACAATAATGTTGTTACATACTTTGAATTTGATGTCTTTTTCAGATAATATAAAACATAATATTTCCAAAATTGGTAATTCTGGATTGGTTTCTACGCAATACGTTTTTGAGGGTTCCAAGTCGTTTTGACTTTTGTACAGGGTGAGAAATAGATGTTCGATCACCGATTCTGGATCGTACGTGAGAGGAACTATATAGTATTTCCGATTTTTGATCGTTTTGCTCGATACTATATTTATTCGTAGATTTCGAAAATCGTAATCTTCTTCAAGAATGTCTTCAAAAATTTTATAATGAAAATCTTAGAGTTCTTTTTGTCTGGGAAATATTAGAATATTTTTATTTTCTTTGTCGAGTAATTGACAGTTTGAATATTCGACTTTTGAATAGTCAATTAAAGATTCGGTTTTATATAAATTTATGAGAGTTGAATATTCTTGTGTAATGTGTTCGGCTGAATATTCCGTTTCTTTATTTTTGGGGTTATCGAAGTTTTCAGAAGTTTCGTCAGGGTCTTTAGAAGTTCCTTCTTTTAGGTCTTGAATTATTTCAAGGTCTGAATCTTCGTTTGTAGGTAAGATGAAAGTACCTTTTGGGATAGATTTCGAGTTGAAAATAAGACATGCTTTCGTGGGATCAATTTTGATTCTGGAAAGTGCGTCAGCATTTCTGTTTATTTTTCCGGGTTTGTATACGATTTCATAATCATATTCCTCGAGTTTTAAGCGGCATCTAGCAAGTCTGCTGCTAGGGTCTTTTATTGAAAATAACCAAGTAAGTGGTCTGTGGTCTGTGATTAATTTGAATTTTCTTCCGCTAAAATATTTGACTGCCTATACTATGACTAATAATTCTCGTTCAATTGTAGAATAATTTGATTCTGCTGAACAGAGGGTTCGTGAAGCGTATGCGATAGGTAAATCTTTTCCAATGGAGCCTTGAGATAGTACAGCTCCAATAGCATATGCGCTAGCGTCTGTTGTTAATAGGAAAGTGTCTTCGAAATTTGGATATATTAATACTAGGGTTGAAACTAGAGTTTCTTTCAATTCTTCAAATGATTTTTTACAATCATTTCCGAAAATGAATGGGCTATCTTTTTGAAGTAATTTTGTAAGGGGTTTTGATATTTTTGCGAAATTTGGAATGAATCTTCTGTAGTATCCTGCTAAGCCAAGAAAGGATTTAATTTCTTTCTGGTTTTTAGGTTCTGGGAAGTGTATAATGCAATCGACTTTGTTGGGGTTTGGTTTTACTCCATTTTTTGTGATTAAATGGCCAAGATATGCTACTTCTTTTCTAAGGAATTCGCATTTGTCTGGTTGAATTTTGAGGGTTAGCTTGACGAAGTCTTGTAAATACTTCTTTTAGTCTAGATATATGATCGTGAATGGTAGGGGAGTAAATGATGATGTCATCCATGTAAACGAGACATCGCCCATTATGGATTCCGAGAAGAATGTTGTCCATCACTCTTTGAAACGTTGATGGGGCATTCTTAAGGCCAAAGCTCATTCTGAGAAATTCAAAATGGCCGTTTTCTACCGTGAAAGCTGTTTTTGGGATGTCCTTGTCATCGATTTCTATTTGATGAAAACCAGAAGCAAGGCAAGGGGAGTGAAGTATTGACATTTGCCAAGTTGATCGAGATGATATCATTGGGAGAGGGTATTTGTCGTCTACAGTCACTTCATTTAACTTTCGATAGTCAACAACTACTCGCCATTTCTGTTTTCCAGATGCGTCTAATTTTTTTGGAACAACCCATACTGGGAATGGCCAGGGAGAAATAGAAGGGCGTATGATTCCGTCTTCTAGCATTTTGTGTATTTGTCTTTTGACTTCCTCTTTATGAATTTGGGGGTAACGATATGATTTTGTAAAGACTGGTTTTGCGTCTTTTGTATCTATCGAGTGTTTGATTTCATTCGTGAACGTTAATCGATCACCTTCTAAATAGAAAATGTCTGAGAATTCTAAACATGTTTCTGTTATTAGTTCGGATCCTTCTTCGTTTAAATGATCTAAGCGTAATTGGTTTTTAATGTCAAATTCTCTGTCAATGTGATTTTGTTCTATTTCTGTTTCGTTTAAGTGATTTGAAGAAACATTTTGAATAGGTTCAATATTTATGTCAGAAAAATTTATTATTTTGGGTATGGCGTTTGAGTTTATAACTGAAGTCAAGAATTCGCCTTGTTCATTTACTTTTACTAGGGCATTTGGTAAACGAACGTTTTCTTTGTTTTGTGCCACCAGTATAGCATCAGTGTTCGAAAGGTTACATTTTAATTTGAAAATTCTTTCAATTCGAGGTTCTATGTTTAAGGTATTATTTGGAATTTCATCTTTTGAATGTTGGTAATAGTCAAATTTACTTTCGAAGGCGTAATTGTCAGGGTCGTATTCGAAAATGTCGTCAATTTCTGCAGTAGAGGTTTCTGGGTTTAATGTGACTTGGTATTTTGGTTTTGGATTTTTGGTAGGTTGAGGCAGTATCGGAGGTTGAGGGGATACTGATGTATTTTCATCTTCCGATGCTTTGAAAAGTGGTATTGTTTTAAAATCCAGTATTAATTTTATTTTGTATATCAACTATGCCGTTATAGTGTTCTAAAAAGTCAGCTCCGAGAAGTCCGTCGAATTCTATGTCTAGGTTGTAAATATAAATTTTGTGGGGATCTGTGTCTGTGAAAGCTATCAATACAGATTCAGTTATTGAAAACTTTTGATTAGTTATACCTTGGATCATTATGTTTTCGGAAAATCGGTTTCTGTATTTTTCTGCTGTTTTAGGTTTGAAAATTGAAAGTCCGGCTCCTGTGTCGATTAATATTTTGAACGTGTTGGTAGCGTCCATAATATAATATAATTTTTTTGAATTTACCATTAGAGATTGTCCTTAATGAATTTCTGTTCTGGGAAATTCAGATTGGGGTTCAAATCTTCTATATTCAGGGTTTGAATATGAGTTTGGATTTCTTCGATAGGGGGAGGATCTGGTTGTAAAGGATCCATTTGAAAATCCTGATTCGGTTGGTAATCTGTGTTTTGGTATTCCAGATAACTAGCAGTATAGTTTTCCGTTTCGTAGTCATGAGAATTTTTGTAAAATTCTTCAATATTCTGGTATTCTTGATAATTAGCTGTATAATTATCGAAATCTTGCGGGTTGAGATGATGTGCTCTCTGTGTATTTATTCTGTTAAAATTTGGGTTCGGTTGAATTGCCGAAGGTATTTGTTGATTTGGATTTTGTTTTATTACCGGTGGTCTATTTTGATTTGTCACCGTTGTTGATGTATTGGGCCTGAAATTTTGGAATTGCGGGTTTTGTGGTCTTTGGACATTTTGGAATTGAAAATTTTGTCTTTGAAAATTTTGTGTGGCTTGGGGATTTTGTTGTCTTACTCTACATTCATTTTGACTGTGTCCCTGTCTCTTACAGAGATTGCAAAATTTTTGTTGAATGGAGGGTTGTGGTTTTTTATGCTGGATGTTATTTGCATTTTTGTTCAATTTTTGTTGTTGAAAGTATGAGAGTTGTAGCTCTCGCTTTATTCTTTGAATAGCTTCGAGCAAGGAAGCTGGGTTTCCGGCTCTTACTATTTGTCCTATGGTTGGTTCTAAACCTGCCAAGAGAGTATTTAGAGTCATGGTTTGTATTAAACTTTGTTGTGCCTGCTTTTCTTCTGGGGAAAGCGGTTATTTTTGAATTGCCGCGTGCATTTTTGCATCGTGGGTTTGAAGTCTGTTTATGAATGTTAAAGGGGACTTATTGGGCATTTGATGGATTCTTTGAAGGTCTTGTATCAAAGAGGCTAAATCACGTGTGTCACCAAAATATTGGATTAACAGTAATTTAATTTCATCCTTTGTTTGAGGGTTTCTAGAACTGATGAGTTCAGCTGCTTTTCCTTTTAATTTGTTTTTGATATGTAATGTTACTAAAATTTTTTGATCTTGTACAGCCATGCGGTAAGCAGTATTACAAGCATGTAAAATTGTATTGATGAAGATTTGATCTCCATCGTACTCAGGTATAATTGAAAATATTTCATTGAGTTTGTAAGGCTCAAGTTCAGGTAAAGGGTTTGCATTTGGCATGATGTTTGACAATAGAACTGGTATTTGACTTATAAATATTCAGTTTCAAAAAAAAATGAAAAAGTCGTGATGATTCTTTTTCACTCACCAAAGGTTGTCCATAGAGGATGAAATCCTACTTCACAAGCATTGCTCCGGGAGAAGTTAGCGTTCGCGTGTTCTTCCGCCGTTGAAGAGACCGTCCGTCTGTGGTCCTGTTGGCCTGGGATTTGTTGGTTCTTCCTTTGAAGGATTGGGATCCACCACTACCGGTTAGGCTTGTTCCGTGTTCCGTCTAGTGTTGAAGGATCCTACCGACTGCGCCAATTTGTTATATCTCACTTTGGAAATATAAGTTTTTAAAAATTATTTATTTTGAAAATGGGGAAACAGTACTGACTTCCCCTGAGTTACTACAATAACTTATTTCGTCACGCAGGACGGTATTTATAGGAAAATATTGTTTACATGTTCTAAAAATAAAATAAGAAGAAGAAAGAGTCTTTGTGTCGTTTTGACACAAGTATTTGAAAGTATTCCTGTGTTTCTGAATTTCTGTTGCTACTCAAGTATTAGTGTATCTTCGAATGAGATAATGTGACTGCCTTCTTTGAGAGCTACAGCTGATTTGTCCGTTTGCCGGAGACATTTTCGCTTGTGTTCAGAGAGACGGGCACCTATACTTCTTTTAGTGGCTTCAATGTAGAGCGACCCGCAAATCCAGAATGCCCCGAGTGTTGCTAAATGATCTCTGGGGGGTCCTTAGCTGATATATATATATATATATATATATATATATATATATATATATTGAATGATGCAACTGATTTTCCTTTATTTTCAGTATTTTAATAATAATGTAAGTCACAAAAAGGATTTGAAGCTTTATAACTTCTATTTAATTATATGCGAGTGCTTTTGACAGCTGGTCGTGCTATCATCATCTAGGCTCTACTCAAACTGAACGTGTCATCCTGTTGTATGTCCTTTTATACGGTTCGAACGCCTCAATGCAGGTACTCCAGGTTCTTTAGGTATTTGGGTTACATCAGGTACTATTCTTTGTTTTGGATCTTCTCTAGGTTTACTGTTTCTAGGAATGTGTTTTGATTTGTTCAATATATTGAATGTTAGGTCTTCCACTTATCAAGGAACAAGTACAAATCAAAACACAACAAGACCTAACATTCAATATATTGAACAAATCAATACATACTCCTAGAAACAGTAAACCTAGAGAAGATCCAACACAAAGAATAGTACCATAGTACCTGATATAACCCAAATACAGGCAAATTTACCTAAAGAACCGGGAGTACTTCAGTTTGAGTAGAGCCTAGATGATGATCGCACGACCAGCTGTCGAAAGCGCTCGCATATAATTAAATAGAAGTTATAAAGCTTCAAATCCTTTTTGTGATTTACAATATTATTAAAATACTGAAAATAAAGGAAAATTAGTTGCATCATTCAAAAAAATATGTATATATATATATATATATATATATATATATATATATATATATATATATATATATATATATATATATATTTTTCTAGATTTTCTATATATATATATATATATATATATATATATATATATATATATAGAAAATCTAGAAAGGTTAATGCAGTCAAGCTGCTGTCAAGTTGACTTGAGTGTCACACCAATAGGTGGTTTCACTTATGTTTCGCTTGCGTTTACGCAGCTATTTTTATCAATTACTTTTCTGGTTTTTCACATTTTGTCTACTATCGATGACCGCCTGACCGGTACTGACGATGCCCAATAGGCTGAAACAGCTGCCTACCGGTGGCTCTTAAATTGAAATCAATATGGGAATGATTAGAGAGTACTTATCTATTCATATTTTGATTTTTATGGAATTATTTTCCAGCAGCTTGACTGCATTAACCTTTCTCGATTTAATATCATTTCTAGAAACATGTGGATTCGTTTTCTGATGGCATTTCAGGTTAGCTTCCCAAATTTCTGCTACCGCAGTTGTCTGTTGATTGGTCAAGCCACCAACACTGACATAAAAACTTGTCAAGTTGACTTGGGTGCCACACCAATAGGTGGTTTCACTTATGTTTCGCTTGATATATATATATATATATATATATATATATATATATATATATATATATATATATATACAGTTCGTCCAAGATAAGGATCCTAAGCATGGGAATCTCAGTACCTGTTGGAGATACAGCTTAGGTTAAATTAGGAAAAAGTTGTGTTCTTTAAAGCACATGCCGTTTAGAAACTTGAAGAATTTTCATGGCCTGCTGAGATATTTGGGAAAAACGAGAATTTGACAATATCAATTTTATTTTTTTCTGACTTTATTTGAAAATTTATCAAAAAACGAATAACACTTTTTCATTGGCACTTTCAAGGTACTACACGATTGTATTTTTAGTTTTTATATCCGACGTTTCGTTTTCAAAAAACCATCATCAACTTTATTTTTTTAAATAGCCCGAAAACAAAGTACACCCTGTATCTGATTCCATTTTTTATTACGAATTCAACGATTTAACATATGCCATTGTTTTCTTCTTAGTTTAAGGGAAAATTGCATTTTTTCTATTTTTAAAATGTATTTTTAAGTAGGTTAATAATGATTTTTTTAAAGTAATGAAAACAACAAAGAAATTAACGCATTTTTTATTTAATTCAAAGGAGGTGTTCAAACAGGTTTCCGTTATTTTCCAAACATAAGTATGATCTTCTAACTGTAGAACTTAAAACATCACGTAACATCTCTGGTGTGATACTGTTAAATGCGACAGTTACACATTCTCGTAACTGCTGTTCAGTTTCAAAAGAATGTTGGTAAACCCGGTTTTTAACAAAACCCCATATGAAGAAGTCCAGAGGAGTTAAGTCAGGGGATCGCGCTGGCCAAGACACTTCACTAAAGGTTCCAATCCACCTTCCAGGAAATCGCTGCGAAAGATACTTTCGAACTTGTCTAGAATTATGTGCAGGAGCACCGTCTTGTTGAAACCAACAGTTATTGACCTGTGCCAGAGGTAAATTATCTAAACAGTCTTCTACATAGTTTTGCAATAAATGATGGTATCGTTCGGCGGTCAAAGAATTATAGTAAAAAAACGGACCTAGTATTTTAGTTCCTAAAATTGCACACCACATATTAAACCCAAAACGTTCTTGATGTCTTGATATTTTCTTAACACGCGGATTTTGCTGAGCCCAGTAATGCGTATTGCGGCGGTTGAAGATACCATTATTAGTGACCATACTTTCTTCGGACCATATTATTTTTGAAGGGAAATTATAATCTTCTTCACACACGCGCGTATACCATTCGCAAAAATTTCGGCGCCGTTCGAAATCCCCTGGTTTAAGTCCTTGGCAAATCCTAAATTTATAGGGGTGATATCTATTTTTACTGTGGATTTGGCTACTCCTACATTATTTTCGATTTGCCTAGTTGATATTTCAGGGTTCTCAACAACTGCTTGTAAAACATTATTTTGGGCTTCTTCTGAAGATTCCTTTTTTCGAGATAAAACAGGCTTTTTAAATGAACCATTATCTTTTAAATTTCGAGCCAGCTCTAAGAAAATGGACTTACATGGCTGCTTTCTTTCTGGATATGTATTAAGATACATTGCTGCTGAATTTACAGTATTTTTGTGGCACAAAATGTAGCACGTTAGCATGTCAAACTTTTCTTCATGGCTATAATGCTCACCCGGCATATTCGACGATAATAACACAATATTATCTATTCAACAATAAACAATAATGACGACAACAGTAACAATAACTCTAAAAACAACAACTCGACAAACAGGCTAACAACAACGACCATTACTATTTTATCGTGTAATTAAATAATATTTGACAGGTTCGGTGACAGGTATTTACGTAAAAGCATTTGTTTGCAACGCCTACTTAAAGATTTTTTAAAAATAGAAAAAATGTAATTTTCCTTTAAACTAAAAAGAAAACAATGGCATGTGATACATCGTTGAATTTGTAATAAAAAATGGAATCAGATACAGGGTGTACTTCTGTTTCGGGTCATATAAAAAAATAAAGTTGATGATGGTTTCTTGAAAACGAAACGTCGGATATAAAATCTAAAAATATCATCGTGTAGTACCTTAAAAGTGTCAATGAAAAAGTGTTATTTCAAATAAAGTCAGAAAAAAATAAAATTGATATTGTCAAATTCTCGTTTTTCCCAAATATCTCAGCAGGCCATGAAAATTCTTCAAGTTTCTAAACTGCATGTAAATAAGCTTTAAAGAACACAACTTTTTCCTAATTTAACCTAAGCTGTATCTCCAACAGTTACTGAGATTCCCATGCTTAGGATCCTTATCTTGGACACACTGTATATATATATATATATATATATATATATATATATATATATATATATATATATATATATATCAAAAATGAAAAATTCGTCGATACAACACTCCAAACAGGGGGGCAAACCGCTGCTTTCGGCAAACAAGTGTTGCCCATCTTCACACTTGGCTGCACCGCGCTGATGAGGCCAATAGCCAGAAACACGTGTCCGCGGTTTGCCCCACGGTTTGCCCCACTCTATGAATCTTATGTACCCTCAGGTGTCCCTTATGGCTCCCAATTGGGGCCACTATTGTTTTTGATTTTGAATAATGACATCAATCACTGTTTCAACCATTACAAATTTTATATGTATGCCAACGATTAGAAGCTATTCACAGTTATACAACTATTATGAAATTTAAAATTAAGTTGACAAAACATATGTTGCTGAAAGTATTTTTAACTACTGGTAAAAGTTCTGAACTCATTACTGATATTCATGTTTTTTAATTTTCTGTCTGAAATATTTATTCATTTGTAACTTTTTTGGTACTGTTCATGTTATTTTTGACTTTAAATTTTCCTCCTATAAACAAACTGTATGTTTCCTGGGGAATAAATAGTTTATCGATCGAAGTCAATCAGAAATCCAACGAATTGAATTTTTGTTCCAGGATAAGCTGTTGTATTCGCTGTTGCTAACGATAAACCTGATGAAGAGTAGAAACGAAATCAACATGGCGGAATGGATGTTTTTGTTGACAGGCGGCGTCGGATTAGATAATCCCAATGTCAATCCGGCAGATTGGCTCGTTTCAAAGTCCTGGGATGAAATCTGTCGACTGGATGACTTACCGGCCTTCAAGTAATCCTTTTCTTTGTTGCTGTTTGACATGATTGAAAATATCTTTGTAATTGTGTTTCATTTATTAAGATATATTTCCACTCTAATATCCGAATAAGAAACTATCTTCACTCATCTGCTCGATCGTTAAAAATCATTATAGTTATTTGTTCATTTATAACATTTTATTCCAATCGAAAGCATATTTAGTATAGAATATACAAACGTTGGCTTTTTTTCCCGACATAACTATCGTTGAATAAAGTATAAACTAGTATACGTGTTAAAAAAATGGGGTATATGTTCAAAAATTCACGGGCTACGTACATTCGAAGCGATTTTTTACTTTTTTATGTCGGTACACTCAGAGGCGGCGTAAGGCATGGGCGGTGTGGGTCACCGCCCACGGCCTCGCGGTGCAAAGGGCCTCGCGCCTCAAAGCCGAAAATGATTTTAAAAAAGTATGGAAAATTCAAAAGTACACGTCATGGTTTTTTTATAGATAATACATTAGAAAATTCTCAACCTAAAGGTATTTAACTCTTCGGCGCACGAAAGCATATGAATGAAAAATTCCTAAAAATATTTCTTCTTCTGATAAACTATGGTAAATTACAAAATAATTATTTAAAAAATTCTCATCTTTGTAGTTTCTAATCATTTCGTTTTTATTTAGTCTGGCAACAATGCTTGGCGTTGAGAGGCAATCGCGGGGAATCCCCGGTTAGAAACCTCGGGAGTTCCCCTTAATGGAAAACCAATCAAAGTATCACAAGCAGGTGCAATCTCCCTCCATGTTCCTATAGTATAATTTCTAATAGTATTTGGGGTGAGAATAAATACATAGTTTCAAAACGATAAAAAGTGTTTTATAAGTAGAAATTCGGATTGTGTCGTGAAGAAAAATAATAGCATATGTGTTCATTTTATTCATCATTATACTTAAACTCATATTTTTTATAGTTTTCTTTACAAAACATCACATGTTTAAACATTATGTCTAGATATAATTTATTTCACTGGAATTGCTAGAATCCACCTTTTTTTCTTTATGTGTATTATATTGTATTAAACATATATTACGTGAAATATTGAAGTAGGTAATATACAAAGTAATACTATTATGTATTATATTATTCATCCAATGTTTATTCAAACTCATTAGTCCAATTCTTTATAAGTTAATTATAGGTATCTAAAGAAAGAGAAATGTACCATCAAATGTTATTATTTTTTTAACAGGTTACGGATACAATATTGGTGCATTCTTTCTAATTTATCAATCATTTCAGGCTTAGGCACTAAAAGAGATAGAGATAAAGCAAGAAAATGGGAATCTGGTTCAGCAAAAAAAGAAAATTTTTGTTTTTTTAATTAAAGTGGGTAAATAACAGTTTCAGAGACTTTCACTGCGGTTTTAATACGGCGACCCAGACATTATTTTTTTATCACTTTTCAGTCGATTTTTTTTATTTTCAATTTTGTTGTTTGATGTTCCAAAAAAGTACACAAGTAGAAGTTTTGGTGTTTCTTAATGAATAAAAAATTGTCTTATTCTATTTTTTTATAAACCCTTCTTCTTGCATCACCAGAGGGCCTCGCGAAATGTACCTTGCCCACATTAAATGCAGATCTTGCGCCGCCACTGGGTACATTTATTTCAAACATATCTTCACAGTTTCTGCTGCTTTGCATGTTTAGTTTTTATCAAAAAACCGTCGCATAAGTATCGCTTATGAATAGTTAAATGACGTCAACACCGACTTAATTTTTTAGAAAAATGAAAATTCACCTTATTTTATGAACTGACAGCGTACAAGTAATTCACACTTCACACTCACCTCTTTGTGCCAAACGTTTTCCTTCGCATCAAAATTCAGCTTTTAAAGCTCGCTAATTGTTATTCAGGCCAAATTTTTCGCGAGCCTCATATTTTTGCTAGATTTATTTATTGAACAGATGAGTGTGAGTTGCCAGTTTATACCTGATAACTGAATAGTTTCACCAAGAAAAAATAGCCAATCGAACGTTTATATATTTTATAGGTTTCATACTTCCGTTTGTTCAATTAACAAATTAGTGTAATGTGTAAAAAAAGTGATTTTTTGATGTTCAATTGATCATAACCCATGTGGGTTTTATTTTCTAACATACTAAATTCCATATGTGATAGAAATAGCAGATACTTGAAAATTCATAACGGATTCAAGTAACACTTCATTGTGGTGTTTTTACTGAACAATTTACAAACTCGTACCACGTGTGTTTCGTTGTACAATAGCTTCCTCCAGCATTCCCATATAAAAACATTTGTTGCGGTGTTGAAATCTGTGAAAATCTCACGATAAACTGTTACTTGAATACTAAACTTCTTGTAAAATACCTTTTGTCTATTAAACAGGTGGATGAAGGTCGTTTTCAATTCTGCTCTTCTACTATTATGAATTCAAGAGGAATATGATCTTTCCTTTGAAGATGATCACTTGGTGATCGAAACACTTGTCGAGGTGTTAAAATAACGTTTTGGTGTTGGGAAAAAACTCCAGTAATATTCATTACTACACCAAAGGTTACGAACAGTGCATCACAAGTATCATTTATAACGTGTTTAATTTTTTACACAAATAGTTTTTTTCAAACAGTCACATAATTGGAAATATGTTTTTTTATAGAGGTATTATTAAACATTTCACAAGTCACGTGAAGGAGTGGAAGAAAATATTCGATTCAGGAGAACCTCAAGATTGTCCGCTACCTGCGCCTTGGGACAAAAAATTGAACGACTTGCAGAAATTGCTTTTATTGAGGTGTTTGCGATTTGATAAAGTTGTGCCCGCTGTTCAAAATTTTGTTACAGGTGAGTGATGGCCATAAATATTAAATAAGGATGATTATAGAAATTGATGCATGACGTATTTTCATTTCACATTAAGTACTGAAATAATCACACTATCTGCTATTCTTTGAGAGGTGACAAAAAATGAACAGCAAAAAGAATATCAAGTAAAACGTTAATCATAAAGTAGTACTGGAATTGGAAAAAAAAAGATTCAACAGATCAAAGAGGGCCAATGAGAATATGTGAAGAGAATATGGAGAGAGAAAAAGTGAATTATCAAAAAAATATTTCTTTTATCTGAGATTTCTATATATCTGTCACGTATGTATGATAATTTGACAATTTTTCTATACTTGAATTCACTTGAATTTAATTGCCGGTAAATTTGACTAACCATATCAGTTCAGAATGTGAAAACAGGGGGCATTATATTATTTTTTTGCCAAGTGTCGGAATCTGAGTTTCAGAGTATATACATATTATATTCAAAAGTTTATTGGGTTTGCAAACATTTTTAATTGGTTTTCTGCAATGATATTTATAAATACTTCAATTAATCTACTTTGCCACATTTTCTGTTATACAAATAACACAATATACAAGACACTTTCAAAAAAACAATAAAATGCAGTCAGAAATGAAATGGTTTCCAAAAAATTATATTATTCTATATAAGTACATGTTGAAAACGAAGGCAATGGGCAAAAATGAAAACTTTGAAACTCCAATGATCAGATTTTTTCAAAATGTATACTTAATGTTGTAATGGAACGAGACTTCTTTATTTTTTACGAAATTGACGTCTTGAAAATGCTGGATATTCAAAAGTATGCTACATTTTATTATATATGTGATCTTTTGAGTAGTATAAATATTCCACTAATGAATTATAGGAAAACATTCAATACACTGATATGGTTGGAGACAAATTAATATAGCAAAATCCTAGTTTATGTTCATAACAACGAGAAAATAAAAAATAATCAATGAAGAAAATGTAAAATATTCGCGTATATCTATAATTTTAGGTTTATATTCAGTTGAGTCCAAAATAATGCATTCAGAATAAAATACCAAACACCATCGTAATTATATTTTTCAAAAGTATCTCGAGTTGATTTAGTTTAGCTTGATTTAGTAGTACAATATTAAACAGGGTAACCTGGAAAAAAATTGAATTAATACAATAGTTATTATTTATGATGAACTCACAATCACTCTAAAACAACATGTTTCTAGAAATTAGTTTAAAAAAAGTGGGAAAATGTAATTATTCTCTTGTTCCTTTTATTCAAGTGGTATTTTGAGTTTGTGTTTAGATTAAACTCGTTTCAGTTTTATATATTTTACTAGTGTTTTCCGTGGCTCAGCCCGCATAGAATTTGGTTTGTCACATTAAGTTTCGTGATATTTACTGATTCCCAAAAATACAGTAACTGAAAAAATATGCCAACTGCACTGAATAGCTTCGAGAATCGAATTAAGTTACCTAAAAGAAATTCGCAAAACTAACACAACCGTCAACGACGTCTGCCCTCACGCGTCTGCCAGCGTTCGGGTTGCGTTCTCGGCGATGGCGCTTCATTGCTTAGAACGCCCCTTTACCCCCGCGCATCATTCACCGTCATCTTCCAGTAGACGCGAGGCGTAACGGGTTACTGCGTTGCGTCAAGTTAATCTTATCGTAATAACTTTAAAACGATTCGTCCAAATTATTACGTTTAAAAGAGAAAGTTTATCTGTATTGAATACTTGAAACAACAATTGTATCATTTTTTATAAGAATTTGACATATGTTTCTAAAATGTGCATTGTAAAAAAAGTATCCAATTCAATTGTATTTATTTGCATATAGTGGCTACTACATAAGAGGTAGATACATGTTATCGCAGAATATTATTTAGAACAATTTAGATAAAAAATTTTACGGTACATCAACTTCAACGGTATATTATATATCAGTATATAGAATATAGATTGAAATATGTTATGAAATTTATAATTCTTGTGTTCAATATAATAATAATAATAATAAATCGGCTTTGTTGATAATACAAAAAAAAACAATACAGAGATATATTTGAACATGAAAATAGATTACAGGAGATTCTGGTACTCCTTGGCGAAGTCTAAGCATGACCCCTAAGTTTTTAGCTGTATTGACAGGAGTCAAGATAGTATGACCTACTTCTGAACGGAAATTGTTTTCTGCAAATATACGATTCTTCTGCGATCCAAAGTGCATCATCATTATTTCATTAGGATTAATTTTCAAATCATGTTCACTTGATAGCCCATTGATCAAATCAAGATCAGTGTTGAAGAGATTTTGTGTCTGTATTTTACATTTCTTGATGGACGAGATAATGTCAGTAGTATAAATGATGAACAATAAAGGTCCCAAAATGGAACCCTGTGGTACTCCTGATAGAATATCAAGAGGTAAGGAGTGATAACCATCAACAACAACTTTATGAGATCGACCAAATAAATAAGACCAGATGAGAAATAAGGCAGCACTATCAAAACCATAATATTTGAGTTTCATGCAAATCAGCTCATGATTGATGGTATCGAATGTTTTCGAAAAATCTAGTAGTACCAGAGTGCTAATCATTCCCTTATCAAATCCCTCAACAATGTCTTTTGTAACAGTAGCAAGAGCTGCTAAAACCCTGCCTAAAACCACATTGCGATGGTGATAATAGATTATTGGTATTGAAATATTCATTAATTTGTAAATAAATAACTCTTTCAAAAATTTTATTCATGGTTGGAAGTATACTAATAATTCTGAGATCAGAATAACTAGCTGGATCATTATTCTTGGGAATGGGTTTCCCAATGGCCATTTTCCACAAGTCTGGAAAATATGAACGTTCAAAACAACAATTGATGATATGTGTAATATATTTATCTATAAACGGGCTTCAAAGTTTCAACATTCTGATAGAAATATTATCAACCACTGAAGCTTGACTTTTAATATCATTCAGGATTAAATGAATAGCTTCTTAAGTAGCGAATCGAAATGAGAAGTTATCTTGCCTGATTAAATAATTATTGCTATAAAATTCAATATTTTCATCACAATTATTAGAAACATTTGGTTCGAATTGGGCAAAATAGTTGTTTATTTCATTGGGATTCGAGAGGTGATTGGGTAATGAATATTGTTTTTTGAACGAACATTGCGTGGTTTTGCGTGGTATTTTTTCAGAACTGAGATATGTCCTTTTTTCAGTTCTAACTATTGACAAGGTATAATTTCTCAATTCTTTATACCTCATACGATCATATGATAACTGGTCAATCATCTGGTCAATCGATGAAGTAAAAAGTTTACTTGAACTATGCAATGTACCTAAATTGCACTATTGTTTTCTATAGGATTATAGTCATTGATAAAATTCATTCAACTGTGTTCATAGTTTCAACTAAACAAATATCATTGTTTTATCTGAGACCACAAGTAATTTCAAATATACTGCCCCATAACGCACTTCTTTGACATATTTCAGCACACCTCAGTAAAAAATATATTGAACCACCACCTTTTGACCTGACGTCTTCCTATGCCGATTCTCACTGCTGTATTCCTCTAATTTTCATTCTAACTCCTGGTGCCGATCCGACTGCCGTCCTTCTTAAATTTGCCGACGATCAGGGCTTTGGTGCTGCGCGGCTTTATCCGTTGTCTTTAGGACAAGGACAAGGTCCGATTGCAGTCAAACTGATTGACGAAGGCGTCAAAAATGGTACGTGGGTGGTTTTGCAGAACTGCCATTTGGCGAAGAGTTTCATGCCTACGCTGGAACGAGTGAGTTTCGGTTTCGTAATTCGAAATGTTACGAATGTTTTAGTAAACAATAAACGTCATGATGTTACAGATCTGTGAAAATTTAACTCCAGATTCAACCCACCCAGACTTTCGATTGTGGTTGACGTCTTATCCTGCTGAACATTTTCCTGTCCTGGTCTTGCAGAATGGAGTGAAAATGACCAATGAACCACCAAAAGGACTGAAGAATAACATCATAAGGTTAGTAGGGTTTTGGAAAATGGAAAAAATGTATATTTCGTTTTCCAGTTGAATTGACTGGTGCTTGCTGATTGAATGTTGATGAGTATTTCCTTTAAACCGATAAAATAACGAAAAAAATTGAAAGCTAGGCCACCAAAACAGTTTTATAGCGATTAAAAGTTTCTTTCCAACAGCGATTAAACTGACAGCCATGAAATTGACATCTAGGTGTCGTTATTCTTAAATCATACGTGCTTCTCAAGGCCTAGTTATGCATCATTCTTACAATTTCAATCACGTTCAGTATCCTAATCAAATTGAATCAATTGAATCAAATATTCGAACATGATTGTGACTTAATATCAAAACTTTGCATAAATGTTGTTGGATATTATGATTATGATAGTGACTAGACTCTAATTCTACTGAAACCATTGAAATGAGTTTGTAAATCGAGTGGAACTCCTCGATACAATGAACAGATTCAAGAGACTGAAATGAAGAACGAACTGACTCCGAATTTCACATCAAATACCAACAATTTATGTATGGTATTCAAAAATCTTACTTTCTTGATCGAAACTTATTGGTACGATAAGGCATTTTCAATTCAAATGATTATTCTGCATCTGGCCGCGTGAAGTAAGTCGGGTGATTTGGGTGCCATCTCTGCGGTGTCATGTCAAGGCACGATATATTTTACGAATTTAATTTAGTCATTTACGAACTCTGTTCGACTTGAAAGTATTTTTTCATTCAGCAATACTCACTCTTTCTGATTGAGCAGTCTTTTCATTTGCTATTATAACCTAAACCAGCTCGATAGTTTATTATGATCTGTTGAAATCTTCTGGATTATAGTGTTGAAATGAGTGGGTTTCTGAGGATTCCATCAGAGACAATAATACTGAATGAATGTCTTTATAGGATGAAACTGCAGTAACGTTAGTTACAAATAAAAGTGGTAAAAAACATAGAAAGTTTCATTTCCATTTTCTTCATTAATTAATCAATTGATAATAAAGAATTTAATTTTTTTAGCATTTTTTCTTAAATTATTTCCTTATAAATACAAATATTCTACTTAAACAACATACACTCATTTAATTGCATGCCATTTTTTTCAATTAATTGAGTTCAATGAATTAAAAAAAATAAAAAAAATATTGTTTTTGTCAGATTAAACGAATCCTTCTAGATAATCGTCAGATGATGAGATAGCACGTCTAAAACATAAAGATGAACAATATATATCTTAATCTGAAGCGCTTGAGTGTTTCAAAATGGCGAATTTTGTTTGCACTTTATAATAACGGCGCGAGTTTTCGTCAGATCGAAATCGTCAGATTATGGAATGAGAGCTTTTTTTTTGTTGCACTTAACACCCCCTTAGAAAATCTGACGCGCTCGACTAAATTTTTTTTTACTTTTAACCCTTACGGACATCGTAAGGAAAAATGAAACATTAATATCATATCGATCTTTATTGCCCCCAAAAAAACATGAATGTTTTGAATAGGTACGTCAACTATATCCATAAAAAAGAATAAAAAAAAAAATGACACATCGAAATACAAAAAAATTTAATACAACTTTCCACAATTCGAAAAATGAACAAAACTGAATCAATATGCAATCTGCTGAAACGGAATCAAGGACAAGCTGAAAAGTTTACCCCAAACAGTTACTGCGTCCAAATAGTTACTGAAGAGTCTAATTAGTCAAAACTTGTATTCATACATTTTGGCTACAAATTGCATAATCAATGTACAGAAATGGAATTTTTATACTTAGCTTTTTTTAGATCGTTGACTTTGCGGAAAATAATCCTTTCCCGTTTTGAAAACTAATGAAAATTCACTTGTGAACAACGTCTCAATTCCTCAATTAGGTTATTTTTTAAAGAAAAGTCCTTATGAATATATATCTGCACTGGCTTCGCTTCTGAAGTTAGAAAAACGGTTTTTATGAAATATCATGAATATTATTAAACCGGTTTGATTGAAATTCAATGGTTATTTAGTTAGTTAAGTAATGAGGAGCTGATTTAGCCTCAATGAAATTAAAATTATTAGATCCAGTGGTGTCTCAGTGGGCTCACAGCCATCAATATTCAGCCTTCTTTATGTAGTTTATTCTTTTCGATCAAACAACTGAAAATACAGCCTTTTGTTTTCCTGTGTTTTCTTCCTATTTAGTTTCGTTTCCGAAAAAAAGTCACTGTAACTCATTCTGAAAACTTGTCATGGACAACATAAAATGAAAACCAAAAATAAAAAATTACTTCAGGAAATTCTCGGTTGCCTTCCAAAACGCTTCTGAACTGACTGAGTCAAATTCAATTAGTAGCTCGACATGAGAGGAATAAAAAATGAAAGGTTTGGGACAAATGGGCGAATGTTTTTTCAATATTGACAGAAAATCAGATTTTTCCGTCATTTGCAATGAAGTGGCTTCAATTTTTTTCTCGAAAACAAAGCCAGATATGAATAAATCAAAAGGGACCGAAATTTCAGAGGGAAAGTGAATTTGCCTGTGATAGATTTATGAAAAATAACTATATTTTCAACAAATGTGTATGTATGTATTTCAGATCCTACCTGAGTGATCCTATTTGTGACGCAGAATGGTTCGAGAACTGTAAACAGTCAGCGGTTTTCAAAAAACTTCTTTACGGCTTATGCTTCTTTCATGCGTCTGTACAGGAAAGGCGAAAGTTTGGGCCTCTAGGTTGGAACATCCCTTACGAGTTCAACGAGACTGATTTAAGAATTAGTGTTATGCAACTACAGATGTTCTTGAATGAGTATGAGGTGAGTAAATGACTGATCATTACGAGATTATAATATAAGGTATCATAAAATATTTTCAAGAGTAGAAAATATTGGCAGAGGGAGGTATTTGGTCTTCCAGTTCTTCATCTTTATAAAAAAATTGCTGGAAAAACTTCCGGAGGAAGGAAGAAAGCACTTGAGTTCTAAAGGGACTATTTACAAGGATGTAATTGTAGATCATGCATAGAAGTTGCTTTCAGATACAAGTTGGAAGAAAGAATCCTTCTGAATAAACTATTTTTACATGAATATTGAATTATACGAAAAAAAGTGTGTTCGAAATAACTATTTTCATATGAACATTTTCACTTTTTTCCATTCATTTCTTAGAGAATTCAATCAGATATCATGTATAAAAACGCTACATATGATATATGGAAGAATTACGATATGAAATTTCACTTACTTGGAACACCATTATCTACAATAGGAAACTTCGAAGTTTTGGAATAAGACATTATCTAATTACCTCATCGGCACCATTCCGGATAACATAACAAGATGAAACACTCAATTTATTCAAAACATTACGACTTAACGTAACATTTGGAAAATATATTTCGAAAGACGAGCAATCATTATTTCAATTGCATATTTTAAAAATAGGAACACATAAAAAAAATAAATCGGTTTCACTGAAATTTCATAGTTTCGGTTATTGATGAGTTATGGAAACCATTAGATATATTTTGACGCTGATCTCTCAACTTTTCTTCAAAACTTGTGGAAACATTTCATTCGCATTCACCAAACGAGTCCACTTTTCCCAATTTTTCATGTCTCACTTAATCACAGATTTATCGATGAAAGTTTGCTATAAGGAAAATGCCATTCTCTCGATTCTGCTTTTTATATACTTGAATTGTTTTCAGTTCAATTCCTTCGCGAAATAAATCTCCCGATCACGTCTCGGGAAAATAGGTCGGAACTATGGGCACATTAAATAACCATTAACAAATATGAAATGGCCAAAATGGAACCAGTCATCGTATTAAACTAAAAATCAGCTTCTTAGAGCCACAAATGAGTCAAATTTTGAAAAAGGCAATATTTGCACAAATACAAAAATGTCCTTTTCACTTCAAGCAAATTTTTTCAAAACTGACCACTTAAAACAACTAAAAATAAATAACTAAAGTGAATTGTAAAGATTTTCAACTGGGTTGGTAATAAGGGGATGATTTTCAAATTTTTTTTCGCCAAAAAATAGGGGGTAATATTATCTTCATTATAAGTGAATTTTGGTTTTGTATTTCCTGGGGTATGCGAAGCAGTTGCACATGCTGCCCGTCTCTTTTTAAATGAGCATCTCTTCTCAAATTTTTGTTAAACTTGATTATGAAAACGCTTTCAACATGATTCACAGAAACATCATTTTACGAAAAACCCACGAAATTATTCCTCACCTTTTTCCTTTTATCAACTAATGTTATCGAAATTCAACATTTTTGAACCTTGGAAAAAATACTATCTTATTTCAGAGGGGGGTTCAACCGGGCGATTCTCTAGGTCCTGCTCTTTTCTGCCTCACTTTGAATGAACTGACAAAGTCTATCAACACCAATATCAATTGGTGGTACCTAGACGATGGTTCAATTCGTGGTAATATAGATTCTGTTCTCCAGGATTTTCAAAAAATAATTTATCTTTCTAATGATGTTGGACTTGAATTCAATTTCAACAAAGGTGAAATTTTGCCCCTTTTCAGATGCTCACAAATCCTTTCACAATGATTTCTCCACAAATTAAGATTGTCCCCAAAACACACTGGTCTTTATTGGAAGCTTCTTTCTCTGTAGATTCTTTATAACATACAGAAAACAGAGTCTCTAATTCTACTGTCATCTCGTCTCAATAGTCTTCCTTTCCATATAGCATATCTTCTATTGAAATACTGTTTGGCAATCCCCAAATTATTGTATACCTTGAGATGCAGTCCAACTTGGATGTGTCAAAATGAGTTACAGGAATTTGATTCCACCCTACGCCAATCTTTACAAAAAACTACCAATAATCAATTCGAAGATATCACTTGGAGTCAAGCTACTCTCCCAGTTAACTCTGGTGGTTTAGGTATTCGATTAGCCTCATCCCTCGCAGTGTCAGCATTTCTTTCCTCTTATAACAGTTCTCGTCATTTGATCAGATTCATTCTTTCCAAATCTTTGTATGAAATTTCTGATGCGTATTTCTTGAATGGTGAAATTAAATGGTTATATTAAACGAAAAATACCCTTACCAAAAATAAAAAGTGTCAGAAAGCCTGTGATTATCCAATGATCAATATGGTTCATGGTTCTTGCGTCAGCTGAACGTTCCGATATTCAAATGGCTAGACTCAAAGCTGTTATGTCCGAAGAGCAGATTTTAACAAAATATAAAACATATGGTCTGAAGCTTATGGTTCGGGAGCTACAAATTATTTGAGTTGAAAACGAGCCATCCTGAATACTTAACTTTTGGAACAATGATTTTCAGGAAAAATAAAAAAAAACACCTCAACAATAGTATACAGGGTGCATTTTGACATATACACATTTGATCTAACTTTCCCTATCGCACCCCTGTGACCATTTTTTTAAATGTATCAATTGTTTTGCATTATCAGATGTTCCATGATGAACAAATTTCAACAAAGTAGAATACATTATGGTCTGAAGCTCATAGTTTGGAAACTAAAAATTATTTGAGTTGGAAACGAACCACCTTGAATGAACTTCTGTACAATCTGTTACCTAGGTTTCATAGGTGTTTTTCTGAAGTATACTTCAAAAATGTCTTATTTTGCCTAGTAAAGTTTGAATTCGATATTCTCTTCATTTTTTATTTGTCTCATTCAACAATAACGATTACCTACCAGGTGAAGTTACAATTGGTGTTTCCGTTTTCGTGAATTCTTGAGAAGCAATGGCTTCGAGAACGGATTGAAATAGTGAGTTTGTACTACCAGAATGGAAATACTGCTAGAGCTTATGCCTGTATGTTCAATGATACTCATCAAGGAAGAAATGTAGGACACAAATACGTTTAGAAATTATTGTACAAATTTATGGAAACTGGATCTGTTAGCAATAAAAAGCATAACCGTTCAGAAGTTGTCAACGATGAAGCTATTTGTACTGCAGTTTTAGGGCACGTTGGACTAATGGAAAATTCGCAATCTCTTATAAAGTTATCTCGAAAATCAGGAATCAGCCGTACAAATGTTTTCAGGATCCTTCATAAGTACAAATTTCATCATGACTAGAATGAAGATGATTTCGATAGACGTAACGTAAGAATGTACTTTTAGTTTGAATGGAGAGATGAATCGGCAAAATTGTCGATAATTGAGTGATACGAATCCGCATTTGTACTGTCAAGTTCATACCCAACGACCTCAAAAACTGAATGTTTAAGCAGGAATTTTAGGTGACCACATCATAGGACCTTTTTTATCGATGATAATTTGACTAGTGATAAATATTTGCATATGTTGGAGAATCGAATAATACCGTGCATCAATAGGGCATTTGAGAAGGATATAAATTTAGTCAAAAACGAAATAGTTTTTCAGCAGGATGGTGCACCTCCTGGCGCACCTCCTCATTTTGCAGGTCCAGTGCGACAATTTTTGGATGATCATTTTCCTGGTACTTGGATTAACAGAAGAGGTCCTACAGAATGGCCACCAAGGTCTCCGGATCTCACTCCTGTAGATTTCTTTCTATGAGGTCATTTGAAGTCTAAAGTATATGATATAGAACCAACAACATTAGAAGATTTGAGAGAGAATATCATGAGGCATTACAGAGAAATAACTCCCGAGATTCTCAACCATGTGAGGGTGGCAATGGAAGCTCGTTTGTACCACTGTATGGAAGTTGGTGGAAACGTTTTTGAACATTTACTATAGAAATGTTTTTCATCTCATTGTCCAGTAATTAGATTTTGATTCAAGAATCAACAAAAAATCTCTTTTTCAGATTTATTTCTTCCATATGTGTCTCTAGAACGAATATGTTAAAATATGTTCCTCTGTATTCTATCGTTGAGGTGTTTTTTTATTTTACCTGAAAATCATTATTCCAAAAGTTATTCAGGGTGGCTCGTTTTCAACTCAAATAATTTGTAGCTCCCGAACCATAAGCTTCAGACCAAATGTTTTATATTTTGTTGAAATCTGCTCATCATGGAGCATCTGATAATGAGAAACAAGATAGTATATTAACTAGACGATTTGGGATAGAAAGAAAATTCTACTACTCGTGCAAGCCAAATTGTATTAAATAAATATAATGTCATAGAATAATTATAAAGTGTTTGAAAATAACGAAATGCATTTTTACAAATTCACTCGATATGTGGAGCATACTCGTTCACAGTGGAAATTTCTTTTAGGTACAAACTGGAAGAAAAAAAAAGTTTTTTTTGAAAGTATTGATTTCTTCTTCCAGCTTTGTATGCCCTACACAGGGTATTTCAAATTCAATCCACACCATTGGGATCTCGGAAACTATGGGAGATACGAAGATGATTGAATTGGGGCAAAGTTGCTATCAGACTAACAATAATATGCCGTTGCGTTTTTTATTTTGTTTAGAATTATCAGCATTTAAAATGTTTTTTTCTTGAAAAGGCACCAGTGAAATGAAAAAAATTCTATTGAAACCTAAACCCAACTCTTTTCATTACAAAATTTTGAAGGGGTTGATCTATAAGGCTGTAGGTTGAAACAGAGTTTTATGCAAAATAATAAATCAGAAATAAAAGTCTGTCCAAGTATTTTATAATATATTTTTGTATTATAGAGTCAGATCACATTTCTACGATTTTGTTCTTTCACAAAGATTTCTATCTTTTTCCTTTTGATTTTGCAACAGCAGTTCGACGGTGTTTATATGATGACTTCTTGTGATTTTTGCCAGTGGCGTACCCTACGGTTACGACGTGACTGGCAAAAAAATTTTAGGGTTTTCCGGTCAGTTTGAATTCGAATTCCGCTTTTCTTAAATTCATAATTTGATTGTCAAATACCGATTTTGAACTAGATGCATTTCTTTTTTAGGATATCCAGTATGATGCTTTGCTCTACTTAACAGGAGAGTGCAACTACGGTGGCCGAGTGACGGACGACTGGGACCGTCGAACTCTCTCGACGATACTCAGAAAGTTTTATTGCAGAGAACTGGTGGAAATCCCGAATTATCCTTTCGATCCCACAGGTCAGTCCCTCGATTATTCGCAGTGAAATGAACGTTGGAAAAGTTTCCATTGAACGATTACCTCGCGACGTTCTCAGGACATGTATCGTATATATATTTAACCGCATTCGAACGAAGATTGAAGTTCCCACCAATGGCACAGCAGAATCGTTTATAATAATGTATTGCAGCGGAAAAGTTTATCCGGGGTTAGGAAAGCGGAACTTTGCTTTCACCGACTAGAGTTTATTGTTCAAAATTCAATTATCGTTGAACTATACTAACTGGCGTTGACATACTGTCATAGTTAACTTTCTTGAATTACCGCTGGATGGCTGCCCGGTTTCACTCGATAATTGGAAATATAATTCCACGTCTTATGGATATATTTCAAAAAATATATCCAATATTCAAAATCATCGAACAGATAATAAAAACTATCATGTGGTGCTTTTTAGTGTAGAAATTAAGGGATGTCCAAAGTCAGTGGGTCTATTCAATCCTCCACTGCAACCCGCAAGGGTTTATTGTGGCTCATACCTGCCTAGAGCAAACGATCCAGCTTATTATTGGAGCTAATTTCTTTATTTGGTGAGTGATCTTCCTCAATCTGTTAATGATATGAACGACGGTGGCTTTGTTAGGATTGAGTTGATCAATCAACAATAAGATTAAACTTTAATGCCAGATAGAACAGGAATGTATCACTTGACTGATGGTTTTTGCTCGAAACTTTATATTGGTCAAACGGGGTAAAACATCCCGAAGAATAAATGACAATATGCGTAGTTTCTTAAATGTGAAGATTCCAGTTGACAGTTCAACCACGACTATGAAGTGTTACATTTGAAAAAAATGGGTTGAGAACTCAATATTTTGGAGTACTTAGAAATACATTGATTTGAGATTTCTGATAATTTACTGAGCGACCAAATAGAATTGAATTCTTCTCCTCTTCTCAATCTGTGTTCTAAAGTGGAAATTGGTAGTTATTATACGTTCATTTTAAAAGTTCATGAAATGTTCTTTTTTTATTTTGTTTGAGAATTTGGTAGTTAATGTTTCAATTTTAACACAATCGGTAACCGATTCATTCAACTTATGTTTTGTATTCATTTTCGTGTGGACCGTCTATTTGTTTCTTTGCTAGGAATTTCTTCATTAACTGAAAATACGTAATTGAATCAATAGATATCCATTGATCGATTTGTGTGTCGGACGGTAGCCGATAGGTTCGACGTGGGTGCTTTGTTCACTCACTCAAATCAACCGCCGTGTTGGTCGCTGGTTCAAGCCCCAAGCTGAACGATCGATTTTCACTTGGTATTATCCAAGCCGTGTTAGGAAACACACGTTGAAAGGTAAGACCACGATAGTCCTTATCTCGCGCAAGTTGATGGAAAAAACATATTTTAATATAACATAAACCTGATATTACTATTTTAAAAACCATCAGACACATTAGATACATATTTAAAAAAAATAAAAAACATTGCAACAACCAAATTTCCGAGACAACACCAATACAAAACGACATGAAACAAACGAATGGCTTTATCTGTGATTCTAAACTAGATTATTGTAAAATTAATTTAAGACAATTAAGACGCAGGTACCTAGCAGAAATATCTTTGATATAAATGAGGATAACATTGTATGTATGTTTAGTTTAATCTTCCTCTTGAAGATGATCACTTGATGATCGAAATGCGTGTCGAGGTGTTGAAATAACGGTTTTTATGTTAAGTTAAAACTCCAGTACTATTTATTACTACACCAAAGGTTCCAAACAGTTCATTACAGGAACATAATATTTAAGTCTTGACTGACGCCGAAATTTGAAATGTCCAAAAATGTGTAACATATTTTGAATTCAAATAATCGCATTCACAGTTGTCTGGCATGCAAGAGTATTCCCCCACAGCGGAGATATATGAAATTGTTTCTGCATTTATTAGTTGTGTGATTGAGTCTAAAGTGCTTGAAACACTGAGTAACACTGCTTTTTTCAAAAACCATACAGCTTCACCAAGCAACAAACATTTTACTATTGTTTTGCAATTTTTTTAAGTTTTCCATTCTTTGATGATGGACAAGTAGAAAGCAAAAAAGCGTTATTCTCACAATTCGTAGGAATTTAATGTTAGGAATCACACGTTAAATGGTAAGACCTCGAAATTGTGAGTCTTTGGGAATTATCCTTATATTTATTTCATAATTTCCTGTTGGTTTCATTCTTCACTTTTGAAAAGTGTATCTCACTTTTATATATAATTTTCAATATATCATTCTGTGTTGTTGCTGTTCATTAACATTTATTTTCAAATCAGCTACATTACGATGAAGTTTCGAAAATTTAAAATAAGCTTTATTGAATTGCAACAACAAATGTTAAAATAATTAAGTGGCATACACTCTCACAATACGACTGGCAATATGCTAGTATAGTAATTGATGAGGACAAAATAAGATGGGCTATATCGGGAAAATTAAAATCTTCCTCTTTGAAGATGATCACTTGGTGATCGAAACACGTGTCGAGGTGTTAAAAATAACGATTTGGTATTGGGAAAAAACTCCAGTAATATTCAAAGGAATTTCTGGCAAAAACATAACAATCTGCACTGATAGCAGACAAGCACTATTAGCCTTGAAGAGACAGCGTGTTATCTCAGGGCTAGTACTAGATTCGGTAGATAATAACATTATCCTGAGGTGGGTTGAAGGGCACGACAGGAGTAAAGGTAATCGCATTGCCGACTCTTTAGCAAAGGAAGCGGCTGGACTAAGAATTTTAGGACCCAGTGGCACCCACGGCCTGATGACTTCGACAATTGCGGAACTAGTCAAATGTTACACCCATGCTCAATCCTTGAAGAGATAGGATGAAATGGAATCAAAGGATGTAATCTTGCCAGGATCACCTTGGGCGACCCTGGGAAACTGGCGCCGAAGAAATATCTGGCGATGACATGGAAAAATCTACGCCTTACGATTTCTAACTGGTCACTGTCAACTAAGGAAACACCTCCATAATATGGGGCTAGTGGACACATCTCTATGCAGGATGTGTGAACAGTAATATGAGACTGTCAGGCATGTCCTGTGCGACTGCCGGAGTTATCGTCAATAAATGAGTGTGTGTTCGGCGAGTCTTGGCCTACACCTGCCGATATAAAGGAGATGTCTCCCAGCGACCTGTCCACCTTCCTGGAAAAAACAGGATGGACGATAACCTAGAAGGACAACTCCTCGGGAGGATGTACAATGGATCACATGTGGCTTACACTCACCCTCCCTACTCTACAGATATAGATAATTAAGTGGCATCTAACCACATAAATGACACCTAACCTAAAAATAAAAATGACTGAAGAAAATAACAATAAATATAGAAAAATTCCAAACAGCTGAAACTATAGTCAATTGGATTGGATTGAATTGGATTGGATATTGTCGTGACTGTGAATAATATAGTGCGACGGTATTAGGGTACTAAGGGTGGGAACTTCATTACTGGAATGCTAGATGACGTTAAAGTAGCTAGATTTTGAGACTTTTTAACAAACAATTTTTTTATTTCACATAATTTTTTTTTATAAAAATTATCCTATGTTACTTCTAATACCTTCAAGAACATGTGTACAAAATTTCATGATAATTAGTTGAGTAGTTTTCGCCTGATACCGTATATATAGTAGGGATTTATCATTTTTTTAACAGCCTCTCACGTGTTTCTCTTTGGTTCTCGTTATTAACTTGTTCACATTTATTGAATATTCAGTTTTAATTTATTGTTGGTACATGTTCAACTAGGATAATGTCCATTAAAGTAAGAATCCAAACAATTTTTTTTCATTATTAAGTATTGATGTGGTAAATGTCGCCTGCATTATACAGGGTGTTTAATAAACATGCAGCAAAAAATCAAGGTACTATTACTTGGACTATTCTAAGGATATTTTGTCTTTTAATGATTTTTAATAGGGCGCTTTGTTTCGAAGATACGGGGCAAAACAGAATTTCGACAATAACAATTTTGGTAATTTTAAAATTATTAACGTAGCTGAAATGTAGCCGAAAAGTATAGCGTACTACACTAGACCTACCAAGTAATAAAAAATCTTACAATTCCGTTGGTACCTATCAATAACATTCCGATTACCACGAACGGCTGCAGACATTCACTTTGCTGAGTGTAACGCAATCAGAAACGATCCTAATGTTTTTTAAAGGGTTCGGGAGTCGATGAGGAGAAGATTGGATTCTTGCATCCGAGCGGGGGTTGTCATTTTCAACAGTTCTTGTAGATTAAGAAACATTACATGTCATTTTTGGTAATAAATTGTTATTGTCGAAATTCTCTTTCGCTCTGTATCTTCGAAACAAAGCGCCCTTTCAAAAATCATCAAAGGACAAAATATCCATTGAATAGTATCTTGAATTTATGCCACATAGTCAATAAACCTGTATAAAAAGTCAAGGTGTACAGTAATAACTAAAATGAATTATTTCTTACTGTTTCTTTTATTTCCATTCAGGAGTTTACTATTGCCCGGACAAGACGGAATACGAAGAATTCATGAACTATACGAGGTCTCTTCCTTTGATTACCCATCCGGAAGTTTTCGGGATGCACGAAAACGCAGACATCATGAAGGACCAGCAAGAAACTAGTTTACTGTTTGCCAACACTCTGCTCACTCAGGTAAATATTTGATTAGATCGAGTGCCGTTCGGTATCCGTAACTCCCAACACGGGGAGTTTGTTTGCAATGTCGCCGGTTTATCAATTGATGTGTGATTTATTTATTGTGCCAACCCTCGTAGGACAGAACGGTAAGAAATCTAATTCTATTTCACTACGAAATCGGATCATATTGGTAGGAATACAGTCTCACGGGTGATGAATATGACAACTCAAAAGTATTTACTTCGCTGAAATCATTTCGTCAAGTTATTGACGTAAATGTAAATTAACTTATATTGGTTTGTTTCAAAAGTTTTGTCCATTTTCATAAGTCTACTATGAACTGTAATATCTCAGTGGTTACTTATCCAATCTAATCGAAATGAACCCCATTTCAATCAGTGCACTTTTGGCAACGCAACAGCAACGATCAATTCCGTCAGCATGAATATTGTGTGCTCGGGATTCGATTAAGTCGACGAAGGCCGTTTTTGTCTGGCCTGATTGGCAAAGGTTCTACCGGTGAGAAAGTATCGAAATACTTGAAAAAATCGTAGTCGGTTGGCCAGATGTCTGGGGAATATGATGGGTGAGACAGAACTTCGACGCTCAATTCGTCAGACGGTGATTTGTGAAACGTGCGGATGGGCGTTGTCGTTGAGCAGAATCGGACCATTTCTGTTGACCAGTGCCGGCTGCTGTTGACGCTGCTGTAGTAGTTTGGATTGGTTCCAGAATGTTATAGTGAATAAAACCAGCCTCTGACCCCTATACAGTAACCATGGTCTTTTTGTGGTGGGTTTTCGCCTTTGGGAGGTGCCTGAGTGACTAATCGGTATTCAACCACTGTCCTGAAAGTCTCTTTTTGTCGTAGAGGATCCACTTTTCAACTGACATGAAGATCCGTTCCAAAAGCAAAGAAGAACAGACCTCGAATAGTGTCAGTTTCTGTTGATCGTTTAAATTGTGGGACTCCCACTTTTCGAGCATTTTGACCTTTCCAATACGTTTTAAACCATCATAAACCGCATGGCAGCTGACGCAAAGTTCTTCCGTCATTCCTCGTACCATTTTGTGATGGGTCAGTCTCCACCAGGGCACACAAACCCTCGTCCTGGATTACTGTAGGCTCATCTTCAAGGCTAACATTTCCACAACGAAATTTCATAAACCAACGTCAAAGTGCGTTCTTTTTTCGGGTTATCTTGGCAGCGCTTTGGTTCAATTTGAATTTTTAGAGAAAAATTGGCCGAAAATCGCTTGACGACATCATTTGGTAATAAGCTGAAAATAGACAAAAATTTGAATATGGAAAAATATGAATTGCATCAATGTATAGAGTATATAATTCTCTATCGGTCAGTATATATCACGACACAGTAAAATAAATATCTATTGAGATATGGAGCTACAAAAACACATGATATTAAAAAGGACGAAACTTTTGAAAAAATCTCATCGGCCAAATTTCATTCATAATCATTTAAAAAGATTATTTGTTGATCAAAAATGCAAAGCAAATATGAAGTATAAGACTTCACCACTCAGTTATTTATAATTAGTATACCTGAATTTCTAAAATTATACAAATCATTCAATTTTTTCAAACCCAATCTGAAAATTATGAAAATACATGTGTAGAAATGATATTTCAAAACATTCACTACTACCAACGTTCTATAGTGGTGTTTACTTAACCTGCAAAAAACTACTTCCTTGACTAATACCACGGTGGACATTGGATTATATGCAAGCTATTTTTGCAAGTTTTCTCATTAAGCAAATGTTTGCAGATTCTTCTTGTTCATCCAGCAGCAGGGCCCTGCTAAAATCAATCGAGTTTCGTCTTATTAACATATGTCAGGGCTGTGTGTCTGAACTCGACTGATTTCAACACGGTCCGGCTGCTATACGAAACCTTCGTTTGAGAAAAAATATTTGTTAACCAGTTACAGATCCATTTTTTTATTACATACTATCTCTGATATTGATTTTTGATCTCAAAATGTTTTTATTATTCTGAAACCATGCTTGAAGCACGTAGAACATACATTTTTTGTCAAGTAAACTTCATAAAGTCATATCAAAATTACAAACTATCAACTTGCGTAACTATGAAACTATGAATATTCAAGAAAGTAATAAATTTAATTTTTCATTTATTAGTTTTTTGAATTTTCGAACAGATGGTTTTTTGTATCATATTTACTATTATATTGACGAAATTCAGTATTGAAATATCTCACCTGAAATAATTTTTCCGTTCGTGAATATGTACCTTATGTATATATTTGATTTATTGGATTTGCATTGCATTTTTCATATGAAATTGTAGGATTCTAGATAGGCAATTGACATACTCATCAAATTGCATTATTACGTAGATGTTTTAAATATTCATTGTGAATTAGTTAATTTTAGGTTCCACTTAGTTGATATCATATAATTGCGAATATATTAGACTTATGTGCCTATTTTTTGAAAATATCACAACAGTTTTAGGAATCATACTGTGTCTATAACACAAAACAAACTACATTGAAGTATAATATCACTTGAAGAAAATAATTGAAGAAGCTGAAGAGCTTTAATAAAAAGAGAACTAATTGTAGCAAAATATCATATTTGTTATCTATACAGCATGAATTAAGGATTTTTGAAGTTATACCTAGTATCTGCCATAATTTACTAACCCATCCTTATTTTTTACATTCATTGGTTTTTCAATCACGTGTGTTACCTTCGTTCAGGACTTATATCGACTAGAGGTGAGTTTGCTTCGTAAAAGAAATGGATTCATTTAAAAAAATTGTTTGAACATTTGTTTAGCAACTGAAGAGAGAAAGGGTAAGATAATATGGAAAACCTTATAAAGTTCGATGACTTTTGCATGTGATTTAGAGTTAGATGCAGCATGTTGAAGACTACATTTTTTTTGTTGGTGTCGTAGAATAACACTTGATGATCATCTCAATCTTCTTTTACGATATCTATTATTGATCACATATGTAATATTTAATTTAAAAAAGTATATTTATCATTGTGAACGTGTGTATTGGCGCACAAATGTATTTTAACAATTGTAGTTCAATCACTGAAGACAAAATACGGTGATATTTTATAACTGCTAAACAGCACCGATCTGCACAAAAATTTGAATGTAGTATGTAGTTACCCTCTTTTTCACAGTTAATTTTTGCTTCTAATGCCACCTCTTCTCAGAAGTGAAAAATGTTTCGTTGAAAATAATGCCGGAAATTTATAAATCGACTGAATGCAAGCAACTTTTTACTATAAAGTTTTTTTTCTGAAAGTCAAAACTTTAACTCTAGTGTTTATCTTTCTACCAGTACGGATTTTTTGCGATTGAGTAAGTATTCAAAAACATCACCCTCTGTACAAAAGTGGCTTATAATAAATAATAGTTCAAAAAACAAAAAAACGCGCTTTTATACCAACACGAACTAAAAAACAAAAAATTTTTCGAAACTAATTCAAGATTTTGTTCAACATCGATAATAAGTCCTAGGGCTTGATGCAACTAATCACTTTTAATAAGTTTGAAATTAGAATAAATCCATTTACAAACCATTCATTTTGTTAATGAATCGAAGACGTTTTTGTATGAAAGTGTATAATTATAAAATTATTGCAAAGCGCTCTCGACTTTCGTCATTATCAGTGCTCACCTGAAAGTAAGTGATCTAATCGAAAAAAAAGTTTTATGAAAATCAAAATTTGCAAAAAAAAATTGAGGTTATGACATTTGGAAAATTGTTATGATTACTTACTTGTCAGGCAACATGAAGTATCAAAATGAGTACATGGAAAATTTGTAATATTTGACTTATATTAAACAAAATAGGCTGAATATAGAATAAAGAAAATACTTTTGTCTAGTTTCCACTGTGTTTATTCATTCTTTACGACCGGTTTCGGCTTATAAGGCCATTTTCAGTTACTTGAAAATGCCCTTATAAGCCGAAACCGGTCGTAACGAATAAATAAACACAGTAGAAACTAGACAAAAGTATTTTCTTTATTCTATATTCAACATGAATTTCTACAAAATAAATAAGTCATCAATCGAACAAGTTCAAATAGGCTGATAGCCAAGAAAATACATTTTTGGATTGAAGCCACGTGGTTCAGTGAAAGTATTATATGAAAGAAGGGCAACTTGAGAGAGGATGTGTCAAGTATCATGTTAAAAATAATGGTATCAACTTGGGAAGTGGATTTAAAATAATTATGTTGTGGAGAAGCCAATATAGAATAAAGTATTTTAGTAATAAATTTGATTAATTAACAATTCATAATCCCTTTATGAAGGGAAAGGAAATCTCTGTTTGAGTTTACTTGAGTATTCAAGCAATGATCATTATTGGAATGTTCTTTGGAAATCTCCAGCTCTTCAAACAAGTCCAGTCTGAGGAAATTTTTATTATCTGTTTTATGTAATATTTTGGAATTTCTGTTGAGACTGAAGTAATGATTGTGAAATTTAATGTGGTGGCCAAATGCATATTTTTCAGGTTTTTTAAAATGTTTATTAATGCGAGTAAAGAGTCTACGGGTTCTACCAATGTAAGATGCAGAACAATCAGAGCAGTCCAGCTTATAGACTTCACTTCTGTGTAATTTGTTGATTTTGTGTTTGAAATTTACTTAAAAGTTGCTTAAGTTATTTTGAGATTTAAAAGAAATGTTTATGCCAGGTATGATATTTTCTATAAATTTGGAAATAACAGTACACATATTTTGATCAAAATAAGGTTAAAAAAAATATTTCACAGGTATTTTCACAATATTTCCCAAGGTGTATTTCAGGTGAGCACTGATGATGACGAAAGTCGAAAGCACTATGCAATAATTTTATAATTATACACTTTCATACAAAAACCTCTTCGATTCATTCATTCAATAAGTGTATTCAGCTTTCCAAATATATTTATTTTGTTGTAATAAACCCTGGGATGCTTTAATTTATATTTTTATTACGGCTCCAATCCGGCAAACATCTCCTAACCAAGTATTTATAACAATGGATATTTAGCACCCCACGCTTTTTTACAACAAAATTAATTTTTTTGGCATAGATTTATTCTGATTTCAGACTTATTAAAAGACATCAATTACACTAAAATATTGAACCCAATCTCAAATTTGTTTCGGATAATTTTTTATTTTTTAGTTTGTGTTGCTATTGAAGCATGTTTTTTTAGTTTTTTTAATTTTTAAAACTAATATTTATTTTTCACTTTTTAGTTTGGCTAGCTATTTCAAGCCAATTTGTTCTCATTTAAAATATATACCTACGCATGCGCAGACAGTGTGGTTGTCTTGCTCACTCACAGAGACTGTATGAGGAAATTATTCAATCCTGACGATCCTGATGAGATAAACTTATGAAATTATTGTATTTTCATCAATTCTTGATAAGTGTGTAATGTTTAAAGTTAGTCAAAATCAACTCCAAAGGAGTCGGTTACAAACAAACGTACAAGTGAAACTAATGAAAGCGTGTTAAATAAAAAAAGAATGGTGGATTTATGGTGTTTGTATAGACCAAGTTGGTCCTTTTTTCAATCGCTCAATAGAAAGTTTCAACGTGGAGCAACCAAAACGTAATGGGGTGAATAATGGGGTTATTCATCCACATTTTTTCGAAATGCCTGAAAACAATTTGATTTCATTCAAAATAACTATTGATGATACGTAAAATGAAGTATTGCCGAATACACATTATATCTATATTTTGTGTATCGATATTAGTTATAAATAATTGATAGTGAATTGTTAAGTGGTAATAATTATTTCCATTGGAGTGGTGAGTAGAGGATAATTTCTTCAATTTTTTATACCAAAAATAGTTACTAACATTATTTTCGTCATAACTCGTCTAGTTTAGATTCTAGAAACTTTTATGAAAATCGAAAATTAGCGTTTTTTCAAACACATTGAAAAATGTTCCGCTCCCCCGAAAAATGCAGTTTCTGATTACTCCGCGTTGAAACTTTTTGAATTTGATATTTAAATTTTGCCAGTGATTGGTGCTTTGTTATTTTAAGTGAAATGACATTATATAAGATGATCCCATCGTAATATATCGACTTTTATAATTTTTTTTCATTTCCTCTTCAAATTATTTCCTTTCATTTTACTTGCTACTGATTACCGTGAACGTGAAAATAAAGTTATTGGCCGATGATACATACATTCAGCTTTTATTCCACCAATAGGATATGAATACCGCAATGCATATGCTGAATGAAGACAAATGGAGACTTCCACTGGCATTATATCCAAATTAATGTTATATATTCAAAGTTAAGTTCGGCTCTTTGGGGCTAAGAGAGCACTAAATGGCTTCCAATTAACTAAAGACAAGGATGTATTTGCACCGATTTAGATTGTCATTTTCGTTTCTGACTTGAAATTGAAACATCATATTGATAAATGCATTAGTATTGCACATGTGAACATCAAACAAATTCATACCAACTGACATTGACTATCTTCTGTAAATCTCTTGTATTATCCAGATTCAATTTTGGAAGCGCTGTCTATGGACCTTGCATTTACTATGAAGACAAACAGAGAAAAATGCTTTTCAAAAGAATTATCTATGTTCAATACACATTAGATGTGACCAACATAATAGATGGGCTAAAAAGTTCGTAGGCTACCACACGAATGGCGATACTAGTATTAAAACCATATGATTTTTAGTTTACCCAATAAAGCATTGCTTTTTGATGAAAAAAATCGGTTGAAGCCAAGGCTTAGCTTGATAAACATTATTCGAACTCTGCATAAAAAAAAATGAACTGTCGGGAAGTAGTTTGCTGGGATCCATTCACAGTTCACACGGAAGGGTCAAAGGTCCGCGCCTCGTCTCTGCCAGACGTCCATTCTGTGTGAATTGGGCCTTAGTCTTTTAGAGCCCACTTCTCCACTTGGTTAGCGAAACGCGTTGAGTGATAGATGACTATCATATTGGAACAAGAAAAAATGACAATGACGACGAAACGATAACTAATAAACGCACGCAAAATAGTCGAAACGCATTTATAAAACGGTTGAAACGTACGCAAAACAATTCATTTCGAAAAGTCATTGTCGAAAACTTCGCTCCCATATTGCCCCCATATTCGAACGTTAACTCCACAACACGTAACCTCTCGACACTTTTGGGTGTCATCTCCTCCTCCTACAACTCAGTTTACTTCGGAACTTGTTCATCTACTGGGCGGTAGCTTCTGATTGGTCGACTGTATGACGGCAAAAGTGGAGTGGGTTCTGAGTTTAAGGCCCTATTCACACAGCATGGTCGTTTGGCAGAGACGAGGCGCGGACCTTTGTACCTTCCGTGTGAACTGGGCCTGAGGTTTAAAAGTCGCCAGAATGGACCTGCTCAAATTTGCACGTGTTTTTCCATAAGGAACGTAACAGTTGGCTGGGAAGGTAATGGTTTCAGTATTTTGAGATGTTCATGGGATAATATCATTGACTATCGTGAAAAGGGAAAAACCATCAACAGCGACTATATCATAATGTTTTTTAGGTGTTTGGAGGACGAAATCGCGGAAAAACCGCCCTATTTGAGGAAATGCACCGTGTCACAAATCAATGAAAACGATGTCAAAATTGCATGAATTGGGCTTTGAATTGCTTCCACATCTATCGTATTCTCCAGATCTGACCCTCAGCTATTTATTTCTGTTCTTAGACCTCAAGAGAATACTCGCTGCGCGATGAGGAGGTGATTGTCGAAACTGAGGCCTATTTTGAGGCTAAAGACACATCGTACTATAAAAATAGTATAATATATTTGAACCCAATCGTTTTTTTCCTACTAACTTTTCAGCCCAACTGTGCTTATGTTATATCACAAACTCAAAGGTAGGTATAAACTACAAACGGCAATCATTACATACTGCTGGTCTATATCATAAAATCATCACCGAAAAAGCTGCCAAAAATTTATACAAGACATTTTTATGTCGTTCAGTTGTTTACAATATTCACATTCGCTACAGGGAAAGACTAATGCTCCATACACACCAAACATAATCATTTTTAGGAAAATTCATACCAGATCGCACGAGTGAACAAGTCAATCTCAGGTGAATTCAAGCGGAATTTAAAAAAAAATCAAAAAAGCATTGAAACGACATTATTTAAACGAAATCTAATGTACACCAACTCTCGATAAGAATGTTGGTGTGTGAATAATGAAGCTAATTCCTTTATCCTGCATATGTAAACATACTTCTAATTTTTTTTTTAGGACAAAAGACGAGCACACTATTGACTCAATTACATATTTAGTACATTCATTCTCTAACTTGTAATTTGTGTTGAATTTTTTTTACTGTTTTTATTATGTTTTTTTGCCTAAGATAAAAAACAGAGGTTGCATCTTCTGAAAGAACCAACTGATCTCACAACACAACAAAGTTTTTGTTTCGTGGTTGAAATTAGATGATTTTAATGTATTTCCACGTGTTAAAACTATTGAAATTATCGTGTGAAGTTGATTTTTAAATTAATTTAAGTGCTGATCTGAAATGCCTCGAAAGTGTGTGAATTCTGTCGATAGCTTTTGCTATATATGTGGTGAAATAACATTTAAGGCTCAGAAACGTAAAATGACACCTATCGTTAAGACAGCCTATGAACATTATTTTGGTGTGAAAGTTGGGGACCAAGATAAATCATGGGCTCCTCATATATGTTGTAATTCTTGTTCCGTCATATTGCGAGAGTGGCTGAAAAATAAAAACCGGGCAATGGCTTTTGCAGTACCTATGGTTTGGCGTGAGCCTACCAATCATACAGACGACTGTTATTTCTGCTTAACTCCTCCCATTAAGCGAGGTTTATCTATGAAGAAAAGAGGAACGGTTAAATACCCTAATCTCCCATCTGCTCTTCGGCCTGTACCACAATCAGACAATTTGCCAGTCCCTTCTCTACCCCAAAACTATGAAATTTTAGAGGAAGGTGATGAAGACTGTTTAGAAGGAGCAACCCATCCTTCTACATCCTATGACCCTGATTTTGAGGTAAGCGATAGGTCTAGTGATCCGCACAGAATTAGTCAAGCAGAGTTGAGTAACCTTATAAGAGATCTTCGCTTGTCTAAGGAAAAGGCTGATCTGTTAGGGTCAAGACTACAACAGTGGAATCTTCTAAAACATGATGTGAAAATATCTCAGTACAGACAGCGTCAAAAAGATTTGCTTCAAGGAAGGCATCTTTATTGGGCCTCAAATCCGTGAAATCGTAAATGATCCTGCTTTTGACATGATTTTAACAGGAAATGAAAAAAGAGCCTGGGAAGCCTTTAAGGGGGTTGTACATGGGTTTTTAGGTAACAAAAGAGATGATAACTTCACAGCATTGGTTAGAGAGTTTCTTCAAGCTTACCACCAACTTGGATGCAACATGTCCTTAAAAATTCATTTTCTTCACTCTAATCTTAATTTCTTCCCACAAAACTGTGGAGCTGTGAGTGACGAACATGGAGAAAGATTCCATCAAGACATTGCCTTAATGGAACAGAGATATCAGGGCCGTTGGAATGAAGCAATGCTTGCAGACTACTGCTGGTCTGTGTGTAGGGATGCTCCAGAAGTGTTTTATAAAAGACAAGCTAAACGACAGCGATCTTACAATGAATCGGATGGACTTAATTGAAATTTGGTGATACAAACTTCTTTTATTTGTCAAAACACTAAGAATAATGTTTTTTTTTATTAATTTTGTACTTAAAATATTCTAAAAGAAACATAACAATATTGTTTTATGTACTTTCACTTTTCACGTATAGTATAACTACTCTTTAAGATTAAGTGCTGTGTATCTCAAAAACCAGAGCTAATAAAAATTTTTCATTGTTATTTTCGTTTTTATCACCCCAAAATTAGTAGAAATTGACTAATTTAATGTAGGAAACATTCAAAAAATATTTTTTGTTATGTTGTGATCTTCAGCCTTTTCCATTTCAGCATATGTTTACACATATCTATTGTATCAACGAAACGAAAATAAGTACCTATCATTATAACTATTTATAACTTATTTCTTTTCCATGGAAACATATTGACTGAATTGAAACAATACGAGGCTTCTCAAATTGACTTGTCTGAATATATTTTTTCGTCCATGTCAGCCTGATACTGGTAGAGGGTAATAACAACCATGGACATCAACTGATACTGACTTTCTTATATATAAAACTGCTATTTCATATTCAGTGAACATTGAAAATGCTGGTTGACTTCAACTGAAAATACTTTTCTCTAACCATAACAAAAGTAATGCCTGTCGACGCATCAGCAAAAAGTAACGTATTTGAAAAACACTTTATTGTGAGATTTTCAATAAACGATTTTACAAGAACGCAAGACGTGTTTCGCCATACAATGGCTTCTTCGGGCGTGTAAAATCGTTTAGTGAAAATCTCGCAGTAAAGTGTTTTTTGAATACGTTAGTTACGGATTTTCATCAAGCATCGGCCAATTTCATCATATATCACCAGAAAGTGACTAAAACAGTTTCAGTTAAGCTGATAGATTCAACATTTTCGTGTTCAGTTTGTGAGAGTGATTGTTTCACTTCATATGGACTTAGGTTAAGAAAATAATACTGTTATTTATTGTGCATTTAGGATGCTATGTCAACCAGTGACTCCGCCAAATCTCCCGACGACGTGGTGATGGAGGTTTCTTCAGATATTTTGGCGAAGTTGCCACCAAACTTCGACCGGGATGCCGCTATGGAGAAGTACCCCGTATCGTACACGCAGAGTATGAACACCGTTTTGGTTCAGGAAATGACTCGTTTCAACGTTTTGTTAACTGCCATCAGGACCAGCTTGAAGAACGTTCAAAAAGCCATCAAAGGTATGCAAGTATTGTCGAGTTGCATCTTTTGACTCTTTCATATCGAGTAGACTGGAACAAAACTGGACAATATTGCTAAAGAAAATATACAGAGTAGCAAAAATTTGATAGCTCACTGTGGCTAAATAAACGAAAGGTCGTTGTGGCCTGCAGATTTTTATGATTGATCTTTCATTTACGAGTTGGGTATACACTTTCAAAGGCAATGGAGTAACCTCACAACAGATACTACATTCGAGTCACCTGTGCCAAAGGAATGGCACCGGAGACTTCAGTTCAGACTGCAAAGCCAAGCTTCGACATCGACCACCGACGAGATTCGTTCTCTGTCTTCCACGGCAAGGCAAACAGCTGAAAACCACATTCCAAACAAAACGCATTAATGATTCAATACCAAATAGCGTTAATTCGGCCCACCAAAGGTCTTATCAGAAATGCGTTGCTGGATGCGACAGTTTTTAAATAATGAGCATGAGTAAAGGGAGAGGATGATATCTCTTTTTTCTCAAGGAAAAAACACAAGCACAACAGAAAATACCTTAAAAGCTCACTGAATCGTTAGAGATTATATTCATTTGGAGAAGTTTTCAGGGAGTTTATTCCACATAAACACAGTTCTCCAAATGGAAGAGTTCTTAAACAGTGAAGTTTGAAGTGTTCTGAGTTGAACCTCAAAAGTAGAATACTATACTATCCATGATAGTATATACATAATTTTTACAAACATTTTTGATTTCTAGACGCGTTTAGTTTACACCGTAGCTTACTTCGTTATTTCTACCGAGGAAGCAACCGTGTGAGGATATTGGTTTCGAATCAAAAAAGAAAATTGGTGGCCATGTTATTTCTCTTCGAAATTATTATCAATGAAATAAATGCTCCAGAAATGATTTCATCAGTTCAGTTCAATATGCCAGCACCAGCGGCGGATTCGCCAGCAGGCTGAGTAGGCATGAGCCTAAGGCCAAAAATATTGGAAACCGATTTTTTGCCACATCATGGATGTGTCTTATGAATAAAAGTCTGCAACAAATTTTGCCGTTGTGCATAGGGTCAGAATTAATGAACAAAATCACTTACGACGATATCATCGATTATTCAGTCAACAGAAAATTGCCCAAAAAGTTATTGTAATGAACTTTTATAACTAGACTGAGTCGATTATTCTTAACTGTTTGTAAGGGAAGTAAAGATTATTTATTCACGTTTACTAAATGTGCATTATTGTGTAAGTAGCATACATTACCTCGCTCGTACATGATTGAGCTTCCATTAGCTCAAAAATATACACAAAAAGTATTTCACGTTCAATTCTAACGGATCTATTGGATTGTAAAAATTATGTAGGACATGACAATTGTAGAGGCAAGGGGGAGAGGTATAGACTGGAAAAATGAGCAGTAAACCTCTCCTCTTTACTTGTTATACTTTTCAATTTCAGATCCTTACTTCTTTCGAGTTTGTTGGGGCCACTTGGGACGTTCACTTGAAGTATGTTTTTTTTAGTCGATCCATGTTATCAAGTCTGTAAGGCTTGTTTGGACGACTGAATGAATAAATAAATGTTCCTTAATTCTTCAGTAGTGAACTCTTTAATGAAATGTGATGTATAAATATTTAGATACTATATAAACAATGACAAACTAAGCAGTTGGGTAATTTTTCACTATCATTCTATCAACTAAGCTTTAGGGTAGCTGAAAGGAGAGTTTCAAAGTCTTGAAACTGATGATTCATGTGAATACAACGACCGAACAAATAATGAATATTTCAGTTTCATACTAGCCTTGGCCACTAATATTTTGAGTTCAACTACCGAACGTAGACCAAATTATTCATCACTTCCTTTTTTTAAATATATTTAAAATCATGAACTATGCATTCAACGAAAAAATGTTCAATTATTTTTTTTGGGAATGTATCTTTGTAATTGTTTTATTTTCATTTTCTAGATGGTTAGTAAAATGAAATCGTAAACTTTTGCTTAGTATTTTTTAAGGTGAATTATTTTTCATCGAATTTTTCATGTTCAAATTCAAAAGTGGCAAGCAAAATATAATGGAAAGTATATTGCTAAAATACAACTTTCGGCTCTTCTCATTTTTCACAAATATAATGGTGATAGACATGTCAACGTTGAACATTACACCTATGAAGTTGCAGAAGAAAACACAGATAACAAAAAAATTTAAATTTGTTTTAAGGGTAATATTTTCTACAGGATACCTTCTAAGAATATTATAAAGTATGGAATTCCTTATATGATTTACTGAAAAGCAGTTTCACAATATGGGTAATTACTTAGTAATATTTTTCAGGTCAGATTGTTATGTCAGTGGATCTGGAAGAAGTTGTCACCAGTATTCTCACAGGAAAAATACCGCATATGTGGGCAAAACGATCTTATCCTTCTATGAAACCTCTGGGAAGTTATGTCAATGATTTTCTGGCTAGATTGGCCTTTTTACAAGTGAGCAAGCAAGAACTAGTCTTAGTTCTATTCATTATCTTAGTATCAAAGAATTCAAACGGTAAGTTCTGTTCACCAAGCCTCTGGGCTACATCAGAAGAGCATAGCTTCCATCATATTTAAAAGTGCTGGGAGACAATCCGATATATAGTTCTTTTCTGTATTCAGATAATAAGTCGATCATGTAAAGTAGTACTTGTGATGCACTGTTTGGAAGCTTTGGTGCAGTAATGAATATCACTTCTATCCCAACACGAAACCCTTGAAATGCATAAACGTGATCCAACTAATTCTTTCCAAAGACAAGTGGAAGATTTTTTGAAAAATTCAAACTTACTTTTTACTGAAAGGGGAAAGTTCAAATTAACATTGATAAACCACCAAGTTCCTAAATTATATTCACTCATGAAACTGCAAAAACAGAGTTATCTAATTAGACCAGTGGTTTTTTTTTTCACTGCACCATCAGTGAAATTATCAGAATGGCTAATCAGTATCATCTTGAACCATTGTAACTTTTAACCAATATTCAGTCTACGGAATTCATATGACTTAATCAATAATCAATAATCATGCCTCAACCAGACAACGCAAAATTACTATCCTTTGATGTGCAGAATCTATTTCTCAGCATACCTCCTAATGATACTATTACTTTAGTAATAGAATTATTGGATAAAAATAGAGTGTACCCAGTTATGAAACGAGAAATCATTGACCTGTCGCTATATCTCAAACAAAATTATTTTCAATTCAACAACAATATTTATTCCTCCTCAAAAGGTTTAATTATGGGAAATCCATTGAGGACCTTACTTGCGGAAATTTTCATGGATAATGAAATGAAGGATGGATAATCTAGAGAAGTCAATCTTTAAACATCCTTTGATTAAGAATTTCTTGTATTGGCATAGATATGTGGACGACGTTTTGGTATGTTTTACAGGTACTAAGAGACAATTAGATACTTTTCATAGGGATATTAACAAAATGCATGTGAACATTAAAATCACTATTGAAATAGAAGCAGACAACTCAATCAATTTCTTGCACTTAACAGTTATTAGAATGATCAACAAACATGATCTTTCAATTTATCACAAACCGTCCTATACGGATATTACTATACATTACGATTCTACCTATCCTTATCGACACAAAGTAGCAGATTATAATAGCATTATTCACAGATTAGTCAATGTTCCTCTTTCAATAGATAATTTCAATAAAGAACTTAATATCATCAAGCAAATTGCGGTTACCAATGGGTTTAAAGTCGAATTAATAAACAAAGGTCGGAATACTTGAAGTATTCAAATCACTTGATAAAGCTACTGTGCTAGCGAAACATGTTATATATTTTTCAAATAAAGTTTGTGGAGATCAAATCGTTAAGGTGTAGTTTTTGACATTACTATGGATTTTCATCAAGTAACGGCGGAATCAATCAGGATAAAAACGTTAGAATAACGGTTTGGTGTTGGGATAGAACTCCAGTAATATTCATGTAGTGAAAATGAAAACAAATTTAAAAAATCGATTCATAAAAAATAATGATAACATTAATTGGTGCTAAAAATAACTGGTGTGTGAGAGAGAGAGAAACAAATCAAATAGAAACCTGTTAACGCATTGAATATTCTGAATGGTGAAATGCTGTTTGTTTGGTAAGGAACTGAAAAAAACGTTATATAAAGGAGCCAATACCAATCAAATGAAAGGGTATATTAAAGAAAGTATCCTCTCTAATTGTCCTTTTGCTTTCGGAGAATTTGTTTTCTTTCGTTCGTATTCAATTATTCCCCTACTATAAACATCTCTATTTCTTGTGAAAAAATTAATTTGCTCTTTTTTTTCAAATATGTTCATGATCGAAAACATTTCTGTAACGTTGATTGAATTACTCATTACAGAAATGGATGGATGAAGGAGCGCCCCCCACCTTTTGGCTATCAGGATTTTTCTTCACACAAGCTTTCTTAACAGGTGCACAACAAAACTATGCCAGAAAATATACGATTCCTATCGATCTCCTGACTTTCGATTATGAGGTGAATATTCCAACTTCTAATGCAAAATGAACAAAAAAGTAATAATTTTATCCGTAATGTGTCTTCATTTTATTCATCTCAAAAATGTAGAAAACAATTTTTCATAATTAATAGTATAATGGAAATGAAACATTGATTGATTGAACTAAAACCCTTTTTCAGGTTCAATCTAGATCTAAATTCACCGAACCTCCTGCAGATGGTGTCTATGTCTATGGATTGTTTTTAGACGGTGCTCGGTGGAATTATGATATAATGGAGTTGGACGAATCCCTTCCGAAGGTTTTATACGATATTGTACCATATGTAAGATCATAATATTTTTATTTCTCTGCAAAATATATTTTCTACATGTACACCTACACACACCTTTGATTTTTACATTCTATTGATATATCATCAATTTCCTTATGAATGCTAATTATTCCAGCTGAAAATTTGGTACATTTCACTACCTCGCAAGTAAAGTTCTGATGTGGTTGTTTTTGTCATTTTTGTCAGGTTTGATAACCTCTCAAAAATCCAGAGGATTATTTCTACTCAAGTTGTTTTCGTATGGTCTCTGGCTGGTTGAGAAATGGACAATTTTCGCATCAAGATTGTTCCCAACTCTAACTTCACAATCCATTATTCAACCAGAAATGTGTTGAGTTTGTATTGTTCTTGAGGTCCTTTCATCTTGGGAATGAATCACCTTTACGTGACGAACAAATTGGATTTTCTTGCTACTGACATCGAGATAATTCGTTTGTACATTGTGGTAACCGTAGACTCCTTTTATTATACGCACAGGGTGTCGTTACCAATATGAGAGCGGAATCAAGGATCCTCCGTAAACTGACATATTGCTCTCTATTATACAAATAATTTTGAAACCATTTCCATGGAACCATTTTGTCTGATTTCAATACTGAATGATTTTTTCAACAATATACTATGATCAACAGAATCAAAAGCTTTGCACAAAACAAGGGACAAAAAACAATATTTTTTATTTTCGCCAATTTTCATTTAAATTTGAGAAAGTACGTCCATTACTGCTGTCTTGAGTTGCTAGATCTGCGAAAACCGTATTGACCCTCATAAAGAAAATTATTTTTTATATGATAATTCAAAAGTCTCACATGTTCCAATTTCTTCAAGATTTAGAGAAAAACTGGAAGAACAAAAATTTATTGATATTTGTTGATTCATATCCTCTACCACTTTTCGAAATTATATAAAATAAAATCAACGATTCTTCAGTTTTGACTGCACGTATACAGAGTGACCACTTTTTTGATGGGATTGTATTGGTCACTCTTGAAGCACTCTTGCATTCATAGAAGCATTGTCAAGTAGTTAGGACAAATCGAGAATATCAGGGCCGGTTATTGAGATCTTAATAGAAAAGTAAATTCTGTCATTTGGATTTTTTTCCTACGTCCCAAAAAATTATCACAAAATATCACAGGCGTTTTTATTCCATAGTAAATTCTCCTCAATTTGACATCTTGTGTGTTCATTCATGAATGTGTTTACCAGCTGTGTATTAGAGAGGTAAATTCAGATCCCGTTGTTGGAGATCCTTGATGCAAATAGGATTTGATGGAGATTCCCGAAATTTCCTAGTGTTAGAAGATATTCTTGCATTTTTATACCATCAACTGAAGGAAAAATGATCGCTTGCGTTTGCTTACTTTGTTGGTGGGGGCTTTCTGTTGTTGTTGCAGGTTGGCGATTCCTGTAGTCAGAAATCCCAGGAAAAATTGGATTGAGTGTACGCATTTGGTCGGATCATATGTAAAGAGCACGGCACTGGAGTGTGCTGTTGGTGGCGAAAAACACAATAATTTGACAATGTAAAAAAGGTCCCAAGTTCTATAAGCACGCATTAATCGACCGTTTCGCTCGGTATTGTTTTGATTATTTTTTGTTTCTTCTAACAGCATTCTTCACGATAGTCAAGAAATAAAGTAACATTGTTCCATTGTGAAGATGTTGTTTGATAGACGAATAATTTGAAAAAAAAAACAGTTCAATTACATTTTCATGAGTTCCCAAAGATATTTTCTGAACATGTTGTTGTATTAAGGCACCGGGCCATGAATATTTTTTGATGAAGTTTCTTGTAAAAAAATCTACTAACAAGTAAAAATTATCTATACTGACGTTTATGCCTCTTCAAATATTTTTCAAATTATCAACATATTTGTCAAATTCACCTGTATCTTTTAATATTTCTTCAAGTCTATTGAGTTCTTCAACATTATCAATGGGCCACCCCCAATCCATTTTTTTCAATACGGACCTGCATATTTTAAATAACTTTTCATGCTGAATTCAACTTTATATCATACAATATCATTCAAAGTTGATTTTCAAGTGATTTTGACACTTATCTAAATTTCTTTGGTTCGTCTCTGTATTGCATTTTCCTTCAGTTCAATTAAAAACATGCAAAACATTTCGATAAGGAAATCAACTCACTCATCTTAAATTGAATGGATCTTATCAAAATCAAAGGAAGACATAAGTAATAATTATTTTGGTCGGTCGGTAGCCAGGCGGTTCGAAGTGGGTGTTTGTTCACTCACTCGAATTAACTAACGTGTTGGTCGATGGTTCGAGCCCCGGTTTGAACGATCGATTTTCACTTGCTATCGTCCAACCCGTGTTAGGAATCACACGTTAAGACCTCGGTAATCCTTAGCTCGCACAAGTTTCGACTTCTGAGGGTTGTCGTTCGTAGGGGTGCGACAGTTGGTTAACGGAAAAAACATATTTTTTTCAAACATATTTCAAAAGAAGAGAAAAATTTAATTCATAATAATTTAACGAAACTATTATTTATTTGAAAACAAATATGATTATTCAAAAGTGAATGAAAATTATTGAATTAAGTATTGTAAAATGCCCTTCGCGTTTCTGGAACTCAAACTTCTTATACATTAGCTTATTTCGTCTTCTTGAATACTTTCCAATGGTTTCTCAATCTTTCTCAGAGATCTGGCAGGCCATGCCTCTGGACATCTCGTTCCAATACATGAATCGAAAAAGTTCGATTTGAATGATATTTGACTATTCTTGAGTTGTGTGGACCACATCCATCTGGTTGGAACTAGTGGGACAATTACGCCTTTACCGTATAAGAAGATCATCCAATATTTCTTCTATAATTTCTCCATATGTTCGAAGAAAAACTATATTGATAACTTCATGTGAGGATTTTTTTGTGACACGAAAATATTTGTTTCTTCGATTGAAGATGCCAGACTTTTTGAAAGTTATTTCGTTTCCACAAATAATATTTTGCACAAAATTGTTGTTATTCCGCACCTTCCGTTGCAATCAATTACAGAATTAGGTGCAATTATTAAACGTCGAACCGTTTTGATAATTAGTTTTGTTCTTTTAGAGTATAATTCATCATAACTTTGTTGTTATGCCACGCCGTTTTACTTTTTATTATTATTCCTTTGAAAGAATTGAATCAATTTGTTTGTTGCATTTCAGTGATACATGAATTAAATTTTTTGTTGATGATTTTTATTCGGCGCTGACGTCGGTCGTATTTTTGCGGAATTACATAACTGCATATAATATGTATGTCTTTGGTCATAGTACGGTAATAATCCGTTCGACTGCAGCGCCAAATAAAAATTATCAACAAATAATTCAATTCATGTATCACAGAAATTCAACAAAGTAATTCAATTCTTTTCAATTCTTCAAGGTATTTTGTAAAAATGAATTGTTCTGATTGTTACTTTTAGGTGATACGTGAATTAAATTGATTGTTGATAATTTTTATTCGGCGCTGCGGTCGGACGGAATATTGTGTTACTATCACTAGACTATCATGTTGCCAGATTTAAAAATTCAGCTTCTGCAAGAATCCGCTCGACGCTAGCGCCGAATTAAAATTATCAACAATCGTTTTAATTCATGTAACTATAATTATCAACTAACAATTTTATTCATGTTTCACAGAAATTGTAGTAAATTATTCGATAGTTACAAAAAAAGTATATATGACAAACATTTACTTCTAAAAATTTCAAACAATAAATCTATATTATAACTGTTCGCAACTTTTCATTAAACAAATTAATTAATGTAACATTTCAAATCAAGTGTCATTTAAATTAGAACAAATTTTGCGAACAATCGTTTTTAATGTGTCGAACAAATGCATGAATCAATTAAATTCAAACAAATAAATTGTAAGTTGAATAAATTGAGAAATGAATATTTGTGACAATAAAAAGTAAAACGGCGTTCCATACATCTAATATATAAAAATGGATGTTTTTTGTTGGTTGGTTGGTTGGTTGGTTGGTTGGTTGGTAAGTGATAAACTTCTACATCGCTCAACCGATCGTGATGAAACTTGACATGTATAAGTAATTTTTCATAGAGAAGGTTTTTAGGCTATCAATTTTTCTGTAACTCCCCACTAGATGGCGCTGTAGAACAATTTTTGAAAGCACTGTTCCATAACGCTGCGCACGTTGGTGCGCAGCGTTGATTCTGATTCTGTCAAAACATTGGAACAGCAGCGATATAGCAACATAGTACTAGTTGTAAGATGAGTGAGTTGATTGAAATGTGAGATATCGAAATGTATTGCATGTTGTTAATTAAACTAAGAGCCACCGGTAGACAGCTGTTTCAGCCTGTTGGGCATGGTCAGTATCGGGCAGGCAGTCCTCGATTGAAGACAAAATGTGAATAACTAGGAAAAGTATTCGATAAAAATAACTGTGTAAATGCAAGCATGACAAAGTGGAACCACCTATTGATGTGACACCCAATACAAGTCAGCTTGCCAAGTTTTTATGTCAGTGTTGGTGATTTGACCAATCAACTGACAACTGCGGTAGGAGAAATTCGGGAAGCTATCCAATGGGTGGACAATATATACCACACAAAATACATTTGAATCTTCTTATTCTTTCAAGTTTTGACCCAACTTAAGTTAACATCTATTTGAGGATAAAAAATAAGCAGATTACGCCAGCAACGCAAAGTACGGAATTCGCATTTAGAAAATGCCAAAATTAGGTACTTTTTAGGTGCTTTTTAGGTACCGAAGTCAAAAAATAGGTGCTCTGTAACTTACACCGCAACTCAATCCTCAAAGTTGCGTTGCTAGCATTATGTGATGCTAGCAACGCAATGAAAATAATAATAAAATAATGAATGTTAAGGGAACACTATTAGGTGCTAATTAAGTGCTAAACGGTGATGATCATAAAATTTTCTAATTAATAAACAAAAGCTTCCAATTTCGCTGAACAACAGATCTAAGAATCAGGTCTCTCGAAAACGAGGACGAAGGCTCTATCACTTTAAACTAAGCGTGGTAATAAAGTGCTAATTAGGTGCCTGCAACAAATTAAGATGGAAATAACCGCGAATAAACGTAAAAAATTCGAGATACCTGATTTGAGAAAAAAAAATTAACCATATGCAATAAAGTCTTGAGATACTTGTAAACTGATACATATACACTCAAAATAAAGTGCTAATTGAGTGCTCACTATATATTCATTATAAAACTAGATTATTTAATGCCTATGGGGCTCATGGACCTGAAAACCACCATGACTGATGTACTGAGTTTTTATAGTATGTTATTTAATGAATAAGGGCAAGAAATCAAAGTGCTAATTAGATGCTCACTAGATAGATTATAGTAAACCTAGATTCCATTATGCCTATGAGGCATTATGGAAAACCACTATGACTGATGGACTGAGTTCTTACAATACGTTCCTCGATAAGTAAGGGTATGAGAATAAAATGCTAATTAGGTGCTCATTACATATATGTTTTATCCGTTAACCAGCTATCGCACCCCTACGAACGATAACACTCAGAAATCGAAACTGGTGCGACCGACCGGTCGGTAGCCGTGCGGTTCGACGTGGATGCTTTGTTCACTCAGTCAATCGACCGATGTGTGAGTCGATGGTTCAAGCCCCAGGCTGAACGTTCAATTTTCACTTGCTATCGTCCAACCCGTGTTAGGAATCACACGTTGAAAGGTAAGATCTTGTTAGTTCTTAGCTCGCACAAGTTTCGATTTCTGAGGATTATCGTTCGTAGGGGTGCGATAGCTGGTTAACGGAAAAAATGTATTTTAAACATTTTTTAAATGGTGGTTATCGGGTCTATAAGCCCCATATGAATTATGGAATCTACTTGAAAGAGCATTCGTCCTCGTTTTCCAGAGACCTGATTCTTAGATCTGTTGTTTAGCCAAATTGGAAGCTTTTGTTTATTAATTAGAAAACTTTACGATCCTCACCGTTTGGCATTCATTATTTTATTATTGTTTTCATTGCGTTGCTAGCATCACATAATGCTAGCAACGCAACTTTGAGTATTGAGTTGCGGTGTAAGTTACAGAGTACCTAATTTTTGACTTCGGTACCTAAAAAGTACCTAATTTTGGCATTTTCTAAATGCGATTTCCGTACTTTGCGTTGCTGGCGTAACACAGCTCACGTTCATATCACCAGAAAATAAAATATCACATTTATAATGATTGACAGTTTTTTATCATACAATTGAAGAACGATATACACCACAGAAAATACATTTGAATATTCTCATTCATTCAAATTTTGAGTTGACATGTTTTATTTCGAAATCAAAAAATAAAGAATTTCGAAAGAAAAGTAAGAAAACTAAACATCAAATATGTTCAGTCTTAGTAAATAATCATCTCATTGTAGCGCTGTAAAGAATACTCGCTATTTCAAACACGGTTTAATATATTCCGATTATTTTCAGTTATGGTTGAAGCCAGTGAAGAGAGACGATCTCCTCCCGAAAAAAACGTATACGTGTCCGGTGTACAAAACGTCTGAAAGGAGAGGCGTTTTATCTACCACAGGACATTCGACGAATTTTGTAATTGCCATGACTCTGCCATCCTCCCAGCCGCAGGCACACTGGATCATGCGAGGTGTAGCAATGCTTTGTCAGTTGTCCCAGTAATTAGGAGGGTTTGATTACCTGTACGGGTTTTTATATTTCACAGTACCAATATATTATGAATAGTAATAAAATGAATACTTTTTCGAAATTCTAGATTTTATTATTTTGTTCTGAGATTTGTGTGCAGTACTCAGTTTTTTGAAAATAATAGCTTTATGAATCCCAAAAAATATGATAGGGTTATGGGAGGGGCGATATAACACACACATTAAAAAAGACAGAAAACATACTGAGGTTAATACAACGAATAACAATATTTTAAAATATATTCTTTTCATATCGTTGGATTTCGTGGCATTGAATTTTTGATATGTTGGAAATTTCATTATACAAGGTGGGGCACTCCATACGACACGTCCCTGTGAACCAAACCATTAATTTTTTCGGGAATATCTCCATTTCATCATATGTATATTGATTATGGGTGCGAGGACATAATTTTGGAATCTATAGTAACTCAAACAAGTGTGACATATCAAAGATGTGTTTTTTTAAATATGATTTCTCATAGGGTATGAAATGAAATGCTTCATTCAAATAGGATACATCCTAATATATACAACAATGATAGTAATGTTAACATTAATATGCATATAAATACAATAATACAAAAAAGATCTACTTATATTTGTTAATAAGTAGTCTTACCTACGATAATTGAAAATACAAAAAAAATAAAAGATAAATAATATCATATAATACCTTAATGGTCTCTTAAATGGTCTAATAAATTTCTTTTGAGCAGAATAAGACTGTTAGAAAACTTTACATTTTCAGGTAGACTGTTATACTTAATAAATCCTATGAACATTAATGTTTTAGTGTTGAATGATTTTGTTTGATTATTTACATACAAGTTATTTTTTATTCTAGCATTATACTGGTGGATTTGATTACTAAAATCAAATTTGTCAAAATATGAGGGTAGAAGGTTATGTAACATTTTTTAAATATAAATCATCGTTAAATATGTAAGCCTACTTTCTGTAGATAACCATTCTGGAGTATTTAACATCAAAGATATATGGGTACTCCTGTCACATCTCAAAATAATCCTCATTGCGTGATTCTGTAGTTTTTGAAGTGTTTTCATTTTATTCTCAAATCACTTGTGTATGGAAGAGTGGGACAATATTCAAAATGTGCTTGTATAATTGTCTTATATACAGTTATCCGTGATTGCATAGTTAAGTGTTGCGATACTCTTGTGAAAAAATATAATTTCTTCAACATTTTTTTCTGTATGTAGGTGAAATGGTTATTCATTGATGGATGATTGTCTGACATGCATCCTAGATATTTGAATTTAGTAATGAGCTCAATTGTATCATTTTCTATTTTTATTTCGATTAAATCTAAATCTCTGTATTTCACTAGTTCGGACTTCCATTGTCTACTATATAAAATGATTTGAAATCCCTGAAACAAGTAAAAAAGAATAATTAAAAAGAATAGTTGAAAATAACAATTATATTAAGCAACAATAAACCTGAAATGAAATGATAGTGAAATAACCTACAAGTAAAAGTATAATAATTGAATAAATAAAAATTAAAGGAATGAAAACAGAAAATAATAAAAAAATAAAAAAGTGTAGAGATTCCAAGTCACGTTAGTTCACGACGTTTCGATTGTTGGTATCTACAATCGTCTTCGGGTGATAACTTATACTTTTACTTGTAGGTTATTTCACTATCATTTCATTTCAGGTTTATTGTTGCTTAATATAATTGTTATTTTCAACTATTCTTTTTTAATTATTCTTTTTTACTTGTTTCAGGGATTTCAAATCATTTTATATAGTAGACAATGGAAGTCCGTACTAGTGAAATTCATCACGAAACATTGTCAATCACCTTCAAACTAAATCTCTGTATTTAAACGGTGTAGTAAGTATCATAGTAGTAAGTATCATTCAGCTTCAATTCATTAGTTTTTAAATATATAGCAATATTATGTAATGCTTCATTCATTTTTTTAATGCCTTTATCTATATATTTATCACTAACCGATAGTAGGGCATCATCAGCGAAATAATGTTCATATTCACATTCGTTACATTTGCTGATATCATTAATATAAATTAAGAATAGTAATGGCCCCAAAATTCATCGATTTTGGTTACCTGCTTCCTTCTTGTGAGGTAATCTCTGATCCAATCAAGTACTTTTCCTGTAATGCCATATTTCTTTTATTTTTTAATTAATATTTCACGATTAACCATTTCAAACGCACGTTTAAGATCTAAAAATACTTCTACAGTGTATATGCCTTTACCTCATTTTATCTTTCCATTCAGTAACTGTAAGCTGAAGTGCGGATTCGCATGAATGTCTGGCTTTAAAACCAGGTTGGTTTGTGAATAGTATGTTTTTTTTATTGAAATATTCCAACAGTTGTTGATATACTACTGATTCTAACAGTTTTTCAGCGCAAGGTAAAGTGTTAATTGGCCGATATTCATCACTTTTTTTTGTGTTTGGAACTTTTTCGATAGGCGTAACTGTACTTGTTTTTAGATCATCTGGAAAACTACCATTTTGTAACGAGGTGTTGACAAAATAACACCACATATGACCAATTACTTCAAAACTACTCTTTATAATTTTGCTCGATAATGCATCTACTTGTGATCCTTTGTTTGCTAAATTGGATATAATTACTTTCAATCCTTGAAGAGTACTATAAATACTAGGTACAATTGGAAACTAAATAACATCGAAATTAGAAAAATCATCCCTACGAATTCTGACCAAGCATAAAAGAGGTTTTGGACTATTGATTTCGAAAAAATCGTTTTTCAATATTCTACAGAATGTTCGAATATCATTGTCACTTTTTTATAATTTCGGACAAAGATAACTTCATACATCATACAAAATATATTGACCATTTGAAATTGTATATAATCCTGATATTAAATAATTCTATAGAAGTCGATTGATTTGTGAATAACACGAATAATTCTCATATGAATATGAGCTTGGAAATGGTATTTATTTCTTTAATCCTATTGAAGTATTTTTGAAATTGAGGTGAAAAGTTTTGTTATGTGAATTTGTTGTGGATATAATTGATTTATCAAAATTCAAATTCAACTTATCAAATCCCAACTAAAATAATATTAGTTTTGAGCCTTTGAAATTGATTTTTTTCAAAAAATACGTACAAAAAGGTGCTCAAATATTTTAATTGAAACAAATATCTCTGGTACTATCAAATATGAAATGGATTATTGTCTCAGATCACCAATGTCTTATGGCATTATACTTTAAATTTCTAATTTTGAAAAGTATTTTGATTATGGAAGATATCTGTTTCCATGAAATTTTGATATGTTTACACCACGATGAATTTTCATTGATGTAGAGCCCTAAAGCCTAGATAGATAGACTTAATAGTTTTGTTATGAAAGTTAATGGAGTTTCAAATCGATACATGATCTTTTTTTCTGCTAGAGATGAATGGTGATTTTTCATAAGTTAATGATAGTTTGGTCTGTTGGCAACAATGAAATTTTATCATGATCGAAAAACAGAAGAATATGGAATTTGAAACTATCGATGAAGATAGATAAAATTATATGTCCCCGTTAAAATAACCCAGTTAAATATTACATTAGGCTAAATTTATCGTCCTCCAAGAGAAAATATGAGAAATTTATCAATCACTTCAAATGGAAAGCTTCTGAATGACAGGGATTCTCAATTGGACTAGCCTATTCATGATATCATTAAACACGATGAAGAAAATTTTTTCATGTTGATTTTGAAACATTTTTAATATTTGTAATAAAAGAATTCTCACACAAGATATCATTAATAGATCATATGATAACCAATTCGGACAAAAAATGTGAAATTTCAGTTATAAACACTTCATTAAGTGGTCTTTGTTGATGAGAGAAACATCCACCTGATAAAACAGCAAATTGAGACAACTTTCTATTAACTTTATTTTCAACTTTCCCAAGAAATATTGGCTGTTGATATTAGGAAAATTCAAACTCAAAATGTCGAATGTGAAAATACTGTTCTTTCAATAAACATTTTTTAAAGTACCTACTTTATTTTTCGGAGCGAATATTATGTTTCTAAACTTGGCTGGCAGCTTACGAGTATAATATATGATTACACCATTATGCAAGATGCAACGTTTTTCAATTTCCATTTTTGGTCTGCATGGATGTAATTCCTGATATATTCTCGTGTGATAATCATGAATGAATTTTGAAATTTTTTTTCATTTTTTTCATATGGTGGGGTGATTGGAGGAACAAATTGCCAATATATAAAGTGATTTTGAATTCAATAACCATCTTGGTTTATATATATATTCAGTCGTTTTCAATTGAGCGTGGAAGTTTAAATATACATATTTAATTCATTCTGAAGTTTTTCAATGATTCAAAAATCGCTCATTCGCAGATCACTATATGAAAATTGAATATTTAAATCGAAAAAAAAATGAAATTGTAATATATCTGAAGAAAGATTGTTTGGGTAACAGGATCAATTTTTTCTCAAAAAAAAAACAATTGTTTTCTTGCCATCGTTTCGAATTCAATCAAATTCTTCTTCAGGGCTCTGTATTAATTTTCATAAACATACTTTCCACAAAACTTATACAATCATTATCGTTTCAAGTTTACAAGAAATAATGATTTCTAAATTAAATTACCGAAAAGTAGTTTCTTCGAGTTAATATTACTATTTTGATAACCATTAGATATATAAGATACATTTTGAAAAAATAAAGAACATTGCAACAACATTAACACACAACGACATGAAACAAATGAATGGCTTTATGTGTGATTGTGATACGGTGGTGTCTATTTTTTAATCACTGACAGAAAGGAAAGAATCGAAAAAAGGTAAATTATTTAGGTATTTAACTTATCAAATTGAAATATGCAGTATTAAGGCCATCGACATCTCTTCTAGTGCTAACACTATCGCATTTGAGAACATATATCAAGAATCTTTTGGATGAATATTGTTCAACATATAGAATAGTTAACATCTAGTTAACTGACTATAATATATGTTCATCATATAAGTGCGATGAATATGATTTCGTATTCTTTGAATAGTACCGATATTCAGTGACTGTTTTTTCAAAACTTTTTCAGTATGTTTATTCCAACAATGATTTTCATCAATATAGAGTCCAAAAAATTGTGTATGGTTTTTGTATATGATTTCATTACAAATTTAAACAAAAATATAAACAAAGTTCCATGAAACAAATGATATCAATAATAAAACATTATATAATTTGAAAATTGTTCTAGTGAAAATTAATGAAACTGAGAGACGATTCTAAATGATAGTTCAACAAAACTATATCTAAATCAATAAAACATCATGATGAATTTTATTATAAAGAAGTGAAATCCTGATGATCAATCATAGATGGTCCTATACAACTACTACAGTAAATTGATAAAAAAAATGAATTTTTGATTGAAAGCAGACTTATTGTGAAGAAACATTTAGAAATGCTTCAATAAAATCTGTATGGAAATCAATGTACGAAATTCTATAAAATAAAACCAGATTTGAAACAGAAAACATAAAAAATGTATTTCGGTGAGTGGCAGAAAAATTCAACAATCATATAATTATTGTTTGCTTCCATTTCTATCCAAGAAGTATATGGAATAATACTGAAAATATCTTCCACGTATTCGAAATCAACTGATTCAGAAGACATAAAAGAACTGATAAAATATGCAATATTAGCGTGAAAATTTTAAAATTGTGAAAACCAGAACTTGCACCAATGATTGCATTGTGTGCTCTTTCTACAAACTGTTCCGTTTACTTCCTTTTCTAGATCACGAACTGAATTGCAAATTCTCTCAGCCCTATCATACTAATATCCGACTACCAATACGTTGGAATCTCTTTTAATTTGAACATATACAGTGTGTCACAGCGGAAACTTGTCACCACCCTAATCTGCGAACTCGTGAAAAATATTTGAGATCTCTCAGATTCGTCGATTTTTATTTCAAGGGGGAACACTTTCACCGAATACATGTTCATTGTGTTGTCATCAGAATTTTCAAAGGAACTACTATACTTGTGATACATCACTTTGAAGAGAATTCAATCCCGAATACATCGTAGTTGTTGTGTTGTTGAAGTTTTAATGAAAACTGAGTTTTATCAATGTACTTTTGTACATTTCTCACATTTCTCTCACATTTCTCAATATTTCTGGAGTCACTGCACGACACTCCACAACAGTTCTCCTGCGTAGATCATCAAGAGAATTTGGCCATGTAATATAAACGTTGGATTTCAAATGACCCCATTAAAAGAAGTTTAATGGTGTTGAATCAGGAGATCTGGTTGACCATTCTATTGGTCCTCGCCTTCAAATCCATCTCCCTGTGAGATTGTCATCTAAAAATTGACGTACAGGTGCAACAAAATGTGGAGGAGCTCCATCTTGTTGGAAGTTGATCTGACCTTCAAGTAGACTATGATCGTCTTCAAGTAAATGAGTGGTTCTGCGGTTCACAGTTGTATCAAGAAGTACAATATATATTCGTTCGTTGAGGTTACTATCAATAAAATATGTACCTACAGTATGGTCTCCCAGAATGCCAGCCCAAACATTAAATTTTTGGGGAGTCTGTGAATGAGTTTCCCTGTACCAATAAAGATTTACGTCACTCCAGTATCTGCAGTTGTGCCTATTCACATGTCCATTTAAATTGAGATAAGATTCGTCTGAAAATCACACATTGCAGATGTAACACATGGATCAATAAGTCCCGAGACTAACAATGAAAACAACATTTTTTTTTACAAAATTTTTTTTTATTCATCAACATAATCTCCTTTTAGGGTGATACAATGGTTCCAACGCTTTCCAATTTTTCAATACCATGTTTATGAAAAAATGTATCTTTCGCTTCAAAATAAGTTTCAGTTTCAGCGATGACCTCCTCATTTGAGCCAAATCTTTTTCCCTGGAGCATTTTTTTAAGATCAGCAAAGAGCCAGTAGTCACTGGGGGCTAAATCTGGTGAGTATGGGGGGTGGGGAAGGAGATCAAAGCCCAATTCGTTTAATTTTGCCATTGTTTACATCGACCTGTGGCAAGGTGCATTGTCTTGGTGAAAATGGATTTTTTTCTTTGCATGTGCGGTCGTTTTTTTGCGATTTCCTCCTTCAAACGTACCAGTAAGTCAATATAATAATCACTGTTGATCGATTTACCTTTTTCGAGGTAGTCAATGAAAATCACGCCATGCGCATTCCAAAAAACTGACGCCATCATTTTGCCAGCTGACTGCTGCGTTTTCGGACGTTTCGGACGGCTTTCGCCAGCTGTGCGCCACTCAGATGACTGCCGCTTTGACTCTGGAGTGTAGTGATGTATCCATGTTTCGTCCATGGTCACGTAACGACGCAAGAAATCTTTTTTGTTGCGAGTAAATAGCGATAAACAGCTTTCTGAATCATCGACTCGTTGCTGTTTTTGTTCCATCGAAAGCAATCGCGGCACCCACTTAGAAAAAACCTTTTTCATGCTCAATTTTTCATGAAGGATAGTAAATACACTTCCATATGATATCTGTGTCATCTCAGCAATCTCACGGAGCTTCACTTTACGATCTTTCATTACAATTTTTGTCACTTCACTCACATTTTCGGTGTAACAGCTTCCACAGGTCTACCCGAGCGTTCTGCGTCATTTGTGTCGGTACGACCACGTTTAAACTCGGCAAACCACCGACAAATCGTTGCTTTTGATGGTCAAGAGTCCGGGTAACATTTTTCAATCCATTCTTTCGCTTGCACGGTGTTTTTACCCATTAAAAAATAATGTTTTATCAGAACACGAAACTCGGTTTTTTCCATTTTTTAAACAAACTACAAAACGACTTTACTCTAACCTCGATAACTCAGCTGTTTCTGGTCCGATCGACTTAAAATTTCGACACGTTTCAAGCAAAGGTTAGTACTCTAGAAAGACGTGGTTACTGGTTTACTAAGAGCGCCAACTCTGGGTTAGTCTCGGGACTTATTGATCCATGTAGTAATTATTATCACCAATGAGTGGTTGACCCATGATTTCACTAAACTCTGTACGATTGTCAGTATCATCTTCATTTAATTCTTATACATTTTGCATTTTATAAGGATGGAATTTTGCTTCTTTCAGAATTCGATGTACGCTGCTTTTAGATACTCCAGAAGTAGTATCAAGTTATTTTAAAGATTGAATGTTATCCATCACTGCATGTCCTACAACTGCAATAGCGACCCCTTCATTTCTCACAGGCTTCTCTCGTTCATGTTTTATATTCAGCACTGATCCCGACTCCATGAACGTATTCATCAATTGTATGACGTACTGATATGATGTGTTTTTTTTCTAGATGAATTTCTTCGAAAACTCGAGCCGCAGCTCTACCACGAAGCTACAAGGGATATTCTCTCTTATATAGTATGAATCATTTTCGAAAGTTTTTGTATTGATGAAGTTAAACATATTTTCAACGAGTCCTTGAAACTGGGTATTTTTCCAGATGTTTGGAAGGTTGCGAATATAATTCCAATCCCGAAAAAGAATGCACCTACTACATTCAGTGACCTACGCCCTATCAGCATTCTGCCCTCGTTCTCTAAAATATTCAAGAAAAAGTTTCCCGTCAAATAAGAGCTTTTCTTGAAGAATATCGAATACTCCCGTACGAGCGGTCTGAGTTTCGCAAAAAACACGAAACACAGACTGCCCTCTTGAAAGTAATCGACGATCTTGCGAGATTCAGAGATCATTCAAAAGTCACCATTTTAGTACTGCTTGATCAAATTAAAGTTTTCGATTTAGTTAATTTCGATTTACTCATCAGCAAGCTCAAGCTCATAGGATTCAATGACATTTCTCTTAAATGGATGACCAGCTATCTCAGAAGCCGATCACAGAGGGTCAAACTGGATGATTACTCATGGTCATCCCTAAAAGAAACAATCTCAGGTGTACCGCAGGAAAGTATTTTTAGGACCCTTGATGTTTTCAGTGTTTATTTTTGATTACCCCACTTTCTTATCACATTCTCAAGTACATCTATACGCAGATGATATACAGATGATATACAACAACAACACTTGATCGATCCTCAATTTTAGTAAACCGATGTATTTGAATTCACTTCAAAGTGATGTATCACAAGTATAGTAGTCTCATTGAAAATTCTGAAGTAAGGGGTGCTGGGGATGAGGGGGCTGACAACACAATTATTATGTATGATTTTCTGGTGAAAGGGTTCCTCCTTGAAATAAAAATCGACGGTTCTGAGCAATTTTCAACTTTTTTCACGAGTCCGCAGATTAGGGGGTGACAAGTTTTAGCTGAGACACACTGTAAATGAAAATGACGAAAAAGTGTATTATAAAACATAACTTGTACCTGTGCAGAAAAATGTTATGTAGGTGAAGATTCAATACCCCTGAATGTAGAAAAAAAGAACATTGTAAATACACAAATAGAAGCTGAATAACAGGATCGGTGTTAGAGCGGGCCATAGTTTCAAATCAACTGATGAATATGCAATGAAATAGAATGAAACATAAATAATCGCCATAGTAGTTTTGTGAAAAATATTAATAAAGAGAACTGTAGTAAATAAGTGTTCACAGACACATAGAACTAAAATTTGAGACGTCACAGATGGAGAACCAGTACCAACTCACTTTGAAATTATGAATGTGACCGGAATTCCACCAGTTTCGGCAACTGTTTGGAGGATAATTTGAAATGTTTTCTAAAATGAACCCATTTGTAAAGATATCAACAAGTGAAGCAAGCAAGATTGTGTATTTTGGTGTTATTAAAAGTAGTTACTTATTGAGTGTGCACTCATTTGAAGAATTAGTAGGCATAATAATATATATATTACTTATACATGTCAAGTTTCATCACGATCGGTTGAGCGATTTATCACTTACCGACCAACCAAAAAACATCCATTTTTATATATTAGATTTTCAAAACGCTGTATACGCATTTACATGGCATTGCATATAACTTACTACTTATAGTAGGTACACTGGTATATGATATTGACTAAAGGAATATAATAAAACCAATTAGACCCTAAAATTGTGAAATCCTAATCAAATAAAGGGAAGAGCACAATATCACTCTACACTACCCAATGGGATTAAACCAGGTAGTTTATTGCAGTTGATAAGCCAATAACGTTTAGAGTTACTTCAAGATGTTTTCTCTCTATTTGAGAAAAATTTGACTACAAATGAATGAATTACTGAAAAATTATCAAGAATCATTTATAACAATAATTTGATAATTATTGGGATCTAAAGGGTTCGTTTTTTAACGAGTTCATTCTGAAACTAATTGCTTTTTTTCTTCCTTGGGAAGCTTCCCAAGCCAAGCCAAAACCTTCTGTTCCCAAAAATAAATCCCTCCTAAATATATACCTTTCTTATATATAACACCCTTTCAATTTGATAATTATCATTGTTATATTCAATTCGAAGTTAGAAACTTGAGTAACCTAATCTAAATATTTTACGTTTTCTGAGATGAGTCAGATTGAAATTGGATAGTTAGATTACTTCTCATCATGAATGTGAGCACTCTTCTAACAAATCCATCAAGAAAGGATAATGAATGTCCATGATCATTTTAATTAGTGAAGCAGTAATGAACGTCGAATGATTAAAGTTTGATTAATGAAATGATGTCTAATTAGCACAGACTGGATTTAGAATAAAATTACTTGGATACTACGTTTCGTTATTATAATTTTGTCATGTTGGTTTTTTGAAGCCGGAAAAACTTCATCATGGTATGTAAAGTACTATCAATTGCGAACAAACAAAAGTTACATACAGTTTGAGTTGAAACGGTTATATTTTTAGTAGTGATTGATTTTTTAGAAAGAAAGTTTTTGGGTTTCTACTACTCGATCTTGTTAGAAAAAATGTGGGAATCTTCCAAAGAAAGGAAGGAAGCAATCGACGTCTATACATAGATCTGTAGATCACGCAAAGAAGTAACTTTCAGAGACAAACTGAAAGGAAAAACCCTCCTGAAACAGCTACTTTAATATAAACATTGGATTATACGAAAGAAAAATTCTTTCGAAAAAAAACTTTTCTATGAACACTGAATTATACAAAAAATACTTTTTTCTATTCAGTTTTTATTCCAAACATTCGTTATGAAATTAAATTAGATATCATTCGCAGGGTTTCTACACAATTTTCTGAGTAAAAGGTAAAAATTTCACGTACATGGTACACTGTCATCCTCACTGGTAGATATCGATGTTTCGCCCTAAGACCCAATTAACGGGCTCATCAGTACCAGTAGCTGCTTCAGGAGGACTTTTTCTTTCAGTTTGTGTCTGAAAGTTACTTCTTTGCATGATTTACGCATCTATGTATAGAGGTACTTCTTTTGAAATTGATCGCTTCCTTTCTTTCTTTGGAAGATTCCCACATTTTTTATATCAAGAGGGAGTAGTAGAAAGCCATGAACTTTTTTTTTACATACAATTCAAATGGTATTGAATGATACACTTCAATGGGATTGAACAATGGAATTTGCAAAATGCAAATATGCAATGTGTTTCAATATTTTTTATGTTTTAGACACAGTTTTCAGAAAATGGTGATAGTTGTCTTTGGAATATAATGGAACCAATAAAGATGTTGAAAAGTCTCTGAGAAAAACCAAAGTAGAATTTTATAGGAATAAAATTAGAATGCTGCTGATAAATCAATTGGGCTCCTATATGATTTGGCCACAAGAAAAAATGACCTAATTAGAATTAAACAGAAATCAAACACTCAATTTGTATTTTACTCGCATTGGAAAATTGCTCCCGTCTCAGTTTATTTATAATGATATAATATAATCCCTACATGTCAGTTTAGTGGAAAGCATCCGACAATTTGTAAAAATGTGAACTTTGTTACATTCGAGAAAATAATTATTGTGAATTGAATACGAAACATTCTTATATTCTAACTTCTTTATTCAAAACTTTATGCCTTTAGTATTTGGTACAAATATAGTTGAAAAAAATGAATAAATGATTGTCTTCCTGTCTAATATCAGGACGAATATTCAGTATTCATTGTCTTGAATCTTTCTTATTGTCATTGAGAATACGAACCTATGGATTGAGTTTGGCTATTAATAAGCCAATACCTTACAGAATTGCTGTTCAATTGAAACATATTCTGTGATTCTCATTTTCGAAATAGTTTCATGTCTACACGAACGAGATGAGCATAACTGACGAAGAGTAAAGAATATGACTATGAGAATCAGCATCTGCTGTGAGAAAAAGTGAATGAATTTTCTCAGAATCTATCACATGTCACGCACACACTGTGGGGTGTGTGATAATACCTCCAGCGTTTCCTAGATCCTATTAAAAAGTATACGAGTGTGTTCAGGAAGTCGACATTATGTAACTTGCGTCTTAAGCTAACACTTCCATGCGGTTGCCAGGGTTACGCCATCAAGATCGATGTTTCACCCCTGCGGGTGCGGCAGGGGGATGCTGTGATGTTCAGTGGCGTAGAAAAATAGACCGACACCATTACTCAGAAAAGCTGAATTCAATGTAAAATAATGGCTATGATTTGTGTCATGATAGAGCCATTTTAAAAATGTGGAAATGTATAGCCATGATATTTTAAAAGTATCGACCATTGCCAAATTGGATGATTTCCAAAGCTTCCACATCGAAAGATAGATATACCTTCTATTATTTCTTTTTTCTACTAATCCGTCTGAATTTTCTAGTTTTCCCAAGTCTTCACAACACCTTACAATAAGGAGTGACAGAAGACCTAAATACTTTCTAGCGAATAAAAAAAGGTACAGAATGTAATGGAGAAGAGACGAAATTAGAATATTGGAAAATTGCCGGCAACATAAAATTATTTCCAAGAGTTTGGAGACATTTCATATACCATCTACGTGGGATGATAACTTAGAAGATGAGGTGTTTAGGTTACAACTTTGCAAGCTCTAACTCTGGTTTCTCTTCAGTGCGAATACAACTTTCGCCAAGGCCTAACGGGCTGGATCATCTATACTCCGAATATTTTTCTATGTAAATCGCTAGGACTTCGCAAATGATGTCTTCTTACGAAGACATCATTTGTTGGGTCGAAAGAAGACTTAAACAACGAATATGGATGATAAAAGAGGCTCCCAAAGGCGGTTAGTCAAAAAGCCAAGCTTTGGCAAGAAATGAGTTTCATTTCATCTTTTTCTGAAGCTTGCAGCTCCAAACTAAGGCCCAAAAATGTTAGACTCAACTTTTGTCTGAAAAAAATATAAGATGTAAGCAATGTGAGCTTGCACATTTTATCTTACGAAAACGCCATTTATGGTTTCAACAGAGAAGTTAAGCCAGGAATAACACTTGTGAAAGTGGTTCCCAAAAGCGGTTTGTTGCAACCTGCTTCAGTTACTAGCCTTGCAGTGAAAGCTGCAGAGAAAGACAAAGACGAATCGACAACTCTCGTTCGGCGGTCGATGTCGAAACTTGGCTTCGAATTCCACGTTTATCATTGATATTCGTGGTTTCTCTTTGGTCAATGCCATAAATGACTTCTTCGTAATAAGAGATGTCCATGCTTATTTATATTCAGGCTTGTCATTGGAATATAGTTGAGTCCAACAACGTATTCGTTGTTCAGCCTAGCACCATTGATGATACCTTTGGCAAGTTGAAATATAACTGTCTGGTGTGGGGTCACGAATGCTTTATATTTGGACCTCGCACAATGTAAACTCCAACGAAAAAAACCAGAATTTTTATTTTCACATGTTAAATTTTAAATCCGCCAGTTTCGTTGAGAAACTATTCAAGGAATGAGAATCGTAAAAAACCAATAAATATTATGTTTATTTTGAACAAAATTCACAATGAGTTTGAACCTCTCTTGTTGAAAATAGAACAGTGTTTTTATTAAGTAATCCGAAGGACATAACCTTCAAACTATTCTTTTTTTTACCTTATATAATTTATGGGTAAGTATCCTCTTATTATTTGTCATGTTTTATTCTTCATTGATTTATGACATTTTTTTAAGTTCACAATTTTGATGGACCATAGCAAACAACTTCCCAAAACATTTTCCCGAATTTTTCAGAGCATAAAATTTGCCGATTCCAACCATTTTTATTTTCAGATCCATCACAATATTTATTATTCCAAATTTGGAAAAATGTGGATAAATCCAAGAAAACGGAATCAATTTTAGGTCTTAGTTTTAGAAAATATAATATTTTGCGTTCAACTGTAAATAGCATTCATCCAAATACTTTCCCTAGTAATTATTAATTAAAAAAAAATCGAAATCAACGATTACTCAGCAAAAGATGTGTCTGATAATTATGCTGCGATATATTTGTAGAAATTACTTAATCAAACAGCAGAATATATTATCAATATTGTTATAGCTATATAGTATACATTATTATACTATTGTTACCTTGTTTTGAGTAGAAATCAGATAATGAAAATGTTCATTTGAGAATAACTAGGGGTTAATGATTTTTGTCAATTATCATCACTAATTGATTGCACTGTGCCGTGTTCCGAAAATGTATTTTGAGAAAAAAATTGATTACCTGTGTAATATGAATTTGAATTTATACGTTTACTATTTTTCATAATATTTTTTATAATAATTAATATTTTTACAGACTATACAACAAAGCATTTGATCAAGTAATTATATATTCATGACTAAAATAAACAATGATTTCCACTGAAAACTATAAAAGTCCAACTCAACAGCAAGGAAAGCTTCCGGAATATGAAATATCTCAGAACTCAAAACAATAACACCAAACAATATTCGTGTTACAAATGGTCTAATATAATGTTTTCATACATCTTCGTTGGAAATAGAGAAAGGAGTGAATTCTGAAGGACTATTGTGAGGAACACCATAAATTTCAGTGACAGTTAGCCATTAGGTGGCGTAATGACGCCCTGCTGACGTGTTGTCTCACTTGATGGTTTCTGCCAGGCGAACGACGGCAGCAGTATATAGGAGGTCTTTCGAGAAGGGTTTTCACAAAGTTACTGGATCTTGTTTACAGAAACTGGCCGTCGCAGGGTAACGTAAATTGTCAGTCAGAGATTCGATAAATTAAAAAAAACTTTTGTCTTGATAAATCCACTTTCCAAGAAAGCAATAAATGAAGGCGTGTCTTCACTGAATAGTTCACAAAATCAAAGTAGGTCAAGGCCCTAGTATTGTTTTTTGATAGTCAGAACTGATGTATTTCTGGTTCCCGTATTTTAAAAAAACTTGGTGTCAGTAATGTTCACCTGGTATTGAACTCAGTCTTTTTTGTATAAAATGATTTCACCTTCTCAAAATCAAAATGCTATTTGAATAAAAATCTAATATAAAGGGGCAATTACTAAATTTGTCCAGAAATTTTACTATGTAGTAAAAACGCTTACTATAAAATTGGAAAAATCCCTGTCTGAATTTTATTCAATTGCAGAAACATTTCTCGCAAGTTACTGAAATTTGTTTTTTTTAGTGTTTTTCCATTTCAGGGGAGGGATAACCCAAATATGCCAGAATATGCCTAATACCTCAATAACATTCAGACAATATTAAATTTAATATGTTATTTCATCATTGTTATGATTAAAAATGTGAGGACTGCCTTAGTGCAAGCACAAGCACAAAATTATTCCTTCAAATCTAAATCGACCCTAGGATTTTGAAAGTTATTTCCTGTATATGTTTTTTTGAAATCTATTGTGTATCATATCTGGACATTTCATTCTTTTGATGATTGTTGAAGGAAATACACCTGTTTCCGATTGAGGCGTTTTTCAAACGTGAATTTATTGGGCTTTGGGGACTGAAAAGGATGATTTTTTGAAACATTGTACACATTTTTTCCATTGATCATTCAATTTGCAGGCGAAATTTATGAAAACGAATTACTGACTAAATACATTCTACAGTGGTAGTCGGTAACTCATCTTTGTTCATTTTTGAGATTGTGGAAGTCCAAAACACAGTAAGAACATGTATACTCCGTTTCGATTTTTCAGGCTTACTACAATGAAATAAAATAAAGATCCAACATTTTCAGTACATTTCTGTGAGAGAAATCAATCATTGAAATATAAAATTTGGCAGAATCATGTTTCCACAGCAACAGAGTTAAAAATGATTTCCACCAAGTTTTTTGAGTAAATTTAAATTTTTATTTTTCACTACTAATGATAGTGGTATATGAGTTGATGTTCAAGTATTTTTGTTCACCCCACAACTAACTGTATCTTTCTTTCAATTAAATAAGGTTTTTCTATAAGAGTGCTCACCATTCCTGCTCTACCGTGAGGTTCAATAACTCACCTTATACTTTCATTGCCAATTTCAACTCCAAAAACACAATAATTACTGTACCAAATTTCAACCTACTGCGGATTTATGTTCATAGTGACTTTCATTCTTGAAATGATCTTAACAGATTTCAGTAATTGAAATCACACCAAAGTATTCATGAATTAACACCACACACCGCTGTTTTTTTAATAAAATTAGCCTTTTGTTTAAAAGTTGAATATATATATATATATATATATATATATATATATATATATATATATATATATATATATATAATATACCTGGTCTTTCTTACTGTATCCTCTTCCCTGTTATTTTCATGATTATTTTCTATTAATCATTTGAAAATAGAACTTTTAGCTGGTGATGATCAAATGTATTGCCAAATATGCGCCAATCTAACTGACTATGAACTTGCAAACAGGAACAAATTAACTTTGTAATGGGTGTCAGAGCATTCAGGAAGACAATATTAAATTTAATATGTTATTTCATCATTGTTATGATTAAAAATGTGAGGACTGCCTTAGTGCAAGCACAAGCACAAAATTATTCCTTCAAATCTAAATCGACCCTAGGATTTTGAAAGTTATTTCCTGTATATGTTTTTTTGAAATCTATTGTGTATCATATCTGGACATTTCATTCTTTTGATGATTGTTGAAGGAAATACACCTGTTTCCGATTGAGGCGTTTTTCAAACGTGAATTTATTGGGCTTTGGGGACTGAAAAGGATGATTTTTTGAAACATTGTACACATTTTTTCCATTGATCATTCAATTTGCAGGCGAAATTTATGAAAACGAATTACTGACTAAATACATTCTACAGTGGTAGTCGGTAACTCATCTTTGTTCATTTTTGAGATTGTGGAAGTCCAAAACACAGTAAGAACATGTATACTCCGTTTCGATTTTTCAGGCTTACTACAATGAAATAAAATAAAGATCCAACATTTTCAGTACATTTCTGTGAGAGAAATCAATCATTGAAATATAAAATTTGGCAGAATCATGTTTCCACAGCAACAGAGTTAAAAATGATTTCCACCAAGTTTTTTGAGTAAATTTAAATTTTTATTTTTCACTACTAATGATAGTGGTATATGAGTTGATGTTCAAGTATTTTTGTTCACCCCACAACTAACTGTATCTTTCTTTCAATTAAATAAGGTTTTTCTATAAGAGTGCTCACCATTCCTGCTCTACCGTGAGGTTCAATAACTCACCTTATACTTTCATTGCCAATTTCAACTCCAAAAACACAATAATTACTGTACCAAATTTCAACCTACTGCGGATTTATGTTCATAGTGACTTTCATTCTTGAAATGATCTTAACAGATTTCAGTAATTGAAATCACACCAAAGTATTCATGAATTAACACCACACACCGCTGTTTTTTTAATAAAATTAGCCTTTTGTTTAAAAGTTGAATATATATATATATATATATATATATATATATATATATAATAATATACCTGGTCTTTCTTACTGTATCCTCTTCCCTGTTATTTTCATGATTATTTTCTATTAATCATTTGAAAATAGAACTTTTAGCTGGTGATGATCAAATGTATTGCCAAATATGCGCCAATCTAACTGACTATGAACTTGCAAACAGGAACAAATTAACTTTGTAATGGGTGTCAGAGCATTCAGGAATCACAGGTAATGATAAAGCTGATGAATGCGCTAGACGCTAATCATCAACTTCATATATAGGTCCTGAACCAGCTCTGGGGGTATCAAAATCATTGGTACGAAACCAGATTAGGACATGGACCAGTAGAGCCTTCATTAGGGAACCGCCCGAGAAAAGAACCGAAAAACTACTCCATTATAGTAGGATTACAGGGTTACTAACCGATCATTGTCTGCTTAGAGGACAACTGAATAAAATGGGGCTGTACAACTGAGACCTCAGCTGCAGATTATGCAACGAAGGGATAGAAACAGCTCTACACATCTTATGCGAATGTGAGGCACTGAATCACAGGAGGCAGGTAATATATGGACGTACGAAATTACGTCCGGATGAATATGTCGAACATCCAACACGGAACCTGTACAAACTAGTACAGGGAACGAGACTCATGAAATGGGTGTCATGAGAAGATGGGAGAATAAACGCAATAAGCCCAAGATGCTGCAGTGTTTTCTGGAGACTTGGACAAGTCAGACAGATCCCAAAGTACCAAAAAAAACTGACTATTATGAAACAACAAGTACAGCTGAGGCACCAGTCAATCTAATAATAACACTGATGATCCTCAAACATGACTCAACCTTTGACGGAAGCACCAAACTCTAACGAAAGTTTGAAATAGAAGAAAACTTCAATCTAGCAGACCACTATTATAATCTTCATGCAGTCATTGTACAATGTGGTTCTATCGTTGAATCTGGTCATTATTACGCATTGGTCAAGACCAAATGGACTGATAGTCGTGTCACTCAACATTCTGGCAACATCTTGAATTCATTGGAGCCTCTGGAGACACACCACATTTTGTTTCATGGGAAAGAGGACATTGGCAGATCAAGATCTTAAAATGATGTGGTGCTGCAGGTTTTTCCGGGTTTTCCTGCAGCTAAAAAAGAAATACTGCATCAGAATCAATCAAGTCGTCCCAAGCAACAATTTTTTTTTTGTTTCATAATTTTCATTATTTGTATTACTTTTTTATATGTTTCTTCTGTAATTAAAACAACAACGATTTAATTATTCATTTCTCACCACCCTAATTTCATATTCGATGGGAGTTACCTTTGATTTTGACTGTTTTAACTTCCTTAATATGAATTCGCTAGATATCTTAACTACCTTCACTAAATATCGCCTTTCCTTTATAGTCAGATAGCACTTTACGAGTATACTGTTTAGCCACTTCATGATACTAGCTTTATGACACTGAAAACCGACACCCTTCATCGGCTCCCCAGTTTCGAACAATGATTGGAAATATACGGCTGTGATTCAACTCATCAGGATGAGATGTGAGAGACGTATCAGAAATATTCCGATGAAAATGTTTCATTAGAATAAATGTTATCATGAAAAATCTTAAGTGATTTGTTTGAAACATTTGGAATTCCTTGGATTATCGTAAAAATTATATTCTCTAAAAAATAATTCTAAAATACAAATCATGAAATTATAAAACAACAACAAAAATTAATTGGCGTTCTGGGGCGACTTCATTGATTCCAGTGGCGCATTTGCTTTTTCAGCTGCAGGAAAACCCGGATCGTCTGAAGATGTTGATTTGCCAATATCCTCTTTCTCATAAAATAAAATGTAGGGTGTTTCCAGAGGCTCCACTAAATTTTACTGCATCGCCAGAACACTTAGTGACACGACTATCGTCAAACTTAAACCAGTCCGTATCGTCTTTGACCAAGGCGTAATAATGACCAGATTCAACGCCACAACCACAGTGAATAATGACTGCATGAATAGTATAACAGTGGTCTGCTAAATTGAAGTGTTCGTCTATTTCGAAACTTCGTAAGAGTTTGGTGCTTCCGTCAGAGGTTGAGTCATGTTTGAAGATCATCAGTGTTATTATTAGATTGACTGGTGCCTCAGCTATACTTGTTTTCTTATAACAGTTAGTTAGTTTGGCGCATGTTTGGCAATACAGTCGATCATCACCAGTTAAAAGTTCCATTTTCAGATGATTCAACAATAAGCTTTGCACGGGCTGGTTATTGGTCATATTAGGAAACGCTAGTTGAAGTTCGTTTTTGCTAACTCTTGAACATTTACTACAAAGTAAACAAGTGAGAATTTTTCCAGCAAAAGATTTACGAACACAAGACGAGATAAACTGTACGGAATCATTCAATACAGAGTGGTCAGGAGTATTTATTCTACTATTGTTTTGCTCAACGAAGAGTATTCAACAAGAACCCCAAGAATTAGGAACGATCCTCTTGTTGTCCTAACGAGTATCTAGTGGACTTCAAAGATTCCACGAAATCGGTTGGAGGAAAAGCTGATACATTCTTACGAAACTGCAGCTGTAGCTGTAGGAAACATTCTCGTTCATCATTAAAACCTCGTTCTTGAAATTCTTCGCCATGAACAACACTTGTAAAATACTAGTCATGTAGCAGGTGTTTCCTAAATTATCTAATCCAATTTTATCCTCAAGTTTTTCAGGACAACTCTCTACTGATTTGTAAGGAAGAACATGTTTCACAGAATCTGCATAAGAACTATTTCTCAAGCTGCAATCGATCCTTCCAAATGATGAAGGGTTTCGTAGAGGGATCGATTCGGCTCTTGCTGCAAGAAGCTCTTCCTCTGAAAGGGAATCAGAACCACGAGGACTGCAACTTATATTTGGGGGTCAACAATGACCTAAGTCCATTGGCCGCACTGAAAAAGAAGAAGGTGGATCAATCACTTGCGAATTAACCTTGATAGGAGACTGATGAATATTCACATATCTTGGCTTGTTTCGAAGACATTTTAGTTCCATACTGAAATAAGGGCAATTCATGATTTCATCGAAATTATGTGAAGGAATCATTCCAAGGACCGAAGCAGCATTACCATGTTGAATAGCAATACTAATTCTTTCAATAAATTGATGAATGTAGCCGTTACTACGTGCTAGGAAATCATAATGAAGAAAAGAGAATTGAAACTTTCTATGTTTTTACCACTTTTATTTGTAACTAACGTTACTGCAGTTTCGTCTTCTAAGGACATTTTCAAACTTGTACATTAAACTGTATAATGTATAAGTTTGAAAATGTCCTTATAGGACGAAACTGCAGTAACGTTAGTTACAAATAAAAGTGGGAAAAAAATAGAAAGTTTCAATTCGCTTTTCTTCACTAATTCTTTTTATCAAAAAAGAGGTAGGACGGTGATCTTTCGTTGGAAAATAGCAATGGAATCGGAAATAAATATGAAAACATAAATTACATCTCTCAATATTTCAATGATCCTCCTCACTGTATTCTAATCATTCTGAGACACTCAGTATATTCCAGTAATATACTCATATGTGGCAGGATTTATATAAGAGATCATCCATATCTCCTCCTGATACAGATCTATGAAAATAATTCACTTTCGAAAGTTTTCAATTAGTCATTGAGCCGTTGTCTTCTGCTAAGAGCGCCGGCTTTGTGAGTAAATACCCATCATGCCATACACAGGGTATTTTGTCCAATTACTCAAACTATGCTGTAATGAGATTTTCTCGCCTTCGCCTAGAGATTTAATGAAATTATATTGTAACTCGCTATTACAATCACAGGAAAATACACCCAGGGTACAAAAGTGGGAGTTTAATTATACGTGACGAATTTACAAACTTTATTACACTTTTTCATGTACTTTGAAAATTCACAAAATCACTTGGGTCTTGTCAAGGATGTACTTATCGAGGATCTTGTCGACGAAATAGGATCAACGAAAATATTTAATGGAATATTTAATGGTATTCATACTTCCTGAATGGATGAATGGGGGAGTATCAATATAAAATCAGGAAGAGAACTTAACTTCAACAAAAATCAAACTCACATAAATCGAAGATGCAACCTCAACCTTTAAAACGTAAAAACTACAAAATATTAATTTGAATCTTACGGTTGAAAAGGCAATCATAATGTGAATGAAATGGTTAAAGTTACTGAGGATACACTATAAAACACACTTTTGTCTATTTTCTATCTGTAGAGCAGGGAGGGTGAGACCTGAGAGTCTCATCTTCCTATTCACACATCCTGCATAGAGATGTGTCCACTAGCCCCATATTATAGAGGTACTTTTGTCTATTTCCACAATAGTTTTATATTTGTTGACTTGTTTCGGTCATTATACCATTTTTATAGTGTATCCTCAGTGAACATGAATTTCCACAAACTAAACAAATCGTCAATCAAAGAAGTTGAAGTAACTAACTTATTCATTTGATGAGGATTAATATCATATTCATCTATATTATTCCTGGAAAATGGGGACTTTTTTGTAGACCCATAAAAGAAGAACAATATGGGATGAATAGCAATCCAGTTGAATTTCAAGATCAAGTAAAAACTAGAAAAGTTGATATCTGGGCGCCTAAAAAGCCATAATATATTCAAATAACACTTCATTAAGAGGTTTTCAATATACAGTTCAGGAAATTTGAACCTATTTTCGAGTTTCTTCGTTTAGTCAAATTGTATTAGATTCATTTTGTTGGAGAGAAATACAGGTATATTTGAGTGAACAAGGATGCGACTTATTTTGAAGTGGTTTCCTCACTTTGAAAGAAACTTTGTGATATCTGTTTAAAAAAATCTGTTTTTCCGTTAATATGATTAGAAAGTTTCTGCATTAGATCGTGAGAAGTTCATTTCAGAAAAAAAACTCATGATGAAGAGAACCGAGGCCAAGACTGACTTTTGTAGAACCTCAGTATCAAATTCAGTATTTGTTTGAAGGTGATTGACAATATTTCATGATGAATTTCATTAGTTCGGCCAACTCCGCGGCCAACTCCGGCCGCGGAGTTGGCCATTTTTCGCTTGATTATGGGTTTCCATATGTTGCGTATCTTTACGCTGAATACATTGTTGGACAACATGTATGCGGCTGCTTTGAATTTCCTCCTGAACCAGTGTTCCTCCCTGTGTATGATCTCAGCTTGGGACCACTCGATGTTATGTTGATGGGTCCAAACATGCTCTGCTATTCCTGATTTGCTGGTTTCTCTTCGCTTTGTGTGTTTCTTGTGCTCGGCAATGGGAACTTTCAATGGCCTCTTAGTTTCACCGATATAGGATTTTCCACACTCACAGGGTATTCGGTAAATGCAATTCTTGGAATCGCAGTCCGCGTTTGGTGGCCTGGTTTCCGTGAGGCTGCTACGGATAGTGTTTCCGGATCTGAAGCAGGTTCGGATGTTGTATTTGGACCCAATTGTTCTTATCCATTCCGATAATCCTCTGATGTAGGGAAGTGCAAGCACTGGTTGTGACAGCTTCTGTTCCTTGCGAGGCTCCTGCTGTCTTTTAGCCAAAGTCTGTTCCACCATTGCTTTGGAGTAGCCATTCCGTTGAAGATCACTTTTGATGATGTCTAGTTTCTTTTCGAGATCTTCCTTCGTATTACAGAGCCCAAAAGCACGGTCTAATAGAGTCTTGATGATTCCTCTTTTAGTCGATTGATGGTGGTTAGATTCGTGGTTCAGATACTGTCCCGTGTGATTGGGTTTTTGGTATACAGATGTTTCCCACTTAGTGTCGGTCTTCTTCACCAATACGTCTATGAATGGCTATTCGTTGTTGACTCCTTCTCCATTGTGAAAATGATGAAAGGTATTACGCTGTTGAAGTGTTTCAGGAAGGTGTCGAGTTCAGTATTTCCATGGTTCCATATTTTTTCTTGTATTGGTTGTATTATTGTATTCATCAATTTCAGTAGTCGGGAATTCAAATCAACTCGCAATTTTTCAAGCTGATGAGTCGCGACTGACATTTGACTCATCCACCTGAGTTTTATATCTTCAATTACATAATTATATAACTTCAAATTGGAAAGGTCATGACAAATAGTAATTTTATAAGATCATTGTGAAAATGAATAATAACAGTTGAAGTGGTGTTTTCTTTATTGAAATCGTCTTAACTATTGACTGAAATATTGAACTGGAAAATTATGATGAAAAATTTGCCAGTGAAATAGACTATATTCTCAATGACTCAAAACGAAAATTTGATGAAGGTGGTAGGAGATAAGTATTTGTTTAGTTAACCAAAACTTATCCCGTTACCCCGTTAATCGGCCATTTGAGACTTTTACTGTTATTTAGATAATATATTATCGATACAGCTAGATTTTCTTTCCTTTATTCTAGTGTAATCATGAATATTTACAGAAACACCAAAAGAATTCAGCAAATATAATAGTTCATTCAGCATGGTATCATTTATGATTTCAAAATGAATATTAAAATCACCCAAAATTATGACTCATTCGTCCACTATCGAAAAATGTTCCAATAGGCGTCCTAGGTTTTCCATAAATATCTTGAAATCTCCAGAAGGAGATCTGTATGAAGTGATGGTCCTGAATAAAATGCCACAGAATTCAGAATGAATTTCCACGCTGAATAAATTCAAATTGATATACCCAGGGATATTAGGAATCACACGATAAAAGGTAAGACCTTGTTAGTCCTTTGCTCGCACAAGTTTCTCAACTTTTGTGAGTTGTCGTTCGTATGGGGGCGACAGCTGATTAACGGAAAAACAGATGTTGAAACAGATTTTTAAACAGATTAATCGTTTGTAAATTATTTTTATTCTGCCAGTGCTCGGTTGAACACAACACATCAAACTCAAATTCATCAAGAAAAAACGCTATTTATTATAATTTATTTGACAAGCATTGTGTGCTTATCTGGAACATACTTACCAAATAGGTACAATTTGTGTCACCTGAAAGGTTACTTTATCTGATAAATATGCTGTATTTCCATTTGAAATATCTACGTGTGTACCTTTTGATTGTTGGATATCTGAAAATTTGGTCTAAACTTTAATCTCCGAATAACTGCTCCAGTTGACCATAAGGATGGATCATAAATTTTTTCAACATGTTCTAGTGAAAAAGATATTTCGTAAGTTGACATATGCTCAGTGCGATTCCACTCGTCACAAGTAAAATTAATTTCCGGGTAATTTTTTTTAATGTGCTTAGCAGATCGTCTGGGGCTAAACGGGATACATGAAAAAATATTTTTTGGGCACTGTCCTAATAATTCTATTGTCATTTGCACCAATAATCACTTTCTCTTTTTGTTGTCTGAGGAATTCCGCTTGTGATTAAAATTTCTGGTTTTGTTGATTTTTTTTCTCTGAATGAGGGTCCACTGGTTTTTGTAGTCACATATATTCTTACTGTTTTCACTGCATCACTAAAAGGAACGTTTTTTATTTAGTCAGACACATTATTTGTTGTATGTTTTCGTACTGTTTGCTTTGGTGGGATTTGATTTGAAGTACGACTTGTAGATGGCATCTCATGTACTGCTGGGGATGAATTACTATTTAATTGCTTTATAACAAGATCAAGTTTTCCTGTTCGTTTTTCTGAATTACGGGTGAGCCTACTCACAAGTCCTAGTTCACTTTTCACAGATTCCAATCGATAATTTCATTTTTTTTTCATCTTATTCAGTTCAGTAGTGAACGGAGCAACCTAACTTATCGCGGTCATATAGAAGATATTATCTTGGAAACAATAGATGCAGATTTGATGAAATTTGCATTATTTCCTGAGATGAAATGCATGTAAGTCATAAAAAACGAATGGTCGTAGTCCGACTGAAATAGCGTGGAAAAACATAGATTCAAACAAACACGTATATAAACATATGCGTAAAATTTTTGTGTATTTCTTTGGAAGCTCTAATGAATTATATTGCATAATTAATTCGATATGTAAAATTAGAACATCTGCCTACTGAAACAATTTTCCCACACCAGACAATGCAACGGAAAAAAAAAGTCTAGGATTTATGAAATAAGTTGTGAGAATTCCGATGAAAAGTATATTGGGCAAACTGAGCGAACTATAATAACACTAGCTAACAAATAAGAAAAAAAATGCAACTTATATTATTATGGCTATACATGAGAGGTTAAAGCATCTTGACTGCGACTTCAACATCAAAAATTTTCCATCACGTAAAGATTTTGAGTTATAATTATTTTTATTTTATACAAACATTTTCACATATTATAGGAAATATAAGATCAAAACAAGAAAAAAAAACAAAATATTTTGAGGATAACAGACTTTATCTACAATAAACATGATAAAACATTCAAATGAAGTCTTTTGTACATAACCTTTTTGCAAATGTTGACTTTCGTCCATATGTTTCATCGTTTTCCCTTATAAAAAAACCAACAAATATCCCTCATCATTGCTGCATCCCATCTGCCTTGGTAACGTTGCTCCATTGTCAGTCTGTCTTGGTGTAACCTTTCCCCTTGTTCGTCACTGACAGCACCCAAATTTTCTGGGAAAAAATTTATCAGTAACTCCAGTTTAATGTGTAATGGAGGTAACAAAACGTTTTTGGGATTAACAATTACGTTAGCTTGACCTGGAATATATTTATCCCTCGGAGGTCATTCATTCACTTGATAATGGCTCTGTGTTGCCCTATTGTTCCAAAGGCAATGAAAACAGCAAAACTTCGTATATCCACCCTGAAGACCTAGTAACAGTCCTGACTTTTAGGTCACCACATATTTGCCACTTATTATTGCATTTAGAATAAGTGACATACTTTCGTGTGTTTCCTTCATGGCAAGTGCATGTGCAAGAGGAATAGAGGGTCTTTTGTTACAATTATGGAACAGAACAGCTTTCAAACTTGTTTTAGACGAATCTATAAATAAACAGGTTATGTGCAAATCCTAAGTTTTCCATCACGCCATTTGCATTTACACAAACACAAATTTTTATCCTGCATAGTAAAAAACGAAAATGGTTCATGGTTACGGTTCCTAAATATTATATGTAACTTTGGTTTTAGGGGATAATAGTTCAGCAATCTCTTTGTGGAGGTCCTGAACTAGGTCATTTAATTCAGGTTGTTCGATTAAATGGGGTGTTCTTCCTTCACTCTCGGGAAAATAAGGACCGTCTTTTTTTGGCACATCATGGGAACCTGCCTGGTCATCATACATTTCCAAATCTTTCTTCCAATTTGCCGGGGTGTTGGAACTGGCAAACCTCCATGAATTTCCGGATATATAATTTCGTGTTTGCTCTTTCTTGAAAAACCAGACACGTTTGTCATGCAAAAGTAACAGTCGTTGTAATGATTTGTTGTTTCTCACCAAATCATTGTAATTGCAAAAGGTATAGAAGAGTGTTTGCCATTTAACCGGTTACTTAGATTTGCTGTACAGGTTTGGCAACATACGTGAGGAGCCCAATCCCGATCTTGATCACCAACAACACATCCAAAATTCTTATGGTAAGCTACTTTGGTCATTTGATTATTTGGCCGTTTCTGCGATTTAGGAGTAAACTACATATATAGCAAAAACTATTTGCGGGATTAACGCAGCCACGTTTCTGTAGTTTGGACATGTCGAGTTCAAATATGTGATACTACGTTTACAGGTAACACTAATATAATACTTTTAATATTCGCGTGTGCTCACCTCGCTTCTCTAATACTAACGCACCACTACTCGCGTTAAACCAATATTGATGATCTGATTGTTAACCTGCTACTTTTATAGCGGTTCCGTATTTCTGGTATTTTCTGGAAACTTCGAGTATCGGAAGTTCGAGAAGCGGCGTTACAAGTCTCATATACAGCGGAAGTAGATTCTAATACTGGGCAGAGCCACTGTGTTGCCAGATTTTAAACAATTTCCTCAATTCAGGGGGAAAGCAATTTTGGAATGTCGTGTTCATTAAATTTTTGTGAGAACAATCATAACTCAAAAATCTTACGTGTAAGGAAATTTTTACTAAAATTTTCGCATTTAGGGACCAAAAACAACAACAAGAAAACATTACGACTGTAAACTAGTGTGACTTGGTACAAGGAACATGTTTCACATATTTGGTTTCATATAACAGAAAAGTCAAGTGTCGCTGAAAATGCCCTAGAGAACGGCCATAGAATAAGACTTTTTGAAATTGTTGAGACCGTTACATGACAACTGGTTTCTGGATGAGTTTAGAAATCGAAAACTATAGGATGAGTGGCAAAAATCCCATTCCAAACAGCCACTTGTTTACTCTAGTACGTAATAATTACGAGTAGAAGACATGAATAGATTAGGTATCATAACATTAGAAACAATTTAACTCGGACAATATATACTAGGAATTGAATGAATGATCCTCATTAGGAAAGGTGATGGTTCGTCAAGATGTATATAAAAACATTAAGATATCCGTAACATTTAGTCTCAGACACCTCCTGGTGTACAGGTGTGCAGTATTTTAATAGTAGCAGTTTCATTGATGAACTAATGTGATTAAAATCTTTCTTTTTATGCAGTCGGTAATTCCTTTTTGAAGTCAGTGAAAACATTTTTCACGTTCCAAAAATTCAATCAAAATACAATTCCACCTTATAAATCAAAGTGAATTGCAGAAAGTTCTCTAAAAACACGGAGCCGAATGTTCGTCGCCCTAGTTTTTTCATCAAATTAGTTAACATTTTCAGTGGGAGAATTTCACTGGAAATTGGAGAAGTTTCTAACTGAAAATTCCAAGAAATCCTTTTAGGACGTAATGAACATTTTTGTGAAGGTACACAACTTGGGCGACTTTCTGAAAAGAAACGCCTGTTTCAGACAGCTTCCTCCTATTCACTGAATAGGAACTAATGATGGTCATAAAAGTTCACAGTTGGAAAGCTGGCCTCTAATAGAGCTGTTTATATACAAGGTGGTTGGTTGTTCAACTAGTGCTCTTTGTTGTGATATTTCAATTTTAGATTTTGAATTGGTCTGTTTTAGGGTACTTTTTTATTCGAAATTCAATATTTGTATATAGGTTATTTCTATTGTCTCACATTTGTTAATTATTATTATGTCGCATCGCTGGAAGAGAATGATACTTCGAATATATTTAGAAAGAAACCTATTTTTGGTTTCAAATGTTTTGCAACATTAGTAAAATAGGGCTATTAATAATAATAATGATAATAATAATAATAAAGTCTTTATTATTTCCTCTTTTAATACATAAAAAAATCCTTCATAATATATTTAAGAAAATAAAGGGCGAAGTTCAACTCGGCAACGGAGAGTGCTACTCTGTTGTTCTTCCACTTAACCCTGAAAAATACCTATGCGTACCTATTGAATGCTACAAAAGAACAATGTATAAAAAAATATTAAAAAATGTTTATACAGTTTTTGGTGAAAGCGGCAGTTTTCAACCTTGTTATGTGAAAATAATAAATAAAACCTTCTGATAAGTCCTGAACAAAAGATTTTTAAGTTGGGTTTTGAAAGTTTGGATACTTCCTGTTTTGAAATTTGGTGGGATGAGATTATATATCTTGCAAATCTGGTAACTGAACGATCTCCTGAAGAGTTCAGTTCTGAATTAGTGGTGATAACATACATTCCTCAGTATATCATTAGAAACTTTGATTACAAATATGATTTGTAGAATTTGCAAAAATATTTTTCCAGAATTTCTAAGAACTGTAACCATTTTCGTACATGTTCCAGAATGTTCAGTTTTTTAGACTGTATGTAGAAATTTGAAAAAAGAAAAAGTAGGCTGATGTAGGCAGTATTGACTACAAGTTTTCAAATACCAGATCCCAAGTCAGTTTTCAGATACGTTGTAACGAGTTTGTTTCAACTTCTAACGAGTTGATTCCAGTATTGAAGTAAATATTATTGGTAAATACCAAGCCAACCCTCCTGAATAAGACGGAACATCATGGATGTTCCATGATGAATTTCAATAGTTCGGACTTCCATTGTCTGATATTATATAAAATGATTTGAAATCCCTGAAAGAACTAATAAACAAGGAAGAAATAAAAAGGATTAGCTGAAAATAACAATTGTATTGAGCAAAAAAAACTGAAATGAAATAATAGTGAGATGAAATACAAGTAAAAGTAAAACAATTGAACAAAAAATAAAATGAAAATAAAAAGTTAAGAGATTCCAAGCCAAGTTACTCCACGATGTTTTGATTGTTAGTATCCATAATCGTCTTCGGGTGATGACGGGACTAATTTCTCCGAGACATGACTATTTATGGGTCATTCGAGTACTTTCACTAATCTTCCGCTTCAGCGGTTTAGTGAGAGATAACTGTTTGGCGGGAGTTGGCTATTTTTCGGTTGATTATGGGTTTCCATATGTTGCGTATCTCTACGCTAGCTTGATTGAATATTTTGTTGGGCAACATGTATGCGGTTTCTTTGAATTTCCTCTTGAACTAATGTTCCTCCCTGTGTATAATCTCATCTTGGGACCACTCAATGTAATGTTGATGGGTCCAATCATGTTCTGTTATTCCTGATCATCTTCAAAGAGGAAGATTAAAACGTTTCAATCTTCCTCTTTGAAGATGATCACTGAAGGTGATCAAAACACGTGTCGAGGTGTTAAAAATAACGATTTGGTATTGAGATGAAAAAAAACTCCAGTAATATTTATGATGCACTGTTTGGAACCTTTGGTGTAGTAATGAATATAACTGGAGTTTTTTCCCAACACCAAATCGTTATTTTTAACACCTCGACACGTGTTTCGATCACCAAGTGATCATCTTCAAAGAGGAAGTACAAAACTTCCTTCCTCTTTGAAGAGGAAGATCAAAACTTCCTTCCTCTTTGAAGATGATCACTTGGTGATCGCAACACGTGTCGAGGTGTTTAAAATAACGATTTGGTGTTGGGAAAAAACCAGTGCAAACAGTGCATCATAATTACATATCATATTAGACAATGGAAGTCCGAACTAATGAAATGTTACTGCTCTTATTTAGGGAATGTTAATTTAGGAATACTAAAATTTAAAAAAAAGCCAAAAACATAATAACCACAGTTCACTTTCTTTCTGACCTGACTCACAGCTGACTCCCAAGTCATGTTATCATCAACATAGGTACCAATGAATTTAGTATTGTCTGACGAAATCACATCACGACTTTGACTCGAAAATCGGTAATTTTCATGACAGTTCTAGAGTAGAACTGCATTAAAACAGTATAACTGGGGTTTATAACCAAGGAGTTTTTGCGGCACCAATCTGTGAATGCGACAGACAGCTCATTGAGTTTAACTTGGAGTTCCTCCGGGATTTCAGCATCTGCAGCAACTGTTGTGTCGTCTGTGTGCATATAAATTTATTCGGTTTTTATTCACATGTTTTGGCATATCATTGATGAAAAGTAGGAACATCAGAGGTCCCAAAATGGATCCCTGAGGGATTCCATATTCATTACTGTATGATTGTGATTGGCAGTCATCATATTTCACGCACATCTTTCTGAGAGTCAAATATGACTCCAGCCATGAAAGTGCATTTCCTCTAAATCCTAGCGAGAATAACTTACTCAGGATTATATCATGATTGATGATATCAAATGCCTTGGATAGGTCAAAAAAAGAGCACCCAAGTACTTTCTCTTATCAAGGGCATCATAGACATAATTAAAAAACTCGTTAAAAGCACTTTCGGTCGACTTACCTGGCCAAAAACCATGTTGAAACCTGGTTACTATGTTGAACTTGTCCAGAAAATTAAATATCTTATTATACACACATTTCTCAAACACCTTATACAATACCGTGGGTACTGTTATGGGTCGGTAGTTTTCCATGATGCTGGGGTCTTCATTTTTTAAAATTGGTGAGAGGAGACCAATTTTTAGTTTATCAGGGAATTCACCGAGTTCGATAGAGCGATTAATTAAAAAAAGCTAATGGTTCGCTAATATATAAATAAATGTTTTTCAAGATTTTCGTAGGGATGCAATCAATTCCTACTGAGTTAGTATTTTTTAAAGATAAAATGATTTCACAAATATCGTTTGAGTGAACAGGGAAAAAATAGAAGGTTTGACTTCCAAACATTGTTGTATTGCTACTGAAAGACGTGATAAGGGTGGAGATTTGATTATTCATGAAACTTTGTTATTTTATTACCTTTTATTAAGGTCCATGATGCACAAAGCTTTCGGAATCTCTTTACCTAAAAAACATTCCTTTCTAGGATGAATTAAAATAATCAAACAATTTGCGATGAGCAAACAGGTAGGTACCAGTTTATTTAACAGAAAATATTGGGTGAATTACACCCAAATATTAGAGAACACAATAAACTTTCGGAAAATATTCAAAATTACTTTCTGAATACAAAATAACAATAGCTTCCATAAGTAATAATAATTTAGGCAGAATTCTGTTGAAAGCAAAACCCAAACGAGATAGATAAAAAAATCTGGTATATACAGGGTGTAACTGAATAAGTGTAAAAAAAGTTAAGGAGGAGGTTCTTCATCGAAAAAAAGATAGGATCTTTCGTATAAAGAAATTTGATTGGAGCATCTCTTGTTAAGATACAGCCCCTTAAAGGGGTACATAAAATTTGTATAACAATTTTTTTCACAAGCACTAGAAAAGTTACAATATTGAAATTAACCTGACGTTTCGTACTACCAAAAAGTCACTTAGCCAGAAATTTATTTGATTTACCCCATGGTTGTAAGGGGTGGAAAACGCAACCCCTAAAATTTATTTCCAATGCAACTTTTTGTCTTATTATTTGTTCACCATTCAAAAATTCATTTCCAATAGCCTGTTTCATTCTAAACATAAATTTTCTCTTGGATTTTTTTGCCCAAAATGAACCAGTTCGCAGCAAAAAATTATTTCACGAACAACTACAGAGATACATTGTTCAAAAATATTACTAATTTCGTTCCACCTCAAAGCATTAAAAATTCACTGACTTCAGTAGAAAATATTAGGAACCAAACCACGCCACATAATTATTGAATTTTAGTTTCATTCGATGTAAAAAGTATGTTCTCCAAAATACCGAACAACGAGTGTAAGCCCCTCATTTTACACATATTAGTTCAAGCCAAAGTGGACAATATCACTTCCTTTGAAGTTTCAACAGCTTTCGATGTGTGCCTAAATCAGAGCTACCTAGATTTCAACAACAATTTTTGTAAACAGGATTCAGGTTTACCAATGGGCTCCCACCTTAGTTCACTTTTAGCAGACATATTTATGAACAACTTGGAGACCACTATAATAAATTCCGACCTGGGTAAAAAACATATTCATTTTTGGTACAGATATGTAGATGATATTCCCGCCTGTTTCATGACATTCATTCATGAACAATAGCAACTATGGAAACCTGTTATTCAGATTTTCCAATTATACAATTTGTTTTTCGTTTTAATTCATTTTTTCCTTACCATATAGTTGTTATAAAAAAGAAAAGAGACTGTCAGAAGTTATTTTGGAAAAGTCATTAAAATTTTGTCACACTAAAAATACAGTTTTGTTGGTTGGCGATTCCTGAAAGGAAAAACAACTAGAGTCTTAATATTGGTGACCCCGACAAATGCACGACATGGTAAAAAGATGCGTTGATAAATTCACAAACATCCTTGCTGAACAGACCTTGAGGAGGAACTGCAGGGATTAACAGGAATCTTGATGATGACTATAACTGGCCTGATAAATTTGGCAAACAAAGAAGTTGTATACCGTCAAATTCTGTTTCAGTGAAATCGAAACAATCAAGAGACAAAATGAGTGAAGTTTTCAGTCTACATTCACAATTAAGCAAAGACCGAAAGCGATTTGTATTTGAAAAAGAAACAAGAATTAGAGAAGAAGATGCGCCAATTAGAACAGGAAGAATTAGTGAAAAGTATGAAATTGATAGAGCTAGAGCGCCAATTGGGAGAAGCTGAAATTAACGCTTAAAAATGGTAATCCACAAGAATGGCCTTTGTTTCACAAAGACTTCAAAAATATTTGCAGTCTATGTGACTTCAGTAATGAAGAAATTATGCTTAAACTTCAGAAATGTTTGAAAGGGGAAGCCAAATCCGCGGTAGCTGGGATGATGCTCATAGCAGATAATGTGAATTTGGTTATGCAAACCCTTGAATTACGATTTGGGCGACCTGAATTCATTATCGATGGTCTAATATCGAAAGTAAGAGATTCAAATTTTGACAAAAACTTATACAATTCTCCAGTGAAATGAACAATATGGTTGCAATCATGCAAACTCCCAATTCCCCAGGACATCTTCAGAATCCACAGCTATTGAAAGTTACCTGATTATTTGAAGCTGAAATGGGGCGAAATAATGATTGAAGGAAATGGAAAGTTGGATTCGGAAGATTTTGCCAAATGGCTGGGAGAAGTTACAAGAGCTGCCTGTTCAGTTTCTGAAAGATTTGACCAAGAATATTTTCCGAAAAAGCCTGAAAAAGTAATTTTTTCCGAAGAGAGCTTTCATGAGAAAAAATGTTTTTATTGCAACGAAAAAGCTCACTTCCATCATATTTGTCCTGTTATGGAAAACGATGACTTCGATAAACGGTGGAAAATCGTTACGGAAAACAAGCTGTGCTTTTCGTGTTTGAAGAAAAATCATCATGAGTGCAAATGCAGGACAAGGAAACCTTGTGAAATCAATGTCTGCAAACTATTTCAACGAGATACGGCAGATACGGTGTGATCCAGAAAATTCTCCTTTGGCAAGTAAATGCAAATTAGGATGGGCTGTTCATGGTGTGAGCAATTCTAAGGTTGGAACGGCTGAGAAATCTCTCATTATACCTTGCATATTTGCGAATCAGATCAAGATGAAAATTTACAAAAAATGGTAAAAAAGTCATTTTATACTAAAAACTTCGGAGTACTGCTCACGCCAGATAGACTGAGTCGAGAAAATATAAGAGCACTCAAGATCATGCAGCAAACCATAAAACGATGCGAAGATAGGTACGAAATTGGTCTGTTATGGCGAACTGACAATGTCGTTATACCTGAAACTAAAATACAAGCATTACAGGGATTGAAATGTATCGAAAGAAAATGTCGAAATATTCCAAAATTTGGAGAAGAATACTGTCAGAAACTACGATCATATGAAGAAAAAGGATATATACGAAAACTCACTAGAGAAGAAGCAAAAGTTGAAACTTCACGAACATGTTATATACCACATTTTTCTGTCGAGAACACTAATAAGAACAAAATTCATCTTGTATTTGATGCAGCCTCAAAGTCACATGGCGTAAGCTTGAATGACCATCTTCTCGCCGGTCCCGATTTGCTACAGTCTTTAGTAGCGATACATTTTAAATCCAGACAACGACGTTTCGGATTTTATGAAGATGTACAGGAGATGTTTCATCAAATAAGAGTACGTGGAGAAGACAGAAATTCACAAAAATTTCTGTGGCGAGATTTGAAATATAGCAGGGAACCAGACACATATGAAATGAAGGTTATGACCTTTGGAGCCACCCGTTCATCAGTATGTGCCCAATTTGTTAAGAATTACAACGCTGAGAACTTTTCGACAGATTCACGTATACAAGAAGCTATAACGAAGAAGTTTTATGTGGATGATTACTTGGATTCTACGAATTCTGAAGAAGAAGCTGTCCAAACTGTCCAAACCATTTGTAAGGTGATGAAATCTGGAGGATTCGATGTGGTGAATTGGATAATTAACTCGAGAATCCTGAAAGAATTTACATCAGAGTCTTCATCTGGAATCAAGCAGATAGATGATCATTCCTAGCTCCACAGAGTTCTTGATTTATGGTGTGACACAAATAAAAATCAATTCTGCTTCAAGGTGAATTTGAAAGACAAATATTCTGA